>NC_092808.1:125727515-126327515 GCF_040954645.1 Diabrotica undecimpunctata
CAAATATTTTCCTTTCTTCTTCTGAAACTTTGTTTCATTTTAAAGCACTTTTATCAGTTGTCCTATATTTGCATCGAGGTTTAAGAACTCGTTTATTTTTTTGTGTTCTTTCCCATTTCCTTTCAATTTTTTTACGCCCAGAATACTGTTCACCTTTTCCTTGTGAAGCTTGTTACGCTGTAACTGGAGCTGGATATTTCTCACAAAAAGGTACATTATTTCATTAAAACTACTTACCACCATTCTTATACACTGTATCGTTATCAAATCAGCTTTATTTTATCTATAATTCACAGTTTTCTAAAATAGGCCGCGCCCCTAAACGTGGCACTCACCCTCAAGTACAAATTAAACGGCGGTTGACCTTGGAGTTAGCCACGTTTCCGTGTTGTTATGCTAGTGTTAGGAGTTGACCATTTTACGTGTTCACCGTTTTCTCCATTATGTTGCAAGCTAGGGAGATATTTTATTAAACATATTAGGAGCAAACAAAATGGAGTTAGCCGATTTGCAAGTTAAGCCATCGCATTGCATACATTGTATATTATTGTTTTTTTTTCCTGGGCACTGTCATAATACGGAACGGACACGGCACGGATATGTATAAATCGACCTTTATAGATAAGTAATTTAGTTAATATTCATTTTAAGACAAGTTTAATATGATCAAAAAATTTTAACGAATAGACTTTAAATAAAAAAAAAACATATTTCAGAAAAACAAATACGTAGACCTTCAAATCACTTGTGTCTTTAATCAACAGTTTAGATTTCTTATTAACATGCGTTATATAAAGATAAATTCTCTTACCGTACACTAGACCTGGATTCTTCTGTTTAAGATGTTCTACTACTTTTATGATATTTTTAAGAAAAGATTCGGATCCAATATAGCCCGTTAGTAAGTGTGAATATACATCGATGTCATTGGCTGATAATCCGTCAACTAAATCCGTCAAATCGTTTTCAGTTAAAATCTGTCCTTTAAAAGCTTTATATCCCGTATGGTTTGAAAACTGGACAGAATTTATGAAATCTACTTCTATGCCCAGCAGCTGAAATAAATAAAATTGTACAACTTTCACAAAGTTAATGCTTTAAAATTAATTATTTGAAGTTCATTAGTCTATCAAAAATCTAAAATATATTTTTTTACTTTACACATGTGGCATAAAAGCCATTCCTGCAGTATTCTCCCTACTATATCAGACACCTCTTTATTCCTAAGGAAATATATGCTTAGAAATTATTCCCAATTATTCTTAAGTCAATAGGCGTAAAAACTTTATCGGAAAATTATCGATTTCCTTGCTTCAACAAATTCAAATTAAGTAATGCTATATAAACGATTCCAGTATCGACAAAGTTAGATTTGGATTAATGGACTATCTAAGCTCTGACTTCACAATACGCGGGGGTTTTAAAAACCTTTCCAAACATTTGTGTGTATTTCTCCCACAAGAAGTTGGAAATATTGGTTTTTTTAATTGTTTGAAGAATAAATAAGGTCTTTTGGTTATGAACATTCATTCTGTGCAATTGGTATTGTTTGTTGTTTGTGAGGTAAGAATATCAAAGGATTAAGATATTTACTACGAATGTTCATATTTTATCTACAAAAAAAGACTCAATTATTCACATTTGATTTATTTGCTAGAATCATGGTCAGAACTACAGCCTAAGCCAATGCAAAGGAAAAAATATTCACAAGAGCTACTGGATCGGACCCTAAATGACAGAAAAACTGGCATGTCTGTCTATAAAGCATCCAATATATATTGTATACCAAAACGTACATTAAAAGATAAAAGAATGCAAAAGTACGTGCCCGAAAATATTGGAAGACAACCAGTTTTATTTCTCCTATTTCCTCGACCGAGTGATGAGGAAAGAGTAATCATAAAATAGATATTGTTTTTAGCTGTCGCGGGTTTTCCCGTGACACGCGCTGTCCCATGACACGGGATCAGCTTATTAATACCGTAGCAGTGCTCATTAAAAATCTAAAGTGAGCCAATCCATTTAAGAATGGAATTTCTGTAAATAGATAGTACTAACATTTCCTAACCCAGCATCCGGAAGTAAGACCTCGTGTATTGCAAAATCTGACAGTTAGCCGTTCCTTCGTTACAAAGGAAAGGATAAAAAATTGGTTCAAGAAAGTATATAATTATTTCAGTCAAAATGGCATCACATATGTGTTTAAACATCAAGCAGAATATTCAACTGCAACGAGACAGCCTTTTTCATGGCTCCACATTACAAACAAGTGTTGGTGAAAAGAGGGACTAAAACTGTATATAATAGAATTGCTAACGACGAAAAAGAATGTCGGACCGTATTAGCAACCATATCCACCATAAATGGTTTTGTTTTCCTATACCAGCTACCAAAAAATTTAGTTCAAACTATGCCAATAGGTTGGGGTATGGGATAAAATGAAAGTGGATGGATGAATACTTAAACGTTTTATGATTATGTCGCAAACTATTTTAATAAATGGTTGAATGAAAAAAATATTAAGCGACCTGTAGTGTTATTTTTGGATGAACATGTTAGCCATGTAGGTATAGTCTATTTTGAAAATCAATCTCCCATAAATTCTGCTTAATCCTATTTTGTCACTCCTCCAAAATTTCCAACGCCATTTAAAAATGCATTTTATTTCTTCAGAAAAATATCTCAAACGTCCAGAAGAAAGGCTACAAAAAAAAATTAACAACTGTAGTAACGATTGCTATTGATTTCATGGAGTACCAGAGAAGAGTAGAATCTGAAAAAAATGAAAAGGAAGCAAGGGAAAACGAAGAAAATGCAGAATCTGATGGCAAGAGAACAGAAAAAATTTCAATTTCGACAGCTATGAAATTAAACCTAAACATTGAGAATAAAAAAAAAACAAAGAGGAGCAAATAAAAAAGAAAATGAAGTTTTAAACAAAAATTTTGGTTCTGGCAGAAAAACGGATGAAAGAACTAGAAAGCCGACAGCTAACAATTCTATGGATTTAAAGGTAGGCGACTACGAACTAGGTAGAACGCCAAGGCGTTTGGTTTTATTGTGAGTCCGGATGTTTCTTCAAATTAGTAATTGTCTTTTTTGTATGTTCGTTATTCGTTTTTGTTATGGAAATACAGTGTAAAGTTATAGTAGCAGTTAAATGTGTAGTTTAAGTGAAAGTTGGGAATGAAATTTTGAAGGGGAAAGATTTCGGTGTGTAGCCTTTAAAAGCTGGCAAATTTTTTTATGTGGAGAGGTGAACTTTATACTCAAATGTAATTTGGCAGTTTTTTGTTGAGTTTAATCACCGATTGTTTCGTGCTGTGCCTTATTTGAGGGATGTGTAAGACGGCGTTTCCAACCATTTGAGAGGTCCAATGGTTTAAAGAAGAACTTGAGGCCTGGACCAGTTCCAACTTCTTAACAGTTGTCTATTTTTATGTTCCATGGTAAACTAATTCCTGCTTGAGTGAGACCCAGTTGTTGTTTTTGCAGTGTTTTCGTCCAATTTAGATCCCAAAAACGTTCTTAAAGGAAATATATCAGCCAGTGATACCAGGTACTTTTTTGAAAAAAAATTTAATAAGTAAAAATAGACATTTTCATTAATAAAAAATTTGCTTTCACGACAAGTGAAAACTTGTCGATTTCAAAAACTTTTGATATTTCATTTTGACATATGACAGTTGGTATTATCCTCTTCGGACATTTGGTACATAACCATAAATTTGAATTGTTTTGTTTTAAAAGGTTAATCTCAATGTAAGCTCCGTTGAAAAATCTAGATATTTTCAATTTAATAATAATTTAAATTCCTTTAGTGTCCCCAACGTCTAGAGTTTGTTGTAAACCGTTACAAATAGCACCAAGTTGTTTTTAAATTTTGCTATTATTATTTGTAATAATTGTTTATGGTGAAGTAATAATAAATATGTACTGTTTCCCTCTAAACCAAGTGTAGAATCATTTTCTTTCAAAAGTTTTTCAACCTTTATGTTTTTTAGGAAAGAAAAGCCTTTCTTTCCACCCAGCAGGAAGATTCTTGTAAACGGCGTCCAATTTAAATAATTAAGGAACCTTCTTGTGTTGTCTTGCCCAGGAAATCTATGTAAGTATTTTTTGATTTCGCTTTTTGTAGTTACCCCTTTCCAATTCCTCTTTTATTCACTTACTTACGACCCAGCTCTCCAACCAAACCAAGAATAGCCGTTCGCAGACGTTTCGGTTTGTTTGCTTACCCTATCTCCAGCCCAGTAATGCCTATCTCCAGTTTCAACCCCCTATAAGTGATACCCAATGTGGTAGACAAAATTTTAACTCCTACAAAGTATCAAATTTAATGAATAAAAATCAGAAAACAAAATTAAATTGTATTTGCAGTAGCACATAAACTAATAATTGAATATTCAATGCATACTTAAGGTTATCTGTAAGACGTTTACAAACATCTTTTTTAAGCTGTAAAAACCTGAACTTACGTAAAAGTATTAAGACTATTGAATAGATAATTTTAAAAAGTTTCAAATTATGTATATTATAGCCCACATTCCTAATTAACCATCCATAAAATTTACAAACCCGATAATTAAACATAAAATTTACTTGTATATTTTGTAGACGTGAATCATATACTTTATTTGCGTGTAATAGGCAATAAATCGTAATTTTGTTGTCGTTTTGTGTTAGTACATACTATTACTTTCGTATTACACAATTTTATTTCGTTATTTTTTATCATAATGGAACTATATAGTGTCGTTAAAATAGCAAAACTTTGGGAAAACAGGGAGCGCTTGAGTTCTTAAAACCTGAAATAGTTACTGTCATCTTTTTTTTTTCGTCTTTATAGTGGGGGGGTCTGGAATCTTTAAAAGACATCTCAGTCCAGGACGCCGCCTGACTGACCTTAGTGCAGGATTCGTTCTTCGTACTCCCGGCGATAGTTCCCGAGGTACTTTAAAATGCCCTCTCGTCGCTGAGTCTATGCCGAACGCCTACCTGCTAAACCCGACCCTCCTTTGTCATCCAGCGATCCGGAAGCGGAATGGCCGCTGTAAGGCCGGCATCACTTCCGAAGCACTACCTTCATTCATTCATTCTCCATTCATACACATCCACACTCCATTCTTCAGCAAGGAGGCTACCTGTCTCGATCCAGGTAGCGCGTAGAAGACCTTCATCGCTCCTAGTACGGCATCATTCCCAGACGAGCAGTTCCTCCTTCCCCACAGTCTGACTGACGCATTCTAACTCATACAGTCTGACCCACTTTTCTAGCTTCAACTTCCAGCATCTTTCACTGTTACCTTTGCCGTTGGTCCAGCTCTTTCTTCCTCTTCCTTTTTCTTGATCACTGCACGGATATAGCAGTGTATGTTAGTCCAACCTGATTTATTTTCAATCATTTCTCTCACTGTAACAAAGTTCACACCTGTCTCTCTCCATTCTGTTTCTTTCTACTATCCATCTGCTGCAATCTAACATCGTATGTGTCACAGTGTCCGAGTATCCACAGTATAGGCATTCATCTGTGTCACCTTTCCGAACCTAGAGAGGTAGGCCCTAAAACACTCGTGTCCTGTGAGCACCTGCGTCAGGAAATAATCCAGTCGCCTGTGACCACAGTCCACCCAATCTCTTATGTTCGAGATCAGCATTTTTGTCCACTGTGCCACATCCTCCGTGTTGTTCCATTCTTCTTGCCATCTTTCAATTGACCTTTCCCTTTCCTGTCTTCTCTCGGCCACAGTAAGGTTTGGGCCTCTTCTCTCATAGAGCTCTTTTCTTTCCACCGGAAATTGTTATTGCCGTCTAATTCTGCTGATTAGCCATATAGCAATAGTCAATTAGAGAATCAATTGGAGAACATGAAGCCACTTTAAGTTTAAAAACAAGCTTACTTCATGAAACTACTTCGTTTTAAAATGAAAAGTGGACAAAAATTTACAAACGCTTAATACAAACTTCTTCTTCTTCTTCTTTTTTATGTACATTACCCAATCTCCAAAAGCAATCCCACCATCCCCTAGCTCAAAACACACTCCAAGAAAACCAAAATATCGGCCAAAAAGCGAACCGCAAGGAAATTATTGCTAATTTATTGCCTAAGTTTTACCCCAAGAAACAATTTATTGCTACAACCGAGAAACAGCCATATAGCAATAGTCAATTAGAGGATCAATTGGAGAACATGAAGCCACTTTAAGTTTAAAAACAAGCTTACTTCATGAAACTACTTCGTTTTAAAATGAAAAGTGGACAAAAAGTTACAAACGCTTAATACAAACTTCTTCTTCTTCTTCTTTTTTATGTACATTACCCAATCTCCAAAAGCAATCCCACCATCCCCTAGCTCAAAACACACTCCAAGAAAACCAAAATATCGGCCAAAAAGCGAACCGCAAGGAAATTATTGCTAATTTATTGCCTAAGTTTTACCCCAAGAAACAATTTATTGCTACAACCGAGAAACAGCCATATAGCAATAGTCAATTAGAGGATCAATTGGAGAACATGAAGCCACTTTAAGTTTAAAAACAAGCTTACTTCATGAAACTACTTCGTTTTAAAATGAAAAGTGGACAAAAAGTTACAAACGCTTAATACAAACTTCTTCTTCTTCTTCTTTTTTATGTACATTACCCAATCTCCAAAAGCAATCCCACCATCCCCTAGCTCAAAACACACTCCAAGAAAACCAAAATATCAGCCAAAAAGCGAACCGCAAGGAAATTATTGCTAATTTATTGCCTAAGTTTTACCCCAAGAAACAATTTATTGCTACAACCGACAAACAATGATTATGCAAACTTTGCGGTAAAGCTAGCAGCATATCCATATAGCTAGCATAGATATATCTCGGCAAGGAAAAGGAGTATAGGACTCAGGACTATAGAGACTTGGTGGCATATTTTATTGCTAATTAATTGCTGTTGATTGGTATATTTACCAATCCCCAAAAGCTACCCCATCATCCCTTAGCGCAAAACTCATCCCTGGAAAATCGAGATATTGGCCAAAAAGCGAACTGCAAGGAATTGATTGCTAATTTATTGCGTAAGTTTTACGCCAAGAAACAATTTATTTAATATTATATTATATTAACTTTTTTATATTAAGATCAAATTAATTATTAATATTATTAATTATTAATAATCAAGCTTATTCCCATGGAAACAAAGTAACCATTTTTGCTGAATGAGTTATTCACTCATTGAAGGGATTTTTAATAATGTAAAAAAATTATGGGTAACCTAAATGTTTTTTCACAACAAATCACAGACAATATGAAAAAAGATGCTGTAGTGACGTTTCAACTGGAGCTGGCCTTAGTTCGAGTAGAATTCTCAAGTTTTACTACGTATTTTTACGAAGCTCAGTCATTGGCAAAAACAAAAAACTCATTTGGTTAGAAATTTTGGACAACTTGGCAGTTGTTGCAGTGTTACCAACTCATATTATAAAAAATACCCCTGAGATCCAGATTATTTTTAAGTTTTACGATATTTAATGGTAATTCTGCTATTCAGACAGTTAGGACTAAATTCAGTTCTTAGAACATAACTGGCAACAGTTGGAGCTGTCTTCTGCTAACATAAATATCATCTTTGATGTCTGCTGCAGTCACAGGCAAAGCTTCAGGTAGAAATAATTCCAGACTATAGCTTGTAACCCTGGAAAACAATCTGTCACCAGATAACTAGATAGTATAAAAAAGTAAAGAATAAATGAAATCAAATGTGTTAGAAGACACAAGACCACTGAAATACTAAGTAAATGGAGGACAGAATGATAGTGAAAATATGACCAATAATGGCATGAAAAACCATACAGACGACAGTTTAGACAGCAGAAATGAGAGTACTGAGAAAAATTGTAAAAAATATACGGGATCCAATAAGAAGTGAAGTATGTAATATGTAATAAAAAGGGAATAAACAAGTGGCCACAGAAATAAGAATGGAATAACCACATAAATAGAATGAAGGCGGTCAAATAGGTCACGACAGTAAAGGATAAATCACCAAACAGTATCAGTAAGTAAGAATCAGCCAATTACAAGAAGGAATTACAAGAAGGAATTACAACCTTCCATACAGGCATCAATATACCAATGAGCATACATAATTATTACTTATAGTAAGGAGGAGGAAGAAAAAATAAACTCTTGTTTATTTATAATTATCCTATTACATAAGTTATATAAGTATCAATGAAAAAATTCATGTTTTTAGATCTGCTGACAGATGTTCCTCTTTTTTCTTGTTTCCATTTCTTTTTCTTGGAGGAAAAGTCCACTATTAAACATGGAGATAAAATATCTTTTTCTCATATTCTTGTCTTTTTTTTCTTGAACTAAGCATTGCAGAATCTTGAAAGTTGGTATTTAGATTAGTGTTAGTGTTAATAAAAACCCTATTGAATTTTTGTGCAACAGGTGTAGTTCTTCTATATTCTTTTCTCTAAGTGTAACCGACATTCATAGAAAAGCAACGGGAGATGATTTGTTGAGACCTAGAGTTTTTTTATTCTTAAATAAATCCTTATTAATAAATTTTATGAATTTGTTTTTTTTTAATATATAATTTCATTTCTTTATCCCATTTCGGGATGGGCCACAATAAAAAACAATCATCAGGTAAGAGGAGTGGTAATTAAGACAGCTTAGCTAAATACCTAATTAAATTTCTTGGAATTAAAATATTACTTTACATATTATATAAAGTAATCATAAAATATATGTATCTACTCATGTCTTAAAAGTAATGATTAGATACAAACCTTGATATAGTCTTGTCAATAAAATTAAAAGTAATTATATAAATACCAGATAAAATTTATTAAAAATAATTGCATTAATTAGTTTACTACAGATCTAAGTATTAACAAAAGAGAGGAAATAGACAGTCCTAAACTCAACAAGAAGTTAGATATTTAACTGTTAACACTAGATACATTAAAATTCATGGAGCCATAGATAAAACACCATGGAGTTCAATTCTTATGCAATTATCTCAAAATTGGTATGTCTAGTAGATAGGCAAGAAACATATTAACATAGTCACAGTATATTGCTAAAGAATTCTTTTAGTATTAAATTGTGACAGAGTATTCCCAAAAGAAAAACAATTACTGCCAATATTTAGGAGGTATAACAATATATAAAAATATATATCTGTCCCATCGAGGTAAAGGGTAGTAACTCCATTTTTTTTTAATTTGGACTTAACACTTTTGCTAAGCTTACCATATTCAAATTGTATTTATTGCAAATGGTATATGAATTATTATTGGTGGCCTATATATTCTTATAAGAAAAAGTAGTATATCCTTTGTAGAATGAGGTAAAGCGTGGTAACTCCGTCAGCTGCCGGATTTGTTTATCGGGCGTGCTATTTCGCGCCCGATTTTTTTTAAACACTCTAAATATTTTCGAAATAGTTGTACGCGATGTTATTAAAAACGATAATATGGGAGGCTTTGTGACCCAAGATCTTAGATGAAGGCATGAAGCATTTAACAAAACACCCGAAGCAGTTTTGAATCGAGTACGAGAGAACACAATTAAGCTCTGAAAGATGTACAAATTATATACCTAAAGTGTGAGGAAGACAATATTCCAAAGAATGAAACAGAAATTATGGCTGTATAAAAAATTTTCAATACCGATTTTAATTTAGCATTTAAATCGGTTTCGATGGAAAGTGTGATATTTGCGATCGTTTTATGCTACAAATAAAAAACTGTTCCGAAGAAGAAACAATAACAATACAGCAAAATTATGACCAACATCTTCAAGATGCGGAAAATCGATACAAAATGAACGTAAAACGATAAATAGGAAAGTATAAAATGCTTACCTACGCCGTGTTTATCCCATAATCATAGTTTTTACAAGCTTAAATTATGGACTGTAAATTTCATGATATATGACGCCATAGAAAATAAATCTTATTGCCTTATCTGGGACGAATCCGAAGCTGGAAGGGATGGCCACGAAATTGCCTCGGCATTGACTAAATGGGCTATGACAGTTCTATCACAAACTGATGTGGAAGAATTGGTTATTTGGTAAGATAATTGCCCCAATCAAAACCGCAATGTTATGTTAATGATAAGATATTTTTGGCGTTTGAATATCTGCCTAATTTAAAAGTAGTTAACTATAAATATTTATTGAGAGGACACACTCATTTACACAACAGATCGTAACGCCTTGGGATTGGCAGCAATTAACCAGTTACGTAGGTGATCAGGTGATTAAAATGGGCAAATATGATTTTAAAAGTGAATTTTGAAGTACTTTATGTTCAGTCTCAATCCCCACTCATCAGTAAAAAGAAAAATACTGACAATTATAATTTTTTGATTTCAAACATAGTCCAATTCCGTGTAAAAAGACACATCGACTATATTTTTTATAAAGAGACTTTTAAAGAAATTAGACACAACGAATTATATGTGGCTAGAAGAACAGCAACTGCGACCAATCTTCCAGAACAGTTACTACTACGTTATGAAAAACTGAAGGTATAACACAAAAAAAATCATTTACTAATACTTTTACACTAGATCCCCATTCAGTTTTATTATTATTTTTGTTATTAAAATTAAGGAATCCGAACCTGTAAAGACATTAGTTATTTACAATTGACCTTTGATTACCGATTAGAAAAGAGAGGCCTTCATGCAGAGTAAAATTACATTTTAGGATTAGATTTAATTTTCATTTCTATTGTAGCAGTTCTATTATTTGTAAAAATAAATTTTTAAAAAGGTGATTTTTGAAACAAATTATTTAATTGGCGCTGCGAACAGGATAGTCAGAGGTGAACAGTTTATCATCGTGTATTTCAATACTTTGCTGACTATAACGTTGAAAACTAGAAGTTACAAGAGATTTTCATCTGCGAATTAATACTAAATTTAATATTCTTATGAAGCATGTACAATTAGTACATAATTGTGCACAGAAAATTGCAACATTAAAAGATATTTACTATACAGAAGCTTTAAAAACCTTTATTTCAGGTTTACAGTCGCCTTACAGAGAAACTGTATATTATGCCAATCCTCGTACATTACATGAATGCCTTGAACAATGTGAACGTTACGCTAACGTCATGACTCGTTCACAAAATAGATCGTTCAACCAAAATAACCAGAGACCTTTTAATATATTTAATAATAATAACTTTAATAATAATAGCAATGGCAACTATAATAATATGTCTAGAGCTAAATTTAATACAAATAACTCTAGAAATAACAATAATTCAAGTAATTTTCAAAGAAATTTCACTCCTCGACAACTACCATCACAACCACGACGTGATATAATACAACAAGTTAGAAATAATCAACAATGGGAACCAATGTCTATGAGAACTACTTCTAACAGACAAAACGTTCAGCACAATTTTCATAACTTAGAACAAGACCAATTTTTCGAAAATAATTATCCCAGCAATTCATATTCTTACGACGATTTGAACAATGAAGATAATTATTCTGGCACTTCTAATTACGAATCTCAAGTAAAGAATGGTATACAAGAGGATATAGAATATAGAGAATTTCTTTCTTGGAGAAATGCTAGGGAAAAGAAACATGAAAATTTTCCAATAGATGCCTCCCAGAAAAACCACCCATAATACAACTAAACAATGTGAACAATACTAAATTACCCTATATATTTTTACCTAAACTTAAACTTAAAATCTTAATAGACTCCAGAGCATCTGACTCTATTATAAATCCTGAACTTTTTTAGTAATTTTCCAAAAGATAGAAAATTTTACAATCAAGTCGGTATTTACAACTTTTCACAGTAATCAAAATATTAAAATTCCCATATTTAAAGAATATAATGTAGAAAATCTGGTAAAGTTCCGAATTTTTAAATGGCATGATAAATTTGATGCATTAATTGGCTCTAGTGACTTAGAAAAACTAAATACAAGACCATATATTTATTCCACCATCGATACATAAGGTAATAAATGGTCATATAGAAATACCAAATCTAATTCTAAAGGCACCTCTTAATAAGACCTTATATGTACAAAATCTAAATAATTTTGATGTGAAACAAAATATAAAGGATGGAACAAAAAAGATTTCGATGAAAATATAATACGCACTAATCATCTGAACAAAGAAGAAAAAGAAAAAATTATTAGTCTTTGTAAAAGATACTCTTATCTATTTCATGGCAATAAAGAATACTTGTCAGCAACGACACAAACTAAACATTTTATAAGAACTTTAGATGAAGATCCTGTATATACTAACAGTTTTAGACATCCTCAAATGATGCAACAGGAAATAAAAAAACAAATAGATAAATTACTAGATCAGAAAATTATACGTCCAAGTACCTCACCTTACTCTAGTCCGGTATGGATTGCCCAAAAAAAAATTGATGCATCAGGAGAAAAGAAATTTAGAATGGTTATTGATTTTCGCAAACTGAACGAAAAAACCATAGAAGATAAATTTCCTCTTCCACGAATTGATGAAATACTTAATAATTTAGGAAAAGCAACTTATTTTACCTGTTTGGACCTATCTCAAGGTTTCCATCAAATTAGGATGCACGAAGATTCAATATAAAAAACAGCGTTTACAGTCCCTCAAGGTCATTAAGAATATCTTCGAATGCCATTTGGACTTAAAAATGCTCCAAGTACATTTCAACGTTTAATGAATGAAGTTTTAGCTCCTCATATCCATACAAGATGCTTTGTCTACATGGACGACATCATAGTTTTTTCTAAAAGCTTACATGATCACCTTATTGATCTAAGATTAATCTTTGACTCTCTTGCTAAAGCAAACTTAAAAATACAGGTAGACAAAAGTGAATTTCTAACAAAAAATGTAGAATTTTTAGGACACATAGTTACACTATCAGACACATCAGGAAATCACTCCAAATCCATCAAAGATTGAAGCAATTAAAAAATACCCTATTCTTAGAACGGTTAAGGAGATCAAATCTTTTCTCGGCTTAATAGGTTATTATAGACGTTTCATTCCGGATTTTGCGAAAATAACATTTCCATTAAACAGGTGCACTAGAAAAAATGAAAAGATTGACATCGAACTTTCCGAATACAAAGAGGCATTTGAAAAATGCAAAGAACTAATTATTAATTCTCCCATTTTAAATTATCCTGATTTCTCTTTACCTTTTACGTTAACCACTGACGCATCTGATATAGCTTTAGGTTCTGTCCTGTCACAAGAGAATAAAGCAATAGTCTTCTTTTCCAGAACGCTGAACACAGCAGAACGAAACTATTCAGTAATAGAAAAAGAATTATTGTCTATTATAGATTCAGTTAAACATTTTAGACCTTATTTATATGGTAGACATTTTACAGTATTAACAGATCATAATCCCCTGGTATGGCTAGCGAAACTAAAAACTCCTAATAGTCACCTAATACGTTGGAAAATTAAATTAGACGAATATCAGTTCGATATTAAACATTTAAAAGGTTCCAGTAACTCTGTAGCTGATGCACTATCACGTATAGAAATAAATATTCATGAAGATGATCCTAATGAAAATGACCAAACAAGTTTAATGGTCCCTACGATTACTGATTTACAAGAACATAACGTAGTAGAAAATGAAGGACTAGAAGAGTCTCAAAATTCTTCCGATAATCCTGATAAATTCTTATCGAAATTTCTTAAATTCAGATCCCTACAACCTTCAAATTGCGAGACGATTCATTCTCAAGAAGAAAACATTTCTGCAGGACTCCCTATTTCTGAAAAACCCGTAAATCTATTCAAAAATCAAATAATAATAAACATTACACAAACACCTCGTTATGAATTTCTCAAACGATTCAAGAAAGACATACACTTAATTTATTTAGAAAAAGATAATATAGAAAATCAAATAATTAATCACCTTATAGAAATAATTGACCCCAATAAAACATATGGTCTATTTTTAACACAAAGGAGAATTTTAAGACCTATTATGGAAAAACTCTTACATGAGAACTTTATCTCTACAAATATTGTTCTTTGTCTAACAAAATTACTTGACATTGAAGAAGAAAACGACCAAACTATATAAAAAATTACCATCACCTAAATCATAATGGAATAAATGAAACCTATTCACACTTAAAGAAATCCATATATTTTCCAAACATAAAAGATTCGATTACAAAATATATATATTCTTGTGACATATGTTTAAAAGCCAAATATGAAAGACAATCATATAAAATACCATTTAAAGGCCCTATGTTACCTACCAAACCTCTACATACTTTACACATAGACGTATTTCATATTAAAGCAAATTAGTTTTTAACTATAATAGATCCCTTTTCTAAATACGCACAAGCATATTTAATAGAAGATCAAACAGCAATAACAATTTTGAATAAATTACAACATTTCATAATTTTCCTCACATCATAATTTTCCAAAAAGAATAGTAGTGGACAGTGCAACTAACTTTGGTGCAAACGTAATTACTGAATATTTAAACTTATATAAAATAGAAAAGCATGTTACCACAACTGCAAATTCTACTAGCAACCTATCGAAAGACTACATTCTACACTACTGGGAAAATTACGAGTTTTGCAAATCCAAAATCCCAATGAAAGGATTGACAATTTAATGGTTACCGCATTCACCATCTATAATCAAAGTATTCATTCTTCAACTAACTTTACACCTTTTACCCTTTTGTACGGCCCTTACGAAGATGAGGTCCTCTTCGATAATGACCTAGCAATATACGAAAATTACAATGAAAATAGAAAAAACGAAATACAACCATTTATACAACACGTATATAAAAATACTAAAGAAAAAATGACCCAAAATCTAACTAAAGCAAATCGAAAGGAGCAAAGTAAATCCAGAAACTACAGTATATAGAAATAAGAAACAAATCAACAAAAATATCCCCTATGAAAGTATTAAAGTTCTGGAACAAAATGAAACCCAAATTATTGGCCTAACTCCTGCGAATAGAAAAATAACTGAGGATGCTAAGAACATAAAAAGGATCAGAAAATAGTACATTTTTCTTTTATTTTCAGGCTACAAAACCAGCAACATCATACAATTCAAGAGTTTAATCTAAACATTAACGAGATAAAGAGCGTACTTTGTAACATTACAAATATTGAAACTTCTATCATTCATTATCAAATACTAAATAATCAATTAGAACTAATTTTAAATTTCCTTAGGAAAATAGTTATGACAATTACTTTATCTAAAGCCAATATAACGAATATCGAATTATTCAATATTGACCAACTAAACTCTCTTCAAGAGATCTTGTTTAGTAAATATAATAAAAAACAAATAATTTTCTCTGATAAATATCCTTTCAAACTTTTGGAATATTCTGAACTTATTACGTACGTTCAACAATCTTAATTAAAACTAATTTTAAAAGTACCTGTTACGTCCCTCCACACATATTCTTAGTTTTTATTAATAATTTTTATTATTTTATTTTTATATTTAATTCTTTAATTAACGTGTGTGGATGTCTTGTCAATCGTGAATTAATACGGACCTATACAGTCCGCCCCCTAAAGCCTTAAGGGAGCAAAGCTACGAGATGACACGCACTTCCATCTTAGTCTTAGTCTTGTATAAATCAGCGCGATAAACACTTCAGTATTTTTGTGTAACCTGACCACGCGGCTGAGGAGATTCTGTCCCCGAGTCCCCAGTGCACTGTGGGAGAAGAAGAAGTCTTAGATCAACATCACAGGTACCGTAATTTGATTGCATACACACACAATATTTATATTAATTGATAAATTTACATATAACTTATTTTTATATTAAAAATTATACCAGCACCTAAATAAACATTTATGAGTGAGTGTTTCTCTTATAGAATTTACAAGCTCATTCAGTACCCATACTAAGTAGATTTGAGTATAAATTATATCAGATATTTCCTATCCCGAATAAAAATGCAACATTACTCCTAGCACCTGCTGCATACTATTCAAATGAAAAATGGTTCTCTTAATGTTGGCATTTGGAAGAAAAAAGATACATATGTGAAAACCATAAAACTGACCGATGCAATTTATCCCATTTAAAAACTTGAACTTTCGCAAAGACAGAAATACAGGACTATTCTTATATATATATTTGCAACAGACTTCAGTAAGCACAAAAAATCCACAAATAGAACGATGTCCTACCTCAAAACAATGCGAGGTCTTCATCGTACTTGTCAGCTGCTTGCAAATACAAGAATTAACCATTCCTGATCCAAAAGAAGTATCAATAGAAGCCTAATACGAGTTAAAATTAAGAAACATTTCTATTCCTGAAGGTCACACCATAGAAGTACTTCAAGAAAACCGAATTTCAGCTCATCACTACATCTCCTGGACTTAATTTTTCTTAATGTGTTTAACAATTTTAGCCAATTTTCGCTTTTGTATGTATAAAAGAAAAAGAATCCAAACTTTGTTCCTGAAGCCACGTCCCACTAGAGAGTCCATAGCTTCCGTCTTAAGAGCTCTTGTTAACGACAACGGTCAACGGGTCGGTTTTGACACCGTCCCGTCGGCCGTTGCTCAGTGTCTTTCAGGTTCTTATGAATGTTTGTTCACGCAACGGCAACCAACCCGTTGGTTAACTTTTCACCGTCTACGTATCCAGTCCTCCTCGGCAAGACGTTCGACCGGACGGTACCGTGAACCCTCAGTGAACCTTTTTAGTTTATGGAAGTGTGTTAACGGCGTTGGGCGAGCATCCGTTGTTTCAATAAATTTATTTCTTTGTTGCCGCTAAAATATGGATTTTGATATGAAAATTTTAATAAGTGCGATAGAAAATCGACCTGTGTTGTGGGATAAAACCACGGAAAGCTATAAAAATAAACAGCTCATGTATTAATTTAATTTAATCAGCGTTTTAATTTATCATGTACTATTCCTAACAATTTGCGGAAAGTTTCTTGACCCATTCGGAAGTAATTGAAGAATTTTGTTTCGTCTTTTTTCAATTCTTCGTAAAGTGTATGGAAAGCACCATACTTTTCTCTTTCTAACAAAATAGGATGTATCCATATTTTTCTTTTACGCTTCTCCCGTTTCTTCTGCATTTTTTATACAAATAATACGCTAGTATAACTTTTTGCTTTGACGACAACATGATATAACATATATTGCGTGCACTTGTTACTTTAAAACTGACGATATTTCGGAGATTTCATACTGTCAACGGACGCATATCCCTTGAAATTTATGAACCGTCGACACGGGTACCCGTTTAGCATCGGCCCGTTACCCGTTGAAAAAACGTTCGTTAACAAGAGCCCTAAGGCGGGAAGAATTAAGGAATCTGAACCTGTAAAGACATTAGTGATCTACAATTGACCTTTGATTATCGATTAGAAAAGAGAAGCCTTCATGCAGAGTAAAATTACATTTTAGGATTAGACTTTATTTTCATTTCTATTGTAGTAGTTCTATTATTTGTAAAATAAATTTTTAAAAAGGTGATTTTTTAAACAACTTATTTAATTTTAAGAAGAAACATTGCCGCATCCACCAAAAGGTTATTACCGGCATTACTCAGTAAACAAAACTTTAAATCTGATACAAAATATTAATTGACTTTATGTAATTTAATAAGTTTTTTCTCCTAATAAATCTGGTAGAGTATTTGGTATTTCATTCAGTTTTATTGCTTTTATAGAAATTTAGTTGTCAGTTGTCAGACAATGTTAGTGATATGGATGATGAATAAATATTTTTTATCATTTTTTGTGTTTTTATTTACGCTTACATAGGCACTTACTATTTTCTACACTTTTTTATCTGCTGGTAAATGCTGAGCAAAAGACCTTATGTCACATTATTATCCAATATGGTCACCTGTTACAAGCAAGTAGGTTTAAAAGTGCTCTCTCGGAAAAATTGTGAATTTGGGTATGTACACTTTATATTTAAATTAAAAATCTGGCAGACGCTATACCTATAGATGCAAAGAAGAGTTGGAGACAAAGGCGGTTCAAAAATATAATTCAATTCATATAATTAAGAGAAAAGTTTAAAATTCTTAAATTATTGTTTAAAGTTAAAGTAACAGTTTTATTATTATCAACTTTACATATTAACTTTTTATATTGTAACATTTTTGTGCCAAACAGTAATTACGGTTCGCTACAACAAAGGTGTCCACACACTAAAATCGACGGCAAAGTGGCGTTGGTGAATAAATATCGTTTTAATTTTCGGCTATAAGAAAACTCGGAAAACGGGACTTACAACGAAAAGTAACTCGGTAGAAGTGACCCACATATAAACACCGATAAGGGTCGGAGATTCGACGGGTTGACTGGTCGACGACTCTTTTCGCGGTGTAGGACAGGGAAGGAGATAAACAGCGAAATAACAAGAAAAGTCCAAGGAAAATATTGTTAGAATGAACAGCGACGAATACTCTACAGATGAAGGAAGAAAAAGAAATGGAGAAAATATAGATTTTTTTGTAAACAGTAAAAAAAAACACCAAGAACTCCTACAAAACGCCAAACAACTGAATCTGAGAAATAAGACCAGTTATTAATAATGATGAAAGAAATTAACACAACTCAAAAAGATATGAAGCAAGAACAGAAAGAAATAAAAACTGAAATAAGACAAATTAAAGACCAACAAAACAAAACAAACGAAGCTCTACTAAAACTGACAGTAGAAAAAGAAAAATTAAAAAAAGAAAATGAGGATATAAGAAAAGAGAATTCAGAAATAAGGAGAGAGTTACAAGAAATGAAAAAAGCAGTCGAAATAATCGAAAAAAATAGAAGAAAAAACAACATTGTAATGAATGGTCTAAAAATGAATACAAATGAACCAAGCAGTCTAAAAGAAAAAATAAAAGGACTTTTTAATAAACATCTTCAAATTGATATTACACCTACAACAGTAAAAAAAATAGGCGAGAATACATGCGTAATAGAACTAAGAAATGAAGAGGAAAAACACGAGATTATGGCAAAAAAATATAAACTAAAAAACGTCGTAGGAGAGAAAGTATTCATCAATGATGAGTTGACTAGAAAAGAGAAAGAAAAGCAGAAACACCTAAGAAATTTTGCAAAAAACGAAAAAGAGAAAGGCAAAGACGTCAAAATTGGTTACAACAAGGTGTTAGTAAACCAAGAAGAATGGAGATGGAACAAAATAAAAAAGGAACTGGAAAAACATCAAAAAAACTAGAAAACTACACCCACAAGAGGAATATTGATAACGACCAAAGCAACGGAAAGGATCTGACAATGACGACCAGGGCGATGAATAGGAATAACGATAGGAAAAAGCATGATGCAAAGGTAAACAAGGATGAAAATAGAAACAAGATGAAAGATATACCGCAGAAAAAAAGGGAGATAAAAATGGGAACATGGAATGTAAGAAGCATCAATGGAAAAGAGGTAGAACTTGTAGAAGAAATAATCAGACAAAAAATAGAAATATTAGGAATAACGGAAACAAAAATGAAAGAAAGAGGTTTTAAGAAGATACACAAAGGATATTGGTTATTTTGGGTAGGAGCTGATGCAAAGGAGAGAGCAAAAGAAGACGTAGGGATAATAATTGCACCGAATAGACTACAATACGCTATAGAAGAAACATATGTTAACCAGAGATTATTGCTGAAAATAAAACTGATAGACGAGGAAATATGGACAATAATAACAGCCTACGGAGTAAATGAAGATGCAAAAAAGGAAGAGAAGGATAAATTTTTTGAGGAGCTCCAAATGCAAATTGACAATGGGGAAGAAAATATAATTGTAATGGGTGATCTAAACGGTAGAGTCGGAAATAATAACAATGGAATTGAGGAATGCATGGGAAAAGAAGGAGAAGAAATACTAAACAAAAATGGTGAAAGAATAATAGAGATATGTATGGAGAATAAACTTGTTATAACAAATACAAAATTTAAACATAAAAAAGTACACAAATACACGAGAGTACAAGAAAGTAGAAATGAAAAATCAATCATAGATTACTTTTTGGTAAGTAGCAACAAATGGAAAAGAGTACAAGACACGAAAGTGAAAAGAGGCTCAGAGATTGGCAGTGATCATCATCTAGTAATAATGAGAATGAGAACAGCAAAAGAAAAGGAAGAAAAGAAGAGAAAGATTAAAGACAAATTAAAAGAAGAAAGATATAAGAAGATATTCCAAAAAAAATTAGACAATATTTTGAAAGGTAGGGCAAAAACTGCAAGTATAGAAGAAAAGTGGGAAAATCTCAAGACCAGCTTAATCATAGCTGCTGAGGAAACTTGCGAGAAGACAAAAATAGCAAATAATAGCATGAGGAGAACTGAATGGTGGACAGACAAAATATGAAGGAAAGTAAAGAAGAAAAAAGAAAAATGGAAGAGATATCTAAGTACAAAGCGCCCTGAAGATTATGAGGCATATAAAGAAAAAAGAAAAGAGGTTAAAATAGCTGTGAAAGTGGAAAAAGAAAGGTCATGGGAAAAGTTTGGACTAAAAATGAAAAATAATTATAAAGAAAACCAAAAACTCTTCTATGGTGTATTAAAACAGCTCAGACAAAAGAAAGAACACATGATGTTGAATATAAAAGACAAGAATGGAAAGGTAATAACAGAAGAAAACCAAATAATGGAAAGATGGAGAGAAGATTTCAAAGAGCTAACTCATACAGATGTAGACAACATCGTGGAGATACAAGAAGTTAATGAAGAACAAAAAGTAGAACCCATAACAACAGAGGAACTAGAAAAGGCAATTGAAAGCGTTAAATTAGGCAAAGCACCAGGCAAGGATAATATCACCCCGTAAATGATAAAATTCATGGGAATAGAGGGAGCGGACAGCATGAAAGAACTAATGAATGATATCATAAAGAGAGCAGAAATACCACAGAACTGGAAGAAAGACATTATACTACCAATACACAAAAAGGGCGACAAGAGAAACTGTAATAATTACCGAGGTATTACTATATCAAGTATTCCTGAGAAGGTATTCGCAAGAATAATAGAAACAAGAATAAAAACCCAAATAGAACCAACTATGGAAGATACACAATGTGGATTCAGGAAGGACAGAAGCACGCAAGACCACATATTCACAATAAGACAAATAAGTGAGAAAGTAATCAATAAAAATAGAGAAATACATATATGCTTTATTGATCTGGAAAAGGCGTTTGACAGAATACAAAGAAAAGATGTATGGAGGATATTAAAGGAAAAAGGAGTTGACAGCATAACAATTGATGTAATAAAGAATATGTACAATAATAATACAAATACGGTCAGAACCAACAACGAGGAATCCGAAGAATTTACTACAAGTCAAGGCGTCAAACAGGGATGCGTGTTGAGCCCACTGCTGTTCTCAGTGGTACTGGATGAAGCAATAAAGAAAGCCAAGAGAAGAATGAGAAAACTAACATTAGGATACTGGCAAATGAAAGAGACTCAACTATCAGAGCTTCTATTTGCAGACGACATGGTTTTGATAGCAGAAAACAGAGAAGACCTACTGAACAACCTTGAAATCCTAGAAGAAGAACTGTCAAACATAAATATGAAAATAAATACAGAGAAAACAAAAACAATGATAATTTCAAATAAGAGAGAGACACACGCAATACAATTAAACGGAAAACAACTAGAACAAGTGGAACATTTTAAATACCTAGGAGCAATAATTGAATCAAATGGTAAACAAGTCATGGAAATAAATGAGAGAATGGGACGAACAGGAATCTTATTTAACACTATGAAAACAACATTTTTTGGGGAAAAAAGAAATACCGGAGAAGGTAAAAACGGCAGTCGTTAAATCAGTAGTTAGACCTACAATCATGTATAATAGCAAGTCATGGACATTGACTGGGAGACAAAAATCTCCAGTCAATGCTATGGAAATGAGGTTCCTGAGGAAAATAGCAAACAGAAAGAGGACAGACAAAATATGAAACGAAACAATCAGACGAAACCTAACACTAGAACCAATAAACGAAAAAATAGTAGAGTGGCAACTAAGATGGTTCGGGCACGTGTGTAGAATGTCGAATGAAAGATTAACAAAACGAAGCGTTTGAAACGAGAATGCAAGGGAAAAACAAACGAGGAAGACCAAGAGTTAGGTGGGTAGATGAAATCAGAAAAGAAGTTGAGAAGAAAGGATTGACATGGGAAAGTGCACGAAATCTAACACAAGACAGTATAGCATGGAGACAACAGTGCAAAACTTAACCCCACCAGCCTTACACCTAACAGTAGAAAGGCTTAGGACTAAGTAAGTAAGTATTATACAATATATAAACAAATTTTTTCACACTAGGACAATATTGTTTAACTAATATACAATGTTACCATTATATAAATTCATAATTTCATATGTCTTCAGGTTTAGAATGATTGAAATAATTTCTGGAATTCATCTTTTTTACTCATTACCTTAAAACTTCCCTAGATGGACATACTACCATTTACCTCTATGGTACAGATATAAGTATTACCTCAGCTTAAAACAAAAGAATACAAATTTAAAAAATCATATGGAAACACTAAAAGGAGTTAAAAATATGTAAGTAGATTTTGTAAAAGAAGAACAAAATTAAAGACACCTAAACTCAAACCTGTCAGGACAAAAATCATAATCTGAAGACATACATAAGCTACCTGAAATGAATAAGACTAGCAAGCTCTTATAATTACTGAGAATTTCTTTAAAAAAATAGCATAGAAAGTGTCATCAAAGAGACACTATAGTAATAATAACTTCTTGTTTCATATTTTAAACATAGCGAATGTCAATGAAGAATGAACATTTAAACAGAGATTTATTATTACTGCGCATATAGATATTTTAAAATTAAACCCATAAAATAATTTATTTGATTTTGAATTCAAAATGAATAAATATTTTTTCAAACATGTGCTCAAGTTTGTAAACACATTTAAGAAATATTTTAAGTGTACCTACCTGCATTGGAAATACAGCACTTTTATTCCCAACATATCCAGAAACAACATGACTTTGAATGGATAAAACTCTTGCAGAGGTTTCAGGCATTTTATTAAGTATTTTGGATGTATGTAATCTTCTCGCGCTTCCAAGTAGGAACTGTATCACATTGTATCCTGTAAACCATTTATAAAGTCAACAATTTGTTTACGTAACCTTATCATATTATACATTGTAAGTAATAACCAATCAAACTTTAAGATAATCTTATAATTGAATTTGATTTGATTGAATTTTCAATACAGAACATAAAATTCAATTTACCACCTGACAGTCCTGACATGTTATCAAAAATAACAGAACAGGGACAGAAACAGAATAACATAACACTTAAAAATGACAAGTGGCAACGAATGTAACATTTTTATTTGTGTTCTGTGTAAAATTATATATTATTATCCATATCCATTTCTCACAGGATAAATATCACAGAATAAATATTACAGTATATTTTCTGTATGTAACTAACACGAAGTTTAAAATTGATATTAGGAAAAAACTATTTAATTAAATTGCAGTAAAACGTGAAATATAAAACAAAGTACCGATTGACAAATTTGTAAACAGAAATAAAATTTATACAAATTTTATATTTAAATATATGTGATTTAGTAGAAAACTTCCTGATATCAAACCATAACTTCGGTTATAACTAACTAAATAAACGGTTTATTTATCAAAGTGCCTTGGTTTTTAGATAGAGTATTTGTGCAAATTTCTTCTTTCCCTAGTTTAATTTCTGTTTTAAGTGGTACCGTGTCATAAGTTATGCAGATTACGTTGTGTAGCAGATGTTACACGTCATTGCTTCTGAAAATAAAATCCTGAGTTATCAATTTGTTTTTTTTTCTCACTTATATCTACGTCGTTTTCTCTTAGGTACCGCGGTAATGTTTTTCTTTCTATTGCCTTATGAGGATGATGTTTATCTGCATTTGTGAGAAGCATTGCATCTTTGGTTGAGTTTACTGAAATAACACTTGGCGTTATTTACTATTAGTTTAGCTTTATTGTGCACATTCTTATCTTCTTTAGTGTTTTCACTTTTTTTTACAGCCGTCTGTAAAATGTTGTACAATAAAAATCAAAGACGTATACATACGTCTATCATAAAAATTCCTACTAGATTTTGGTTGGTAGTTCTGTGATGTAATTTTAAGTTGTCATATGTCAACTTTTTGTCGTTATTTATTCTAAGGCTTTGTGGATCCGTAATTCAGTGTACAATATAAAGATATAATTATTGTAAAACAATATAGTGATTAGTAATATTAATTCTGGGGCCCCTATTTATTTTTAGCAAAAGTGTAGTAATCAATATCTAATGTTTTTGATGAAGTAATCGAAGAAAATTATTGGACCATTTTGACAGTGGGTGCTTTGACTAAACATCAGTCAGGTATGATATTGAGACATTTATTTTAGTAGTTCATCACAAATCTTAGAAAATAGATTTAAAAATGTTCAGAGACGGAAATCTCAAAAGAAATGTGGTATACGTCGTAAAATTAGTATTGTAAATATATAGTAAAATTGCTGTTACTTTTTAGGGTGGTAGAAATATTTATCTTATTATGAACAATGTTTAGTGGTGTTTTATTTAGTTTTAATAACAATCATGTAATTCCAATAGTATTATATTTTAATAGATATTTGAACATACAGAAAATAAATGTTCCAGTAATAATAAGAAAGTATTTATTTTACCCATTTTGACATTTGAACATTTTTAAGAATCCTAAAAAATTAGTACCTAGTACTTAGGGGTGGTGTTTCTACTGTTCAGTACAGTCCTTCTGTATTCTTATTTATACACAAAGTTAAGAGGATAGTTTTGTTTGGAAAAATTAAATTATATCAACAAAGATGAGCTCTTTTGGTCATTAAATAATTGTTTTATTTTTAATTTACCAATATTTGAAGTCTGTCTAAATGGCAGCATTTTTAGTTTTGACATACCAAGGAAGAGAGGCCTTTTTTAAGTTTTTCATCATGTATGAGAAACTTTCACACATTGGAAAATATTCTTGATGTTATTGTGTCTTTATATGGATTTATTTAATTTAGTAGAGACCTTGTTTCAAATTAATTTCAAAAACATATATGTCATGACCATTCTAGGGAATCACTTCCAAAAATCACCAAGAAATTTTACACTTTGAAATATATATTACGTTCAAGTTGTAAACATAGTAAAGGCAGGTTAAGGTAAGCATAAAATAGAAAAATTTAAAAAATAGGATTAACATTCTCTCTTTACTTTCCCAGTTCAACCTAAGAGGTTCATTGTGCTATCAAAACTCTAATTTGTTGATACTTATTTTGTTCGATACATATTTTTGTATATTTTGCTTGTATAAATTCGAGAGAACTTAATTTATTATATGCACAAAATGATAAATGCAACAATGAAGAAACAAATAATTTTTTTAACATCAAAATTAGATTCAAACTTTACACAAAACTACTAAAATTTAGTTTGTGCTGCAATACAGCAAAAATTTTGTGCTACATTTGTAATAGTCATTGATATAAAGTAATCCTTATGTTTAAGTTTCAAGATCTGGGTCCTGATTCTAATTGAGATTTCGACTCAAAACATGTCGAAATTAATATGGCTACGTCGAAATGCGACTTTGCGAACCTTGTGGATTTCAGCTGAACTAACCAAACGACGTCACTAGTTTTCGACTTATCGAAATTAATTTCAACCACAAGAAAGTGGTTGAAATTTCATTTCGAGTCGAAATTAATCTGACATGACTGACTGGACTGGGAGAAGTGAACTTAGGTTCAGTTTAAGTAGGCGGTGTTTTGATCCTTGCGAGGAAAACTGAGGCAAAAAGTATCAATATGGCTGTGTTTTACGGACATTTGCTAGTTTTGGAGGAATTAGAGAGGTTAGATATCCGACGTTCATAACGGAGGATAAGAAGAATGTTACGGGATACTCAAAATTCTTTTTCACTAAGTACTAAGTGATGCTCAATTTAGGCAGCAATTCCGGCTTAATAAACAAGCTGCAAATTATTTAATAAGGGTATTAGAACCATATTTGGAAGAAGGTGTTTATGCCTCTAGGATACCCAAAATGTTTAGGGTTAGTATTACTAAGCTGCAGTAAATTTAAAAATATATTAGAATATAACCACTAAGTCAAATCTTAGTGGTTATAACTTAAGGATCTCCCACATCGCCTTTTTTTTTCTTGCCATCTTTTCTTTCAATTCAAAATATAATTGAGAATGGCCAATATTTATGATTTAACAACTCAAACAAGAAAAAAAAGACGTTCACGTAACGTAAACAAAACAAACATTCAACAAGCGTAGTGCAGCCAATAAACAACAGGGCCAACCCAAATTTTCAGCAGTGTTAAAATGATAAAGTAAATATCCCCAGTTTTAACTACAATCGAAATGAATGAGAATCGCTAGCGATTGCGACTGTCATGGCGTAGTCGCTTTTAAATTTCGACATCGAAATGAAATAGAATCAGGGCCCTGGTTGGAAATGTAATTTTAGTGGTTCTTCTTATTATTCTGTATTCTCTGATAAAAAAATTCATATAAGATATTCTTTCTCTGGTTCTAAATCTATTTACTTGTGGCACTTGTTAAGGTCCATTTGCTTAGCTCAGGCACATTTTGATAGATTCATAGTTGGAGACCTACAACAAATATACATACTATTGCAGATTTCTTCCATTGAAAAAAGAAGAATTGTTCTAAATGGTGGAAGTGTATACTAAACCCATAAAATTTTCCCTGTATATAAAATATCATATTTGAGTTGTTACAATTTAACATATTGTAGTAAATATTTGTATTTGTGTTGTTTATTTTAGTTAATATAGCTTTATTGTTCTATTATTTTTGTTCTTTCAATTCTTTACTAGTTCTATTTAGTTAATTAGTTAGTTCTATTTTAAATTTTTTTATTATGGATAGTCAAAGTTTTCCACTTGTTCCATAAGCTTATGCGTTGGTAAGTTTTTGTTAAATAAATATGATAAAAGTTCTTTAAACGTTAGATGAGTAAGGATGCTGTTAAATTACAAGGTAATGATACTTCACAAAGATTTATTCAAAATACCTTCCATTTTTTTTATATTATTGGCTGAATGAATCCCTGTTGAGGTAAGTTGATAAAATATATTTATCAACTTATGTAAATGTTACAAATGTTCTTAATAACAAAAACATTTCAGTTTGACATAGTGTCAAAAATCAAATTCACTTGGAAATGTATAGCATGTATAAAAAACTAAGTTGCTATTATATATAAAAAATATATTTTATAAAAAAGTTAGGCTAATTATATATATATATATATATATATATATATATATTGAATTTGAAATTTCCGCGGGAGCTATATGTGGTTTCAGTTGTTTTCCGGGTTTGACTCCGCGTTAAATATTTTTGGTTTTTAGAAAAACCATTGTTTTGACGACGTTTCGGCAAGGTCACACTTGCCATTGTCAAGTCAGATTCTGCTTCGTCTTGATGTTACAGGCGAACTGATTTCTCGGTCGCTGCACGCTGAGTTTAAATATCTTGTTGCGCTTCTTGTCATTGGTCCTGTGCGCAGAGTGGGCGTGGTCTTCTTCGCTATTTTAATTTTTACGTTTTTCTGCAGAATTGTTTTCCACGTATTTGGGAGTCTTTGGGCATCATCTCTGGTGTTTAAATTTTTCGGATGTTTTTCGATCTCTATGGCTTCTCTGATTACACGTTTGGCCTTATTTTCGATGTTGGCTAGCATTGTTGTTCCATTTAAGTCTATTTTATGTCCTGTGTTTATGACATGTTGTGCTAGGGATGAAGTTTTTTCTTTTCTTTCGATGGCGTTTCGATGTTCTTCGCGTCTAACCTGTATCCTTCGATTTGTTTGTCCGATGTATGATTTATCGCAGTCTTCACACGGGATCCTGTATACGCCTTGATTTTCTAATGCAACTTTTGTTTTTGCTGATGGTAATATGGTTGCTATTTTTCTGTCGGTGTTAAAAATAGTTTCTATTTTGTTTTTTCTTAGAACTCTGCTGATTTTGTCTGTCGTACCCTTTATATAGGGCAGGATAGTTTTACCGACTGGTTTTTCTTCTTTTTCTGGATCTTTGCTGTTGTTTCGGGATTTATGTGCTTTTTCAATCATGAACATGGAGAAACCATTTTTTCTTAGACTTGTTTTGACTTTGTGCATTTCTTCATTCTTATGGTCCTCATCTGCCAGTTTCTCAGATCTTGTTATTAAGGTTTTTATTACCGAATTTAATTGTGCAGGATGATGGTGTGAGTCTGCGTGTAAGTACCTGTCAGTATGGGTTGGTTTTCGGTATACTGTATGTCCTATGCTTCCATCTTCTTTCTTAATAACTAACACATCTAGGAATGGAAGTTGTTGGTTATTCTCCCGTTCCATGGTAAACTGTATTTTTGGATGGATATTGTTAATGTGTTGTAGAAATTTATTAAGTTTCTCTTCTCCGTGCGTCCAGATAATAAATGTGTCGTCAACATACCTAAGCCACAGTTTGGGTTTATGCTCTGCTGTTTCTATTGCTTTTGATTCCATATCTTGCATAAAAAGGTTGGCTATTACGGGGGACAGTGGTGAACCCATCGGTGCTCCTTCGACTTGTTTGTACCTCTGGTCCTTGTAGATGAAGTAGGTGTTGTTTAAGCAATGCCTCGTTAAGTTTAGTGTATCCTGTGGTATTGGATATTTTCTATGTATAATTTCTAATGTTTCTTCTACTGGGACATTGGTGAATAATGAGATTACATCAAAGCTCACTAATAAGTGTTCAGGTTCCAGAATAACGTCCTTGATACGGTCGATAAAGTGGCTTGCGTTCTTGACGTAAGAATCCGCTTCCTCCGCATATGGTTGTAGCTGGTCAGCCAGAAATTTTGCCAGTGATTGTAACGGTGATCCAATAGAGCTGACTATTGGTCGTAATGGTAGCTCTGCCTTATGTACTTTAGGTAAACCGTACAGTTTTGGACATCTTGACGACTTTTCTCGTGGAATAAGCTGGAACTGTTGTTCTTTCTTGATGTTTGACGCTTGTATTTTGGCTTTCGTTGTTTTCTCCAGATACGTTGTTGGGTCTGTTGCGATTTTTTGATATGCACTATCGTTTAGAATGTTTTTTATTTTTGTGTCGTAGTCTTCAATGTTCATTATGACAGTAGCGTTACCCTTGTCAGCTGGAAGAACGATAATGTCTTTGTTTTGTTGTATATTCTTCAAGGCTTTCTTTTCTTCGTAAGTTAGATTCTTTTTCGGAGGCTTGGCTGTTCTTAATATTTGTGATACGTCTTGTCTAATAATCTCGGCTGTTTCTGATGGTAATTTAGTGATAGTCGTTTCCACTTCGCTAATGATGTTTTCGATGGGAATACGTGTCGGTGCAATAGCAAAATTAAACCCTTTGGAAAGGACACTATTTGTAGCTTCATCCAAAGTAAGATTTGAGAAATTGTAGACTAAATTACTGGATTCTGTTGTTGGTAGTTCCTTATTCTTTGGTCGTTGTTGTAGTATCAATTTCTCAAACTTTTTGATTTGTTTTTTCTTGGTGAGATCAGCATCTGTCTCCGATCGAAAGTTTGTGAGTTTGTCGAAGATGTTCCACATAATCGGATGTACTTTGTTACTTAGTGTGAGATATAGCTTTAGCAACTCTGAATTTACTTTATCGATGTCTCGTCTGGAATCTTGAATTGCTTCTCTAGTAAGTGCTAGACTTGCCCTTTTTAAAATATTCTTAGTTTTATGGTTGTTTTTGTGGAAACTTAACTTCATACAAGTGGGTATTATGGCTTCATCGCGGCAGCGTTCTAAAAAGGTTAGGTTACAAAGCAACTTACCTCGCTTTGACCGTAGTTTTTCATATCGTCTAAGGTCTCGTAGAATTTCCTCCCCGTAGAGGTTAATTATATTGAATTTGAAATTTCCGCGGGAGCTATATGTGGTTTCAGTTGTTTTCCGGGTTTGACTCCGCGTTAAATATTTTTGGTTTTTAGAAAAACCATTGTTTTGACGACGTTTCGGCAAGGTCACACTTGCCATTGTCAAGTCAGATTCTGCTTCGTCTTGATGTTACAGGCGAACTGATTTCTCGGTCGCTGCACGCTGAGTTTAAATATCTTGTTGCGCTTCTTGTCATTGGTCCTGTGCGCAGAGTGGGCGTGGTCTTCTTCGCTATTTTAATTTTTACGTTTTTCTGCAGAATTGTTTTCCACGTATTTGGGAGTCTTTGGGCATCATCTCTGGTGTTTAAATTTTTCGGATGTTTTTCGATCTCTATGGCTTCTCTGATTACACGTTTGGCCTTATTTTTCAGCGTGCAGCGACCGAGAAATCAGTTCGCCTGTAACATCAAGACGAAGCAGAATCTGACTTGACAATGGCAAGTGTGACCTTGCCGAAACGTCGTCAAAACAATGGTTTTTCTAAAAACCAAAAATATTTAACGCGGAGTCAAACCCGGAAAACAACTGAAACCATATATATATATATATATATATATATATATATATATATATATATATATATATATATATATATATATATATATATACTATATATACTATATCATTGATTTTCACCAAATGTAGGCAACCAACCTAAAATTTTGGTAGCATTAAGCATGAGTTTCTTGAGAAAATTTTTAATAAACATCAATATTTTCCAGTTAATTTATTTTTTTAAAAGTGATGATAAAACTAGATTCTGATAGGAATAATAGAATATTAGTATAAGTTTGCAAAAAATGTTGACGAAATATGCTATGAACATGTGTGCTTGGTTGTATAGTAATTTCCAGCCACTTCTAGTCTGTCAAAAAGTAACTAACTTCGCAAAAAAATACTTACTAAATTCACTAGACAGTTTGGACTGGGATTAGCGAACTGACTATATCTATTATTTTTAATATTAATTACCACAATTTCTTTATTTATTAGTTTTCCATTTGTATGTACTGTTGTGCCATTTTGTAATTCCGTATCGTTCAAATGATTTGTAGACATGTTTCAAAAAATGAACAATATGTCGAATCAAATTTAACATATTCAGAAAATTGCATCCAAGCCATCTGAGAAAAATTTGTATCAAGAATATCTTTCTTATTTAGGTTACTCTTGGAATAAGTGATAAAACCTCTAGAATTTGATAAACAACTGGAAAGCTTCTGTAAACATTGCAACTTGTAAGCATAATAAGTAGTTTAAATCTTTTTCTTAAAATAAGTTGACATGTACCATATAAATTTTTTTGTTGGGTTACTATTGAAATGGATGTTTTTGATTTTTATTCAATGTGTTACACACCATCAATGTTTTCTACTGTAAATTTATATGACAGCACTGGAGATGTAGAGGTACACAAAAACCATAAAAGAATGATGTAACTGAAGGCAATAGGAAATTTGGTCTCAAAAACTGGAAATGAATAGATCTGAATGGTGAATATAACTTGGGAAAGTTGAGACTCAACCTTAGAACTATTATATCAGTGAGGATGGTAATAGTAAAAATATCAAAATAATAAAAGAAATGGTGTATTAGAATTAAATTTATAATAAAGAAGATTAATATTTGTGAACCATAGATATAAGAAGGTAGAGATAACTTTATACAAAAAGAAAAGTTATTCATGTTAATGAGGCATTCTTTACATTTCTCTAAATATGTTTTTCTGGGAAAAACTACAAAAATTGTAATTAAAATTACATATTTTATTGATTTTCAAATTTTAGTTAGAAAATCATAGAAAAACTAATTATCTATACGCTTGTAATATAAGAAATACAGACAAGTGTCTTTCTGGCATTGATTGAATTTTAAAATAAACTATTTTACGATATGTTTTCTCAACTTAAATAAATTAAAACACTATGATTGTTTGATAGACTAAGAATTTTAATTTTAATGTGTTGTGACAGTGTTGAAAACTTTATGGATTAACCTCGTTTTCATATCCTGAAGAAGCAAATCAAATTTTGCCAAAGCTAGATATTAACAAAGAGCAAATTATATTATTTGGAATTTTTTTAGATTCAGGAACATTCAGTTTAATGGATTTTGAGTATAGCAAAGAAAATATTTTACCTCTTCTAAGAGGAAGAAACGTTCATCAACTTAATATGGCACTACAAGCTCAGACTAACAGAGATTGTCAACTAGAACTTCTACAGCAAAAAGAGTAAGTTTTCTTTATTCAGTTTTAACTTAACAGAATGTTACAACTTTTTGTTCTGCCAGTTTTTACTCATTGTGTTCTATTTTGATACATTAATATTGTTTTAACATTTAAATCTACTCTTCACTCTTTTTCCATTAAGGTTTTATTTTAAAACAGAAACATTTCTTTGTTTCTCGATTCATTTTAATTGAACCTAAAAACAGTAAACCCTTACAAAAATATGTCAAGATATTGTCAAAATATTAAAACACTGATATATTTAGAAAAACCAAATGAAATGAACTTAGCATTGGTAGATGAAAGACATGAAATCGCAAAACCACTAAAATTATTTCAGATATTAAACAAAAACTGAAATTTAATAAAATTATCAGAGGATATTTAGAAGAGAAATGTTTGGATATGTAGGTACAGTAAAACCTCCGTTAACCGAAATAATTGGGGGTAGGCCGTTTCGAATAACAAGAATTTCGGTTAAAAATAACATTGTTTTTATAATATTCTTGATCAAAGTATTGGTATTAAAAAATACTATGAGTTGATTTCGTAATGTTTTCTAATAAGTAAATCCACAATCTTACACAACACAGTAGAAAGGCTTAGGACTAAGTAAGTAAGTAAAGCCAAAATAAAGTAATAACATTAAGGAAAATGAACAAGTTTAACATGCTTTTTTAAAGAAATCTGCTATTTTTTTGCGTTTTCGATTGACAACAATGTTTCTCTCTCCCTCTATCGTTAATTTGCAGAACGTCATGAGTTTACCTCATTCGATTGTTTGACGAAACGTAAAGCAATCTGAAAAGGACAAAACTTTATGCAATGACAACAAAAATTAAGAATCTAGTCGTGTCCTTAACTAATTAGGCCTACTGTATAAAATTCTTTCCTCTTAACCATTGAAAATCTCGTCGACGGTCTTGTGCTGCCTGTTGCCTCTTGAGTCGTCATCTGATATGCTCAGGTTGTCAATGATGTCCTGGTCGATGAATTCACGTTCTGAGTCATCAGCTGCTAACCTGTCACCTATCTCTTCTTAGTTAATTTTGTCATGTCCCGGCAAATTTGTAATGAAAGGTTTAATTTCTTCTGTCATTTTCTTACCATTTTCTTCTTCAGGATTGTCAATCAAAATCTTATCAAAAAGTTTGTTCCAGCATTTTTCCAAAGTTGAAGATTTGATCTTGGCCCATGACTCAGCTCACCAATAAAAATGTTTTATTGTTAAAGATTTGAGAATTTCGAGAACAATTTTGGATTAATTCGTCTCCTGTAATAACAGATGTCTTAAGAATGCTCCTCTGTAATGTCTCTTGAATGTCTCTATGACTCCCTGGTCTTTAGCCTGGATTAAGCTTGTGACATTCGGTGGCAAAAATCTGACAATTGTCACCATTTTGTAGATTTTGAGGGCGAGGGCGCATTGTCAACAAGCAACAATGCTTTGATGGGAAGATTTTTTGATTTTAAAAAGGATTTTACACTTGAGACGAATTCATTTTCAAACCATTCTAAAAATAAAGTGGTCGACATCCATGAACTTTTTTGGCTTCTATACCTTAAAATGCCTTTTCGGAAATATATTTTAGTGCTCTTGGTTTTTGTGATTTCCCAATACACATAGACATCAATTGGTGAGTGAAATTAACGGAATTGTTTACGTTTTGCGACAAACATTTACTTTTTATTGACGAAATTATTGAAACTGTCAGCCGTTTCGGTTAAACGATGATTCGGTTAAAAAGGTTTCGGTTAATGGAGATTCTACTGTACAATAAAAAATTTCTTTTTTGCTTTTCCTGTGCATAGTGGTTGAACAATACAACATACTTGCTTTGTTAAGTTTATTTAAGTGATGTGATAAAAAGGTACAACTCTTCCAAGCATCAATTTCTGTATTTTAGTTTCTAAGTATTAGATAGCAGATAGATTTAGATTATTGGGTAAATATTAGGAAATTCTTTGACCCAAAATAGGTATGTAATGTTAAAAATATTGATTGTATTATAGAAAGAAATATACTTTCATCAACCAAAGTCTCTCAGCCAATTTACAAAATTATTATGGATACCTACATTAAATTATTTTTTTAAGGCTAAATATATACAATAATTAAAAAAAGTGTTAATTACAGTATTGTCAGACTATAAATTACAACCAAGAAATGCAACACACTAAAAGAAAGTTGTTTATTGTCTTGATATGTAGAGAATTTCTTCAAATAGAGTTCTCTCTAAATATTTTTGGTGATTGTTTTCAGGTATCTTCATAACAGAGGCTCAATCAATTGCATGTTATTTTATTTAATAGAGAAAGATTTAATTAAATTATTGAGTCTCCCATTTATAGGTTCTATTCAATTTTTATTGTAAAGTGGGACAATGTTAACTAGAAGGCAACCAGTGTAAAGCCACAAATGTCAACCATGGAATAAAATATTTCGGTTTGGCAGTGTTGGTATGTTTTTATAATGTATTTTTTATAATTCAAATATAAAGAGAGAAAGCTTTTAAAAGGAACATTTTGATTATTTTATTTTATGAATTTTGCAATTTTTTAATTTATATAAAACAAGAACGGGTAAATATTTGTTTCTTTTGAGATTAATTGGGCAATCTTGCAACTGGTGGTTTGAGGATTGTCAAATCCTCAAAAAATGCCAAAAAAAAATTCTAATAATTAACTGCAATTATTAATCTTGAAAGGAACAAATATTTTTATTTATATAAACATATTATAAACTACTTAATATTTATATAAACTAAAAAATGGCATAAATGGCAAAAAATTCATAAAATGATATAATCGAAATATTCTTAAAAGCTTTCTCTCTATATTTGAAGCATACAACATATTCATTATAAAAACATGCCAACACTGCCTAACCAAAATATTTTATTCCATGGTTGACATTTGCGGCTATATTCTGGTTGCCTTCTAATTAATGTTGTCTGTAAAGTGTTCTATTTGATGAATTATGAAGTGGGTTATCAGGATGACACGTTCCAGTAATTTGCCAAAGTCTAATTGTTTCACCCACTTTTATATTATTTTTAACAGGACTTTTACAATTAAATTAAACAAACAATTTAAACAATTAATTAAAATTGTCGAACCATATTCTATCATAGGTCTGCATATAATTTTATAAATATTGGCAGCAGCTTCAATCCTAATCCCCTCATTTTTGTATGTTAAGCTTCTAAAGTCTTTTGCTGTAATTATAATTTTTCTTTTTATGCATGATGTGTGGTAGGTGAACTTTAATTTGTTGTCTATTTCTATTCCCAAATATTTAACATATTGGGAGGGTTTAATAATATTTTTACATATGTTTATAGTTGGAGAGTGGTCTCGAATTCTATGGTTAACTATTATTAGTTTATTATTAATCTCCATTTGATGGTCCAAGATATTGTATCATCCACCTGCCTTTGTAATGAGTTAATTCCACTAAATTTTTACCAAAAGGTGTCACAGCGGTATCATCCACAATTTGTAACAAATTACTATTGGTTAGTCCATTTTCACATATTTCACTGCAGTAGAGGTTATACAATAAAGGAGACAGTGGTGAACCATGTGGAACTCCTTGTTGCATTGAAAATGAATATGTTCCATTAATTTTGACTTTACACCTGCATCTTTTAAGAAAATCACCAACAATCAGTAGTAGCGAAGGGGAGTAGTTCATTCTGTGAAGTTTGTATAATAATCATGTATGCCAAACAGAGTCGGAAGCCTTTATATACAAGAAAACTCCGGCAGTGTTGATGATTTTCCTGTAAATCCAAATTGATGTGGTGGAATATGTTGGTTTAATTCTCCATATAATCTTTAATAATTTTCTCAAACATTTTTCCTATTACTGGGAGAAGGGTGATTGGATGGTAATTTTGAGGTAATTTGTGGTTAGTATTAGATTTTGGAAGAATTAATACAATATATGTCTTCCATTCATCTATCATCAGGCAACAAATAATCCATCATACAATAGTCATATATGCTCCTTATTTCCTTTTTTTTATGATTGTTGGAATCTTTGCCTACAGCAGTGTTTTTTCTTTATATAAAGCTTCGTCATATTCATCTTCTGTGATAAACCGAAGGGCAGATCTACCTAAATAACAGAGTCATAGAAAGAGGGTTTTGTCATTAATCCATTTAAAAAGCGTTTCTCAATGGAAATTAAATAAAGTGATAACATTCGATATTGCAATTGGGTATTTCGTTGGCATGTCTTAATCAGCTTTGCGAATTGTTAAAAATAGGTTTGCCAATTTAAAAGCTTCCGGAAATCCATTATCAAGCCCTGAAGGCTTTAACTATTGATATAATTCTTGTACATTTTTTAAAATATAATCTGGATCATTATAAAGAACTGTCAATTCTGTTTTTAACTGTACTGTGTCAAATTTTTGTCCATATAGTATATACAGACACTTTTTTCCTCCTATTGGGTTTGGAGACATAAACATTTACAAAATCTTCTTAGACTTTCAAAATTATTTCGCTCTAATTGCAAAAGTTATGCAATTAATGCAGTACAATATCAAACAAAACTTCTGATTTTGGTAGAATAATCTCAAATAAACTTAAAAAGAAATTAAAATCAAATGCTTGCAATGTAACGTAAAAACCTTTCTAACAAATTCGTGTCTCTCCATCTCATGCCGCTATGTTAGTATGTATTTTTTAACTAGTTTGAGAAGCTCTGAACGAATACAAGAAACAGTCTCAAAGAGTCTACCAGCATGAATCCACCTTGCTGCTACTACTGTGGGCAAACTTTTTGTACGAATTTATCCAAATCAGCAGCCCTTTTGGATGATTTTGAAAAAAATGCAGCAAGCCTCGATAACATTTGAAATAAAATTTTACATTCTTTAATATGTTCCACTGATGTAAAACCAATTTGGGTCTATGTGCATAACAATGAACAAAAATTGCATCTTGATACTTATCTTTAATCAGTTTTTGTAGGTTGTTGTGTTGTCCACTCATTACAGCCGCACCATCGTAAATCTGTGCAATTAGTTTATTTGCACACTGAATCTGATTTAACATACTGAACAAAATTTCCGATAACGGTTCCGCTGAACGCTCTTCACTAACATAAACAAATTTTCAAAAATCTTTCACAAACATCACCGTCGGAGCAAACATATCTAAATGCAACCGAAAGTTGTGCCTGGTTTGAAATATCAGTGCTTTTATCCAATATAACAGCTACAAAACTTGCTTCAGTAATTTCTAACTTAATTTCATCAACCATAAATGTAGATATGGCTTCAATAATATCTTTTTGTACATCACTTGAAACTTCCGAAAAAACGTTGATGTTTCTAGATGTTTGCAAAATTTTTGATCTTTTTTGGCAATTAATAATAATAAAATAACAATAGTTCCCTGTAATTGCCTAGATTGTCAGAGTCATCGCCCTCAAAATGACTCGACAACGCTAATTCTTGTTTGACCAAAATAATACGGCATCTATAAGTGTGCTGACGACATATTTACTTTTTTTTAAACAATATTATGTTTAGAGCAATATTTGCTTTACAAGCTTGGTTAAGGGAACTTTCGATTCTTGTTTTGCCAAGAAACTTCATGTCTCCTTTTTAAAATTCTAAAACTATTGAAATCGTGGACTCCGCCGCTGGTCCACCCATTTTTTTCTATATAAAACAGAAGGTATGGCCATCAATACAGTCTATTTTGTGCAACCACATAACCAAGAATTTTCACTGTACCAACTAAATTTAAAATATCGAACTGCTTTTTTTATTCCTTTTTTAAATTGTTTAAAATAGGTGTTGGTCTTCCATTTTCAATAACCTCCTTTTACTCTTCAAAATTATACAAGGAGAAAGACTTTTCAAGTAGTTCATCGATTACTCACCGACACTCATCCATGTTTAATTACACGCTCACTGTAATAGCAAAGAGGTACTAACGAGTAAGTAACCAAAATAAAAAATGGTAACAAGCCTACTAATATGCACAGCGCGCCCACGCCCTCGCGCTTTCAAATTTTTCAGATACGAGCCGGTCCCGACGGATGACCATCACGCGTATCCACAAATAAAAGTGGTAACAACGTAACGTGCAACCAAGTGCATAAACTCGCCAATATTTTCGTGCGTCTAGTTGGCTATTGGTAAAAGATATAACTGGAATTATTTCACACTAGTCATAAAATATTTATTTTCAAGATTTTCAACTGTTACCAATGCTAATAATGATTACATGGACGCTTCGCCAGTGCCAATACTAAAAGAAGTCAACTGAGTGCCCTTCTACTATCTCTCTCAGTGAAGATCATTCAATACATGTATAAATGTAACGTTTTGTACTTTCACTGAATATTTAGTTTTATATATTTTTTTATTTTATTATAAGAACCATTATTTACCTTTTAGGCAATGGGAAGAACTAATCAGAACGTACACTGGAGAGGATCCACTAGAGAATTATTACAAATACATTTCCTGGATAGAACAGACATACCCAAAACATGGGCACGAAGGCAATTTGGTGCCATTGCTGGAACATTGTCTCACCAAGTTTGAAACTGATCGGCAATATGCAAATGACAGACGTTTCTGTAAGCTTTGGATTAAATATGTAAGTTTGACTTAATGCTTTCATTTCACCCTACTAAATTTATCTCATAAATTTTCAATGTAAGCAGACATTATAGCAATAAAAAAGTTCCCTTTTTTTGTCCTGGTTCAGTGACGAGAATTAAAAATTATGTGAAATGTTTTTTCTTTAATGTTGCAGCAATTTTAATAAAACAATATTGTTGGTACTTACATAATTTGTACAGATATAAAATATTATCATTAGGAACAACCTAACTTCTTTGGAATGGATTAAAACTCCTTGTCAATTGGCGGGTGTTGGAGAAAAGTGGTATAAGTCTAAATTTTAAGTTTCGAGAAAAACGCAATTATAGTTTTTTTAAATTTAATATTGTTATTACGGATACAAATAAGATATTTTCGTTAAACAATTTTTGGAAATGGCTTTGAATTTGTTGGATTAAAATAGATCTACTAGTAAAAAGGACCTAGTTGTACAATTTTTTAAAAAATATATGACTTATATCACTTTTCACAATTATTTATTAAAAAACAAAAGCCCTTCCGGAAGATATAGGAACAAATCTAATTATTAATTATAAATAAAAAAATGTGAAACTGAAAAGTTTTATGTTTACTTAAGGGAATACATTTATAGTCAAATACAACTTAAAAGTTTATTTCATTTTTACAAATTTCAATTTCTGTGTGTACACTCTCCTCGTCACTACTATTTTCATCCTCGGGTAACGTATTTCGTATATCCTCCTTCGTAGTTAATATTCTATAAAAATCATGAAATATTTCTGAAATATAAGGCAATAGCTCTATCAAGTTCTTTTTTTTATCGATGTTTATTGGATTGGGACCTTTATATGACAGAGGAATTTTTATGTTTTTAGGCCACGTATTACCTTTTCTTAAAAAACATACGCTTTTAAATGGTTCGTCTACATTTAAGCTACTTTTGTATTCAAGGACACCAGGATTCTGTGAAAATCTCAACCATTTCATTTGTTTCCACATGACTTTTTCTCCTAAGTTGTTAATTTTTCTTTGTTGAAGGATATTCTTATACAAAGAAGAAAACTCAAGAAAATCCGATCTGCACATTTCAGTAACTAAAAAAGTTCGCTTATTTCCACATAGTCTTACCAAATTCATCCAGTCTCTTGGGTGTTCTATCGAACATGGATATCTTTTCTTTTTTTTTTTCTCTATAATTGCGTGATCTGAATCACACTCCATGTGGCTGTGACCAGGAACAAGAAATTTGTGGTTAATGTATGATAGATTGGGATTCTCTTTTAAAACCATAATGAAAATTGCAGGTAGAAAAGAGTTCTTGTTTTGTCCTGCACACGTATCAGAATATAAGGTGATCTCTTTTATTTCAGGTAAAATATGTGAAATCTGCTTGTATAAGCATGACGCAATCTGATTTGCACCCCGTCCAGCTACGTCCTCATGCCATATAAAACACATTGCTTGATTATCATTAAATCTATGTAATGTTAAATTAAAGGTCCACAACTGCCTTTTATAGAATGCTATTGAAGTCTGAAGATCAGGTGTGGGGAGACACTGTTGCAAATCAAACGTATAAATGATTTTTGATTCATTTGCTAACGCAACATTTTTATCTATACGCTTAGCCTCATAAGCGTTTGATGCTTCTTGTTGGTGATTACCAAGAAGATTTTAAATTTCTTGCATTTTTTGTGCATCTTTAGTTGTTTTCAGGAGCATATGATATTTATCGCATGTAGCGCAGGTATCCTTTTTAGGCTGTTTGATTTTTATTTCCAAGGAATGGAATACTTCTTGATATTTGAATTTCGATACTGGGGTTTTCTTGTGAGGTAGCCATTTTTTGTATTCTTCATACATTCTTGTTAAGGTATAGTAATGAGGAAGATATATCTTTGATGAGTCACGACGACAATAGTGACTCTCATACGTTGGGATTGATCCAATGTGAACTCTTACTAATTGAATATCTTGTTCGGGAGTTTTTGTTAGATGGTGAGGCAAGACCTCGCAAATCATCATGTGGCATTGCAGAAGCTGAAAAAATCTTGCTTTTTGTCACATCGGTTAGAAACAGTTTTGTTTCGTTAAAAGTTTTTAGGAAAGAAGTTTGACAAACTTTAACTAGTAGTTGACCATTTAGTGGTAAAAAATATTTGTGTGACAGAAGCCTATTTTTATGTTTTTTGTTTTCTAATTTACGTTTTGTGGTTTTTGTGGATAAAGACCAATATTCTTTGAAAATTTTCTGTCGTTTTTCTTCAGTTATCCTGTCTTTGCATTTTAAGCGGCAACTTAATAGCTCCTGAATGTCCGTGCTTTTATAACCTTCCCACTTTTCGTGGTGTACGATAACCCAAGGTTTCTGTTCTGCTTTCGTTCCTCACGAATTAGCCTAGTTTCATTTTTTAGCGATTTTCGTCCAGGTTTATTTTTTAAGATTTCTCTCTCTTTGAATTTCTATTGCCGTAACTACTAGTATATCTCAACATATATCATCAGTTTTCAATTTTGGAGTTAAAACATTTGTGATATGTCAACATATAATGTTTTTCCCTATATTTTTTAATGAGAATAGTGATATATTTTTACATATACCTTTATTCACAATCATATTTTACCAATAACTTTTGATATATTTGCACTTGTATCACTATTCACAAATATTAATCATAAAATTGTATAGGGAAGACTATTATAACTAGACTTATTTCAGTTTTCTCTATAATTTTTTTTCCTGTCTGGCAGATAGAGGCAAAACAAATAGTACTAGAATATTTATAACATTTTTCACTATATTAAATGATATTAAAAATACTTATATCATGTAACTCAAACAAATAACACCTGCTTGCCTATTAAATTGACTTATATCACTTCACCCTATCAAAGATACATGCATTTGAAAGTGGTATCTATGTTTAACTCATTTTTTACATTTTTTGACTTATATCACTTTTCCCCAACACCCGCCAATTATTTCAGCTAATATTTACATTTATATATATATATATATTTAGGTCTTGTTTTTAAACTAAATATTCCTTCCACTCCTTGTAGAATAGTCTTTGATTCCTCTATGAAAACTTGTAAAGGACCGTCCTTAAATGAAATTTGTTATAAAGACCCAACATTGAAAAATAATTATAAAATATTACTGAATTTTTGTCTTCTTCCAATCGCAATCGTTGCTGATTTGAAACAAATGTACAGGCAGTTTAAAACTACATTACAAAACAAATGATCCTATTTCTAGTCTTAGGGTAATAAAAATTATGTAATGACGAATCTAAAAATGTTCCTGATGCTATCATCCCAATTTTAAGAGATGTATGTAGACGATTTTATTAGCAGTTTCCCAAATATTTTTGAAGCTATAGTTGCACACACTCAGTGAATTTGTTTTAAAAGAGTGGTTTTAAATTAACCAAATGGATGTCAAACTCGGACCTTCTTTCAACAATACCCGAACCCCTTCAATTTGTCAAAACCAAACCATTTGTCCTCCTCCAAAGTGTTAGGATTGCAATGGGGAGAAAAATGTGATAATTTTAGTTTTGTGTAAAAAATTACCTCATCGACTCATTGTACAAAAATAAACATGCTGTCACTTGTTGCTCGTATGCTTGATCCCTCGGGATCCTATAACCCTCGTTTAAAATTTAGATAAAAAGTCTTTGGACTTTAAAAGTAGATTGTGATAGTGCCAAAATAAATCGAAATAGCATGGAAAAGGTTTCAAACTGAGTTTCATGTCCTGTACAAAATACAAATTCCACGCCGTTTAGTAGTTACAACTAATTCGTCGTTGTATTTTGTAGAATTTTCAGACGCAAGTGCTGTTGGATATACAGTCATTGTTTATTCCAGGGTTGTTAATTGTACATGTCAAGTTAAAGTTACTTTACTGTACTGCCAATCTTAAGTATCGCCAATGTCTAAAATAACTCTTCCTCCATTAGAGCTTTGTGAAGCGCTTCTTCTCTCAAATCTTTTTTCACACGCTATTGAAACTTATTCTTCTAGATATAATATTGATAAAATATTTGCCTGCAGCTTATAAAAGAAATATGGACACAGAAATCCCTCCCCAATTTTTGGAATATTGGAATGCTTTGCACCATACACAAAAAAGGAGATATATTTGAATGCTCTAACCACAGAGGAATTACGCTTCAAAATGCAGCATATCAAATATTTTCCACAATACATAGTATGGCATATGGCCATATGAAGAATGAATAGTAGGAAAATACCAGACTGGTTTCAGAGGTGGTAATTCAACAATTCATCAGATTGCAACAATGAGACAAATTTTAGAAAAACATTGGAATATTGCATAAATACTCATCACATATTTATAGACTACAAAGCAGCATACGAATCTATAAATAGAAGAGATTGTTCAAAGTAACGAAAGGGCTAGGAGTACCAAATCAGTTGGTAAATTTAACAAAACTGACTCTTGGAAAAGTTGAATGTAGAATATGAATTCAGAGGGAACTGTCTGAGCCTTTTAAAACAAATAACGGGCTGCGCTAGAGAGACCCTCTGTACTGTTAAATCTGGCTTTGGAAAAAGTAATATGTATGTCACAAATCACAACCACTGATTTAATATATAATAAATCAGTGCAAATCTTGCAGCTTGCCTATGCTGATGATATCAATATTGTTGGGAGAACGGAAACGCTGTACTATTTAGCACTAAAAGAATCAGTTACAAAAATGGGTTTAATAATAAACACCAGCAAAACTAAGTACATGAAAATAAGCACGCAACCACAAATCCCACGACCACTTGTTATAGAAAACGACGGCATCAAAGCAGAATTTGATAGATATTGATATAAGTTGACAAATATTACCACAGGTAAGCCGCAGAATTTGCACGGCCAATAGATGCTATTTTGGGCTCAATCTCCTTAAATCCTCAATTATATCGAAAAATACAAAGGTAAAATTCTACAAAGCAATAATATCCCAGTCCTAACATATGGTTCAGAAACCTGATGGAGCGGTGAATGACAATGGAGTGTGGAGAAGACGATACAACTTCGAACTTTATAGAATATACCAGGAACCAAGATTTTGACACCCCCCCCCCCCAAATTTAAAAAACAATTTAATTTGTATTATGAGGGGAACGAATTTTCGTGCAAAATTCATGCCCTCAAATGTATCCCCCTACTGCCCCGCATCAACCCCCCGTTTTTTTTTAATAACAAGTGTGGTCGAGTGGCACATTTGAAAGGTATTTTTTTCTCTACACGATAGTCTATTTTTTTTTTTTTAATTTTCGGAATATCTTTGAAGGATAATTTTAACTAATTTATTAGTTTATTTATTTAGCGTATGGACTTTCACAGTACGATAAATATACAAATACAATAATATATACATATATATTAAATATATTATTTAAACACTAAAGGTGACAGAATGAATTACACTAAATATTAATGTCCAATTTACATAGCCATTCAATTGCTTCTGGGGAACATTCCGCAAAGTCCTGGAGGTTTCCACGGTAGGCACGATTCAAGCAGTCTGAAACACAATGGCTTATGGTCTGTCTAGATTGTCCGCAATCGCACTGTGGACTTTCTGCACGACCCCACTTGAACAGCGAATCAGCACATTTACCATATCCGGTACGTATACGATTAAGCCTTGCCCAAGTGGACCGGGGCAGATTTGATCCGATGAAACCCTGAGTTGGGGTGGATATCTTAATATAGTCCGATTTAACTGTTGGCATCCATCTTCTTGTCCATTGCCTATGTATATCATAGGAATTACCAGTTTTTCGGGCAGATCGTATTGGAGGATTTCTAGATCTCAGTCGCTGGTGCTCTTTTGAGATGTCTGGGATATCTTGATGTATTGGTAATTGTACGTTGGCTACAATTTTCTGGTACTCTCTCACTAATGCTGCTGTACGGCGTAGATCTGGTGGAGCAATATTGCTCAGAGGTGGCAGCCATCTCACTGGCGTTGGTTTTATTGTTCCAGTGATTATTCTCATGGTTTGGTTAAGTTGGACATCGATTTTGCTTGTATGTGCACTATTTAGCCATACTGGTGCACAATATTCTGCCACTGAAAAAACCAAAGCTAGAGCAGAGGTCCGAAGAGTATCTGCAGAAGCACTCCAAGTTGTTCCGGCAAGTTTTGATGTTAAGTTATTTCTTGTTCTTAGTTTACCGGCTGTGTTTGTAAGATGACTTTTGAAGGTGAGTGTTCTATCAAGTGTGACGCCTAGATATTTGGGGTTGTTGTTATGTTTGATAGCTGTATCATTTAGAGTTACATTGAGAGTATCGCCCGCAAGTTGATTCGACAGGTGAAAGAGACAGGTTTCAGTTTTGCTTGTGTTAGGACGTAAGCGCCAGTTCTTAAAATAGTTACTTAGTGTAGTTAAGTCCTCGTTTAGAGCTCGTTCTCCTGCTTCTTTACTATTATCTGGGAAGCCAATGGCCAGGTCGTCAGCATAAGCAAATTTTCTTGATTTTGTTTCAGGTATATCTGCTGTATAAAGGTTAAATAATAAAGGAGCTAGCACTGAACCTTGAGGTAAGCCGTTGTTAAGTTTTCTAACGTTACTCTGTGCATCATTCATATATACCTGAAACAGTCTGTTAGTCAGTAGATTGTTTATCAGCTGACAAGTTTTGAGGCAAGGTATGATTTTCATCAGCTTATAAATAAGGCCCTCTCTCCACACAGTGTCATACGCAGCCGTGAGATCTATAAATGTTATGGCAGATTTTTCGCGTCTTTCAAAGCCAGCTTCAATAAATGTAGTTAAGGACAGCACTTGGTCACAGCAACTTCGTCCTCTTCTAAATCCAGCTTGTTCAATTGGTATTGCATCCTCAATGGTGTCACATATTCGGTTATATAAAAGTCGTTCTAGTAATTTATAACAGCAACTGAGTAAGGCAATAGGCCGGTAACTTTCAGGCAGCTTGTTGTCTTTGCCAGGCTTCTGGATTGCGATAATTTTTGTTCTTTTGAATTCTGGGGGTAGCACAGCTGTATTCACAATGTCGCTAAAGAATTTTTTGAGCCACTGTCGTGTTTTTGTACCAGTGTGGACTATAAACTCAGGATACATTCCATCGAAGCCTGCTGCTTTTCCTGTTTTAGTTTGATTAAGCGCTTCGTTTATTTCATCCAATGAGAAGGCACGTGAGTATTCTGATGTTGCGGGAGTATTTGCTTTAAGTTGTTTAAGAGCTCCTTTTATTAGTTGAACACAGTAATTCAGTTGAACACAGTAACAACTAATTTATTAGTTGAACACAGTAATAACAAAAAACATCAAATTTTACTTCCGGTGTCAATAATCAGCATTCTGCCACAATTCTTTGTCGCAACTCTGCAAAATCTGCAGGCGGACTGGCGTATATTTTTGATTTTAGGTATCCCCACAAAAAAAAAATCCAAAGGCGAAACATCCGGTGATCTGGCCGGTCACTCTATTGGACCCCTTCTGCCCATCCAACGCCCTGGAAACGTTGATTTAAAAATTGTCTTACGCGTATATCATCATCCTCTAAAGATTATCCTCAGTTCATCCTCTAAAAGATTATTATCAGATTCCAATGTGTCAGTGATGAGTGGATCAATAACGTTTTCTAACAAATTAAAATATGTAAGTTGTTCCGTTGAGATTTCCTTCAAGAAATAATGGTCCAATAACGTGATTCCCTAAATTGCCAACCCATACATTTAATTTCTGAGGTGTTTGTGTATGTGTCGCCATGAATTCATGAGGATTACTGTTACTCCAATAGCGACCATTATGTCTACTTACTTCACCATTTAAACTTACACTCGTAGGAAAAACACGTATAGTACAACCGATGTTGGTTATTATTTATGATTTCAGTAAATTCTTTACAAAATTGAAGCCGACCATCAGGATCATCTTCGTTTAATTGATGAAGTAATCATATTTTATAAGGGTGAAATTTATTGGATTTTATATTTCGATAAACACTAGATGCTGATACACCAGATGCACGAGATAGTTGTCTGGTAAACTGTCGATTATCCATTTGTAAATGACCCAATACCGCCACTTCAACTGCTTCATTTTGCATTCGGCGGTCTACTTCGTGCTTTGTGTTGTTAACGTCACCTATAGCTTCAAACTTATCAGTTAAATGTTAACGTATTGGTGACTTAAGTTTTTTTCTGGGTGGTTCGTATTAAAGATCCTTGCCGTAGCCTTAGTGTTTTTTGTAAGCCTTTACAATAATCTCTCTAATTAATCAATAGTTGACAAATCTCAAACAAAGGTAACCTGGTAACTCTAAAGAAGATAATTAGGATTTATTATCTTAAAAAAAATTCACATGAAAAGTGATATTTTTACAAAAAGAAAAAATATCTGCAACACAGTGGCATGTTGATATCGATTTCTAGGTGGATTGAATTATTGTATTGGAGGTCACTAAGAACATTTAATTGGTTAATTTGGTAAAATTTTGTTTTTCTTGTTATTACTGGTATAAATTAGTTAAATCCAAAATTACCTTCAAAGTTCTTACGTAAATTAAAAAAAATAAAGTGTCATTTAGAGAAAAAAAATACCTTTTAAATGATGTACCACTCGACCACCCTTGCTATTAAAATAACTGGTGGTTGATGAGGGACAGTAGGGGTTTACATTTAAGGGAATGTATTTTGCATAAAAATTCGTCCCCCTCACAATACAAATTGACGTGTTTTCTTATATTTTGAAGAAACTCTTGGTTTCCGAGTTTCTGGGGCGCTCAAATTTTCGTTGAAACACAGTGTATGCACTTATTTCGCTTTCAAAATATCAACCGTTTCGGAAATATTGGAATAAAATTAAAAGAATGGTGGTCATGTTGCTGGCCGCCTTTTTATTTTTCAAAGTTTAATATTGCCCTATGTGAATCAAATTAAATAACGCTAATACACTCAAAGTTCCCCTACTAACTTTTTAAACTATGCAAGTTGGAAATAATATATGGTGTATTTCAAAACGTTGCTAAATAAATGTGCTAGGTCAATTGTATTTATTTGAAGTAAATTTTTTGCCCCAAACAATATTTGACAGATCGTGTTGTTATGCGATTTTGACCTTAGTATATACATATAGGCATAACCTACTTTATGCATTACTTTTTTGCTAAAATGTTACAAAGAAGAAATATGTAAAAATGGAAAAATATGAAATTCTGAATAATATCTATAATGTTTCTATTATAATAATATAATTTAGTTGTAGATATAGCAATTAGCAGTTCTATTATCTGATGTAGTTTTTGTACAGAGTTGTTATGTTAGCTCCTTCAATACAAAAATTTATATATCTACATATTTTCAGTTTGATTTGCAACCAAAACCGTTGGAATTCTATCACATGATGAAAGCTAAAGGACTTTGTACAGGATGTGCTGATTTTTATAAAGCCTGGGCTTATTATCATGAAGCTGCCGGAGATTTTATAGCCGCAAACAAAGTGTTCGAAGAAGGAAAACGAAATTTAGCACAGCCATTTGATGAACTCGAAAATGCACATCAAAATCTAGTAATAGCAGCTGGTCAACATGTAAGTCTTTCAGTTTTTCCAGTATACTTGTTTATTTACCATTTCTATAGTTTTCAATATATATACCCGTTATTTGCCATATATATATATATATATATATATATATATATATATATATATATATATATATATATATATATAATTTGGATCGCCAACCTTCGAAAGGAGACGGCGCCATGAGAAGATACCCGTAATCTCTTAAAGTATTCAAAATGAGTAGAGAGAAAACAAAATTATAAACGCCTTAACTATTGCTCTGTACAACGCATATAATGGTGCATTTGGACATAATCGAATAATATGAATGTAAGAAAGTACATAAAGTTTATGTTTGGTATAGAATAATCTGAAATTGCAGGTAGTAAATTCTCTAACAAAAATGTTATTGCCAAGTTTGTGCTGTAGATATTTTACCACCGTCTATTGTAATCAGTATCTATTTTATCGTTCTTTATTCACTGTTTTCCGTAGTCCATGTTTGGGGATGTTCACTTCCTCGAGTACGTTTCCATGTGTCAGCTCGAGCAGTACGCATTGTTCCACAACTCATAATTTCATTTGAGTTGTAATTCCTTTGATCTGCTCTTCATTATAAAGCTTAGATCTTCAAAAACATTCCTTGATTCTTCTATTTAAGTCCTCCATCTGCATGTTTAGTTTGCTGAGATTTCTTGTCCTAGGTAAATATATTTATATAGCACCACTATGTTTGTGTCTTCGACAAATCTCAGCACTGACAAATTTTTCAATGTCTAATTTAACCGTTCTTCGGGGGGCATGTAAAGCCTGCTACGTAAGTGACCGATAAGTCATTTTAGGAGCGCTTGAACGACCTGAAAACCCTAACACTAGATCTTAGCCAGAAGGTTACACGAATTTACCTATTGTGTGTCTTCGAACTTAATGTTCAATTTTTTTCTTATAGGTTTATGTCACTACTTAATAATATGTAATCTTTGCTTTGATTATGTTAATAGTTAATTCTACATTTCCGAATTTTTCTTTTAATTCAGTTAACATGAAATACAATTAATTTCTTCTAGCTTTTCTTGATTAATACGTCGTTTACATAAATTAAAATCAGATTCCACTATTTGGAAGAGTGATTTCATCGTTTGAAGGCGGTGAAGTGGGAAGAAACGTGTGAAAATCCAGTGGCGTACACTCACTTTTATTTCAACGTTAATTATATTATGTTTTTTAAATATTATTTGTTCGTACTAAGCCACAATATATTTATTTACAGTTAAACATGTAAATAGATATATTGTGGCTTATTTCCAACATTCTCCCTAAAAATACAGAATGCCACACGCAAAAAGCCATAGAAAAATAAATATAACTATCATTTGTATATTTGAAAACGGTCTCTTTATATAGAGATCGAAACGTCAGTACATTAAACATTTGAATAAATATATTGTAGTTATTCCCAGCATTATTCCTAAAAATACAGAACGCCACAAGCAAATGCTATAGAAAAATAAATATAACTATCATCGGTATATTTGAAAACGATCTCTGGATATAAGGATCGAAACGTCGGTAAATGAAACATATGAATAAATATGATTTATTCCCTACATTCCCCTAAAAATATAGAATGCCACAAAGAAAAGCCAAACAAAAACAAGTAAATTTGAAGAAAGCTTATTAATGCTACCCTGCTGTCGTGGAAATTACGCTAAAACGTCTATTGACGTGACCCGTCGTTAGAGAGTTAAACGATTAATTTTTTTAACAAATTTTAAGACAATTTCCACACCACCCCAGAGGTATGTCTTTTGGTGCGTTACTTTTTTTAAATAGGTGTTCTTTTGGTTTGTGCCCAATCTGTCGATAGAAAGATTATAAAAATTCAAGCATCAAGAAAAAAATTCAACGACCAAGTGTACTGGCTAGCAAACTATTCGATGCTAATGGGAAAGTTCTTAGTTTAAGACACTAAAAATCTTCAGGCTAATGACTGGATTTTAAGGTTATACTGAAATATATTTTGACTAATTTTTATAAATATAACTTTAACATTATTTGTAGATTAAACCAAACAAAACTCCGTACATAACCTTTTCAGTTTTGTCACACTGTTAACTTAAGAATCATTTCTGTTATAGTTGCTGTTTGGTCCTAACGAAAACCATCTAATAGAAAAGAGACAAGCACTTACTTCACTTCATACATACCGATCTGGGCGAGTGTCCAGCGTTCGAGTACCCAGCAGTAACAGCGTGGTAACAGTTCCATCAAACAGTTCATCATCGTCTAGATCAAATATGGTAGTTCACATCCACGAAGACGCTTCGGGAGATGGGGCAGCCGCACTACCCGAAGCTCCACCAATAAGCATAATAGCGGCGGTGAAAAGACAAGAGATCCCAAAGGAAAATACGCTTAAGGCGGGCCCTTGGACAAACATGGTTCCCGTCAAGAAAAGAGTTATTGGCGGTTGTGACGGAAGTGTGGCAGCAGGGTTTACAGGTGAGTTAAATATTTTGATATTCAAGTAGCATTATTCCTCTGGCGCTATTTAAGAATCGATCATCAAATTTCATATTAAGTTTTATTGGCATTATCATTGTGACAATTATCCCTCTAATATAGTTTTTCAAATTATAAAAGAAATAGGAATTAACAACAAAGATCTGGGATAATCGGAAACTTACTGGAATAAAAAAATACGTAAAAATCATGCGTGGCACAAGGCACCATAATAAATGAGGAATGAAACAAAAGACTACAAGGACCTGGCGCGCTCTTGCCAGGAGAGCGCGCATCGGACAGCTAGATCCACTTTCAACCGGTTGACGGCCTTCTTCAAAAGTCAAAATCTGTGTCTTGGTATAAAAAAGAATGCTGCAATGCCATGTCTTCTCTGTTTTGTTTTATGGTGTTTAATCGTGGACCTTGAAAATATGGAAGAAGAAGAACATCCTAGTTAAAGAACCTCAGAAAATAGTTTAACACGATATCTGTGCAGCTTTTCCGCGTTGCTGCACAGTGTTAAGAACCATATTATAATTATAGTAGACATACTATAATTCCACTCCTTTTTACTATGTACTACCATTCATTTGCATAAACCATATTTTTAGACAGAAAAGGACAAATTACACTAAAGTCCTCCTCCTAAGTGCCTTCTCTGTTGAGGTTGGCGATCAATATGGCAAATTTATCTCTGTTCTTGGCTTGATGAATTAATTCATTTCCTCTTGTGTGGGTCCAATCTCTGATGTTTCGTAGCTAAGATTTTTTTCTTTTGTCCTATACCCCTTTTACCTTCACTCTTGCCTTCTAATATTACCTGGAGCTGCTCAAATTCCCTATGGCCTGTGTCCTAGATATGAGTACATAGATATAGTACATGGTAATAAAACTCTCCTAGCATACTTCTTCTTCTTCCTCTTTATAAGCAATTCAGCTTGTTTATTGGCGGATTAATACCTCTATGGAATGTTGTCACTCCATCTTTTACGCGATCGTCCGATACTTCTTCTGCCGATTGGTGACGTATGTCTTACTATTTTGACGACACGGATCTCCCCCATTCTACTTATGTGGTTATTTCATTCTTTTTTCTATTTAGTGTCCATTCCTTTATACACTGTACGTTACATTTTCTTCTAATGTCTTCACTTCTCTTTCGATCTCTCAGCGTATTTCCTGTAGTTCTTTTCAGTACTCTCATCTCTGCCGTTTCCAGTAATCTTTGTGTTGTGGCTGTGTCAGGTTTTACACTGGCTTTTTAAATTCTTGACTTCATCTCAGTGTTAATGTGTCTCTTTAGCCATATAATGTTATTAAAGCATTCTGCCAGTTTATTTGCTTTTTGTACTTGCTCTCTCACTTCTTTGTCCAGGTTCACAACACATCAATTGCTTCAATTGGTGTATGTAAACATCTGACTTTGATTGTGAACTATCTACTTCATATTCTGTTTATATTACTTGTGTATCGGTAAAAACTCAATTTTTTCTCATCTAGTATAATTTGTTTAAATTTACTATAATTTTACTGCCCTGGCACAGTAATCCCAGGCTCCAGGAATGCTAAAACTGCGCTACAGATAAGATAAAGATTGCCAATATATATTACGGATAGGAACATCAAGAATAAGAATAGTTTTTCAAATTGTGTGAAAATCATATTAATTTTCATCAATTCATTTGCATGAACTTATTGCATGATCTGGTTGATTGAGTTACGTCATACATGATTGAGTTACATAACTGCATATTACATAGATATTTTAAATTTTGTCCAATACTACTTTCTAATCAATTTTGACTTTATAATTACCAATTTTTAAGCAAAAAAACTTTCTAATAAATATTACTATTTACAGTACATGAAGATGTTATGGAGGTTTCTAAAGGTATACGTCTCCCTAAAAATTATCCCCAAACCTGCCAAGAAGACTATTCGGAATGGGTTATTAGCATTTGTTACCCTGAACCGCCGAATCCATCATGTATTCCTATGTATCCAAAGCATCGTGTTTATGGAGAACCGAATACAGAGTACAGTATTGAAGAGTTGCGATCATCTAGATATGTTGTAAAACCTAGAATGTCTGAACTCATAGATGACGAAGTTGAGTTTATTGAGGAAATTTTACCAGAAGTAAGGATTTTTCTCTAGATAATTGATACTTTTTTAATTTTTGTTCTTCTTTTTTCTTCTTTTTTAATTTTATATGTGTATGTGACTTTTTATATAAAATTTGTTATATAATTTTTTTAGTACAACTTTAAGGTTATGTCATTAAAGATTTCTGACGTAAAAACCCCACAGCGTTGCCAAAACATCAGAATAGTAAAGAAATATGATGAAATATTAAAATGTCGACTATTGAAAAATACACTAGTCAATAGAGTTGTTAAAATGAAGTAAATACTCAGTTTTAATAAAAAAAAAAATGAAATATAAAAAAGAAAGAAATGCAAGAGAGGGCACCAAAGGCTAATAGTCGGGCTCGGGGTAGAAACTACTTTTGTACGTTATCTCAACTTAAAAAAAAATAAATATAAATGTGAAAACTAATTCTTCGATTATCGAATTATTCAGGTACATCCGCAAGGTAAAGAAAATCCACAGATAATATAAAAATATAATTTTAATATAAAAAAATTTACAATTATGATAGTAATCAAAAATCGATGATAATATAAAAAATGTGTTGATAAGTGACAGGGGAAATTAAAGAATTAATAAAATTAAGCAATAGATTATCAGTAAAGTTTAATCCACACATCCATAGTTTCAAATTGACCCTAACTACACTTACGACACCCACGGTCACAAAGAGTTGAGGCTTGAAGCCTTCGTGGTTTATCTCAAAATAAAAAAAAGCTAAATGATAATATATGATCTGAAAGAGTTGATATCACATTCTAACAGAAAGTAAATTATATATTCAACTGATGAAAATTAAAATATAGTAAGACTGAGCAAGACATCTATACTAAAAAGAATAGTAAATTAAAAAAAAAACATTTAGTCACCTTCATGATAATTTCAATCACTCTCATCACTGCCTTCGTTGTTTGGTTTAATTATAATGAGGCCTACTTCCAGTCTATCAAATATTCTTTCTCTTTCGTAACATTTTGTTATTTCTTTTTCACAATATATTCCTTATTGTCATAGTCACTAGATAAGCTATTAACACGTTTAAGTCCGACAACGCGACTGTCGCGTTCAGTGAATATAGCCTCAGGTGCCACCAACGCGAGTCGCGCGGTCTTTGACAATATATGAACGTTATCTCACCGGATTTTTCACGAATTACAACAAATATCTGCTGGCCGCTTGGAAACACTGTCATATACTGGAGTTTGTATTTGGTTTTCGAATTTTGATGTTAAACTTTATTCTGAGTATATGTCAATGTATGACGGCGGATTTTTCACAAATTATAATAAATATCTTCTGTCCCATTGATAAATTGGATGATAAAATATGAAATCCTCAATTTCATTGCTTACTTTTCAAATATTCAAGCTAGACGTGCTCGAAAACGACAAAATTAGTTGTAATAAAAGGTTGTAAAGTAATAAAAGTAAACACATCGGTAAGCTTTGAAAGAATCATCAGATGTATTTAGATTATATTGCATTTCCAATAATTTGTTGTATTATCGTAATCCAATCCCATCGGTTTATTTTGCTATGCATTCAGTAATATTTTCTACGCCTTCGGTGTTGGATGTCTTTTGGTTTTACTATGAACCATTGCACGTGTTTTGCTAAGTACTTCAATTTTAAATTATTTTTAAAATAAGTGATGAATATTGCAAACCTTCGACTTCTAAACGAGGTAGGTGGAAAACTTCTCAGCCAATCTCAGATGATGAACTATTACACATATTAGAAAATTCACATGACGACATTGACGCAAGTGATGAAGATTTATATTGTAATGAAGATGATCGGACAGACGATCCTAATTTACAAGAAGAATCTGAAGATGATGATGGTGATGATGAGTCTCAAAATATTATTGAATGGTCTTCAGAGGTTCAACATCCTACAGTGCTACCATTTACAGCAATACCAGGATTGAAAATTAATGTGGGTGGCAGCAATCCTATTGACTACTTCAATTTATTGGCATGTGAATTATTCTATGACCTGATTATTCAAAATAGCAATTTATATGCCGTTGATATTCTTTCTCAAAGTAAATCTGAGAAAAGTAGAATTGCTGCTTGGAAGGATATAACTGTAGAAGAATTTTTCTTGGTTTGTTGTTTCACATGGGAACACATGTTTCACATGGGAAAGAAAAATCATTTATTTAGTATTCCAGTGTTTGGACAATATATGAGCCGAAATCGCTTTATGTTAATTTTGCGTGCTTTACATTTTAACAATAACCAGTCCAGACTTGCCTAGATATCTCCATTGTTAGATTTTTTTAATAATAAAATTCTTCTTCTCACAGTACCGTCTCCTATCGGAGGTTGGCTACCATCACAGCAATCTTTACTTTGTTGGCTGCAGCTCTGAACAACTGTATTGAACTGCACCCATACCACTCCCTTAAATTTCGCAACCAGGAAATCCTCCTACGTCCCACATTTCTCTTTCCCGAGATTTTTCCTTGGATTATGAGTCTAAGCAGAGAGTACTTTTCTCCTCTCATTATGGAGAATGTTTATATGAATATAAAATGGAAAATCTTTATTATCCAGAAAGAAAATTAGCCCTGGACGAATCTATAATTAAATGGAGAGGAAGACTTAGTTTTCGTCAATTTCTCAAGGACAAACGACACAAATATGGTGTCAAACTGTATACTTTGGCAGAATGTACCGGGATGATTCAACGCATATTAGTTTATAGTGGAGCTAGTGACCCCGTAGTTGGAGGACGTAATCATACGGAAAAAATAGTGCTAAATTTGATGGATTTGAAACTAAATGTTGGTCACTAATTAAATATGGATAATTTTTATAATAGTGTTCCATTGTGTAAAAAACTACTTTCGGTTAAATCTTATCTTACAGGAACATTGAGAACTTGTTAAAATTGAAGGGATATTATAAGGTGTACTTTTTCTTGAAACATATCCCATTTTTACTTTTTTTTTGTCTTAATTGAAGATGTGGAAGATGAAGAAGATAAAGAATTCCTTGCTTTATTTTCTCTAAATCGAACATTTTTTTCCATTTGGAGAAAATAACTAAAAATTATACCGGATGAGTTATTTGCAATATTGACTCTACTTTTATATCAATAAATAATCTAAACATATTTTTTTAGCGAATAGATACACATGAAATTGATATACCTCAACAATCCATGCACGACCAGCACATGTTACTGCAGCCACAAGTTCATAATATATCACAAAATCATCCTCAAGTCAGCAATTCTCCTGCCTCAGTTCTAAGAAATTCGTTTTCGACAGACAGATCAACTTCACATGTAAGAAATTTAAATGCTTCGTTAGGAAGTAATCACTCTTCTATAAATAGAATGCAGTCCCCTATGGGAAACATACAATCTCCTATGGGAAACATGCAATCTCCTATGGGAAACATACAATCTCCTATGGGAAACATGCAATCTCCTATGGGAAACATGCAATCCACTATGGGAAACATACACTCTCCTATGGGAAACATACACTCCCCTATGGGAAATTTACAATCTTCTATGGGACGATTACAGTCAACTATGGGAAACACTCAATCACCCATAGGCAACGTTTATGTTCAGTCACCAATCGGCAGTATGCAATCACCAATGGGAAACGTACAGTCGCATATGGGAAACTTACAATCACCCGCTGGGAGTGTCGAATCACCAGCGGGAGCTAGTCCCTTTCTAGTATGGCCAGCTACTAATTTAGATTTGTGGCAATCTCAGCAAAAGACTGCTGTTGCTCCATTTGGAATATTTGAACAATCTTTGGAAGAAAATCAACTAAGAGGTAAGGATAATATTTAGTTATTTTTCGAAAACACGATTTTAGCTGAGGTTTTTTTTGAAATGAAAAAGGTTTTGAAGCGATTTGAAATTTGAAATTGTTTTTCCTACACAGTACATATTTTTTTAAAAAAACATGTTAATCTCATGGTATTTGTGTATCAAAGTTATGCTTTTTCTTACAGATCCCTGTATTTGATTGCATTTTTATATTGCGTGTAAGAAACTAAAATATATACCGTTGACTATGATAAAATAACATGTAACTAGCTTAACGATGGCGATTTTCCGACGCGCGAAAACGCGACGTATGATTGTCCATGCGTGAAACATGGAAAATCCGGAATATGGAACATAGAAAAGTTGATTTTGCAAACTTACAAGCATTTAGAGTAGAGTAAATTTTTTAACATAATTGAGCAAATAACGTCACATAGATTAAAAAAATATATATTGACATCACACATTAAATAGGGCACAATGTTAACTAGGTGTTGAAAAACCTTTCTTTTAAAAGCTCTATAGTGTGTTTCCTGTCGAATGTCAGATGGTAGACTATTGTAAAATTTAACAGACGCATACAAAGGACTGCTCTCTGTTATAGACAATATGTGAAGTGGGAAATTCAAATTAAGGCTTCTTGTATTATATTCATGATTGGAAAGCAGGTGATAAAACAAAGTAAAATTTTTAAATAGGAACATAATACATTCAAATATATAGATGACTGAGAAAGTGAGTATATTGAGTGATTTGAATCGGCTTCTACAGGATTCTCCTGCCTTCAATCCTAAGATCATACGGACTGCCTTTTTTTTAGACTATAAAGACAGTTGAGCTATCTACTGCAGCACCCCAGAAGATTACTCAATATCGCATAACAGAATAAAAGTTTGCATAATATACTGATAGTAAAATCCCCTGGTCGAGATGACACTCTTAATGAGTAGCAGGCTCTATTTAATTTTTTGTTGTATTTTGTATTTGTTCCCCCCAATTTAAGTTCTGGTCAATATGAAGACCAAGAAATTTAACTGATCTAGCAGATTCCGTGTTTTGTGATAGAAAATTGATTGTATCTGGGAACTGTTCTCGTGACTGGCTGGTTCGAAAGTAAACAAAAACTGTCTTATCAGTATTAAGCAACAACCGATTTCCACAGAACCACTGTTCAGCCTTGCCTAAAGTTTTCTCTGCCACTGTTTAGAAGTTCAACATTAGATTCTAATGTTTTTTCCCAGAAAAGCACATTTGAGTCATCAGCGAAATTTACAAGGTTTGAGGAACTATTCCACCGCATTTGGAAGGTCGTTTATGTAGACCAAACAGAGAAAAGGCCCCAAGACGCTCCCCTGCTATGCGTAATATGCCTAATTTTAAATTGATCAGTTTAGACTAAACCTTACATCACTTTTTCTTCAAGCATACTTTTTGTGACCTATCTGTGAAATGATTTTATCCATTTTAATGCCGGTCCCTCTATTTAATAACGATGTAATTTTTGTAATGATCTAGGCTATCGAAAGTCTTAGATAAGTCCAAAAAAGCACCTAGTGTTTTCATCTTTGCCTCTAGTTTTTCTAAAATTTTTGATATAAAATCATAGGTAGCTGTCTCAACAGATCTCCTTGCGAGAAAACCATGCTGCGAACTACTAAATAAGTTGTTTAGAGTAAAAATGTTTTGTAGTCTGGAATATATCTTTATCGAATATTTTTGAGAATGATGGAAGAAGGCTTATAGTGGCTTGACAATTGCCAATTTTAAAATTTGAGGAAATTTATCTTGCCTGAAAGAAGCATTAACTATAAAAGAAAGAGGAAGAGAAATCTCTGATGAAACATGTTTAATTTGATTACTATTTAAATGGGAATAAGCCTAATTAAAGGTTAAAATACGTTTATTGACGTTTCAATTTCCACTTCGGAAATCGTTCTCAAAATAGCTTCAGAACAATATGTTTAATTTGGTTGAAATTTCATCATAACCAGACCTAGGCTTGTTTTTAATTTATTTATTATGTGACATATTTCTTTCTCTGAAATGGGAGTTAGAAACATGCAATGATTATTTTGTTAGATATTAATGTGAAAATTTTTTACCTGATTAATTTATCTATTTACCTGATTTTAAATTGATTTATTTCGTTAGAAAGTACCTGAAGGTCACTCTCTAAACAGAAATTGTCTTGATTTTTGGAATTACCCTTAATCTCTTTTACCAATTGCCAAGCGATTTTAGTTTTATTTTCGGTATTTTCAATTCGTTCTTTACAACAATTTTTTCGAAATTGAGTTTTGTGCCCTGTAAATATCTTTCTAATCAACATTATTACTAGACAGTGTAAACAAAACATCAAGCCTAGATTTACAATGTTTTTTATCATAATTTTTAAAGTACTTTGGTGTTTTTTTTTTGTTTGCTTTATTTATCTCTTTGAGTGGAAAACATTGTATAAAAATTTTCTAAACTATATTCATAAAAGCATCTCACTGATTATCTACCTCTAATGTCTCAAAAACAGATATCCGGTCTACATTACCTAACATGAATTTAAAAAAAATCTTATTCTCCTTGCTAAATATTCGTTTTTTATTATATTTGACTCAAATTCATTTAATTCAAATTTTACCTTTTGAGCAGTATGATCAGATGTATGAGGATTAAATATCTATAGTCTTTGATGGAAGGTTTAATATCAAAAGAGCTCAAAAACATTTTTAATGTGTCTGGCCACCTTGCACCCTCAAGCAGCATATCTATTGTCCTTGCGATTTGTTTATCATTGCAAAAGCCAAACGCACGGAAAATTATGCTTAAAATCAAATGGTAAGTCCGTTGGGATCATCGGTATACCCGAAGTCAAGAATTAATCTCCTTCGTATTTTTCCTTGATGATCGCTGCCTCAATGACATTATTCATTAGCGTCTTCACAATCAGTCTCGTTCCATTGCGGTCGAGGTTGATTAATGTTACTCAGCATAATGACAACTGATCCTCTTTTAATATTGTAAATTATTAGCTGATCATCCAAGCAATTCCAATAAACTCAAAAACTCTGTGGGATAGTTGACAGAGTGTTGTGCTCGCTGATGTTGAGATCGATGTTTACGAACACTTTTGGTTCTAAGCTTATCCACTTCATTTTTTATAATTCTAGAACACAATTTGCAATTATTCGGCCAAAGAGATTACTTATCAGACCAGCTGATAGGTGCGTAAGTCGTCTACAGACAATTCCGAGTTCCAACATCGAAAAGATTATAATACCCATGTTTGCCGTCTAAAGATCTGGTTTACAAGCAAGGATCAATCTCAACGTAAAGAAGGACTGGTATTACAAGGCTAACGATCTTCGATTGTCTAATAAAGTCACATTGTCTAAAGATCTGGTTTACTGGCAAGGATCAATCTTACGGGAAACCAACAATCTCAATTGTTTTGAGCTTTTCCACGCTTGGAACTCCAAGAGACATTGTTGCCACATTTGATTAAAAAGAATGAGGTGGCTTTTGGCCCATTCTATTGCGACCTTTTCAGGTCTATTGTGGTCCTCTAGTCCTAGATAACATTCTCTAGCCTGACACTTTTTAAAAGGTCTAATAGCTTCGAGACTGGACCTTCCATGTAGCTCTTTGCCGCTGCCAATTCCATCAGTTTCAAATACCTATGTAGCTTACAGTGCCCTGTTAACAGACCTACTATGGCTGTGACTATTTTCCTGTCTTTGCTTATTAGGTCTGCTGTGAATTTTGGCGTCTATAATGAACTGTTCCAATGCCCGAACCTCCGGTTCCTTTCGTACTGAGCAAATTACTATCGCATAGACCAGTCATCAGTAGGGTAAAAGTAACCTTCATAACGGTCTAACTCTCACTGTTGTGTCACATTGAAAGAAGTGGATACAGGAGTTCGTTAGGGTTCACTTTCAGAAAAAGGGATATATCTGGAAAAATTTATTTCCATATCTGTCTTCTTCTTGTAGTTCCTTCTCTTATCGGAGGTTGGCTATCATCACAGCTATCCGTACCTTATTGGCGGCTGCTCTGAAAAGATATACTGAGCTGCAACTATACCACTCTCTTAGGTTTCTTAGCCAGGAAATTCTTCGTCTTCCTAATGGATCTTTCACCCTTGATTTTACCTTGCATTATGAACCTTAATATCTCATATTTTGCACCTCTGGTAATGTGGTCTAAATATTCCAGCTTTCTTGTTTTGATGTGCTTTATGACCTCGCAATCCTTTTGTAGCCTTCTTAACACTTCTGCATTTGTAACTCGTTGGGTCAATGGTATTTTCAAAATCCTTCTATAGCACCACATCTCAAATGATTCCAACCTCTTTATATTATCCGCTTAGTGTCCAGCTTTCCATTCCATACAACAAAGCCGAGAACACGTAGCATCTTAAGGCTCTTATCCTCAGCTCCAGAGGAAGGTCTCGATTAACAAGCATTGTTTTCATATTTATAAATGCTTGTCTTGCAATTTCAATGCGTGTCCTTATTTATTTACCTTGGTCATTGTTTTCATTTACCCAGGATCCCAGATATTTGTAGTTATTCACTCTTTCTACTTGTTTTCCCTCGATATCTAGCCTTCCTACTATATGTTGCTTAGAAATAATCATGCACTTGGTTTTCTTAACGTTCATTTGTAGTCCATATTACTGACTTGATGTAATCTATTTACTAAGCGCAGCAGTGCTTCTAGACTGTCTGCAAAAACAGCGGTGTCGTCTGCGAATCTTATGTTGTTAAAGATTTTCCCGTTTATTGATATACGCTGTTGTTCGTCTGATATTGCTTCCTTAAAAATAGCTTCGCTGTACAGATTGAATAACAATGGGGACAGAACGCAACGCTGTCTAACACCTCTTTTGATTTCTATAATTTCTGTATCGACATTTTTATTCTAACCTTTGCTTTTTGATTCCAGTACAGATTGACAATAACCCATATATCTCGACTATCCACATTTTGTTCTTTTAACAGTTTTACGAGTTTCTGATATCGTACTCTATCAAAATCCAAACTCTGAATCCAAACTGGGTGTCATCTATATCTTCTATTTTTTTTTAAGTCTTCCATGTATTATTTTGAGAAATATCTTAAGTGTGTGGCTTATTAAGGAAATTGTTCTGTACTGGGAGCATTCTGTCGCATGTACTGACTTTGGTATTGTTACAAACGTGGACAGCAACCAATCTTCAGGTATTACTCCTGTTGTATATACTTTGATGAACAGATCTAAGCGTAAATGTAGTGTTTCTTCGTCAATGCATTTAATTAGCTCAGTGGGTATCGGATCTAGGTATACTGATTTAACGGTCTTTGCATTTATAATTGCCTGTTCTAATTCGCACAGTATGTATTCTTGCCAAAATCTTAGTTTATCTTAGATGTCTGCAATAAGTTTACCATTATCATCTTTGAGTATCCCATAGTGTACTCGCTTTTTGGTATTTGTTAGTTCTTTTATTTTTTATGCATATTAAAGGTGTCGTATTTTCTGTCATACTCTTCTATTTCTATGCATTTCTCCCTTTGGTTTTTCTCATCTCTTCCATTAATGCTAGAATTTCGGAAGTCATCCACTTCTGTTTTTTATTTGCCTTTTCAGGCTTTAAATTTTTTCTGCAGCCTTTAGTAATGCCTTCTAAATATTGCTCCACTTTTCATTGACATCTTCTGATGTTCTATATCTGTAGAGATCTGCAAATTATTGAAAAAATGCTAAGAAAGTATACTAAAAAATATATATGAAATCATAGCTGATGTATACGCGTATCATTATGTAAGATTTAAAAAAATCAAGCTTCTAATTTAAAGATTTTTTTAAGACTTGAGTGTTTTAATATTTTGATCACTTTGTAGGAAGCGCGATGAAAACCGCCTTAAAAGATTTAAATGCAGACGAACTAGCGGAAACTGGATCGCGAGGTGGTATGGACGTGGCTGTAACAGCTCAAGCTACTGACAGCGCCAAACGTATTCCCGCATTTAGTGATAATAGTTCATCTTCGGCGGAAGATGTTTACATTCGAGATGTACAAGGAGAAGAAGATTTCGTAAATACAGAGGTTTTTAGTTTTAATCTCACTGCGATGAAAGTTAGTACACCTCAAAAGCGAGATCGCGTCCTTAGCACTATTTTAGAGGAATCCAAAGGGTAAGTGAATATATTAAAATTATATGGTGCGTAAATGTATCTACAAATTTCAATTTAATATATATACGTCTTTGCGTTTAATGGCATAGTTATTTTTTGTTAAAGTATACCCACCTCTCGACAAGGGCTCTGAAATACACTCCGCGTCATAGAAAACGGGCCACCCCAAGTATTTAAAATATTTTCGAAATTATTATTTATTGCTACAAAATTAAGCATTTATTTTTTTGTATATTGAATTAATATTATTTTATTTTTAATGTGTCTTGGGTTATTTAAGTTAAATGGGTTGTTGCGAAAGCAAACCGACCATGTAACTGGATTAGGGATATTCATAGAACCTATAAAACAAAACAATTTTGAAAAAAATTTGTTTACAACTTGATTAATTTTCGAGAAAGCGATTGTTTTGAGAAATGTATGATATTGTAAAGGGTTCTAATGAGTTTTAAACGTATCTCAGATTACAGTAGCCGACTTAGTGTGAAGTAGTCTTGAGTTAATAACGATGGAATTACTGGGAAGTGGATTAAGTCAAAGACAAGTTGCAAGACAATTGAATGTTAGTCGTTCGACTGCACAAAGGACCCAGCAACGATTTATTGTGACAGGATCTCACCAACGACGACCTGGTACAGGTCCAAAAAGGAAAACAACCGCTTGATCGCGTCATCATTCTTGCTGCATTAAGGAATCAGACCCAAACCACTAGAATACTTCAAGGCCATTTACAGCAAGCTCAAGGACCAGCAATCGGCCTTTCTACTATTCGGCGAAGATAAGGGAGCAAGGTTTGACAGCTTGCAGTCCAGCAACAGGGCCCTTACTTTCCCCAGCTTACAAAAGACGAAGACTCGATTTTGCCTGTGAGCACATCAATTGGACAGCAGACGATTGGAAAAAAGTATTGTTTACGGATGAGTGTAGAATGTCTATTTATGGTAAAGATGGACGCAGTAAGGTGTACAGACGGGCTGGAGAACGTTTCGCTGGTTGCACTTGGCACCATGGGTTGCTTTTGGCGGTAGTTCAGTAATGTTTTGGGCAGGGATTTCTTTTGATGTGCATACGGATCTCGTCGTGATCGACAGAGGTGCGTTAACAGCAGTAAGGTACATAACCGAAATCTTACATCACGTGATGCCCTATGCTGGATTTATTGGCAACGAATTCCTGCTAGTGCAGGATAATGCGAGACCACACACGGCAAGGATAGTAACGGAGTACCTTGACGAGGTTGGTATTCCAAAAATAGACTGGCCTGCTCAAAGCCCCGATTTCAATCCTATTGAGCATATATGGAGCCTGCTAAAAAGTCGCGTTAGGCGTCGCATACCTGCTCCAACAACACCTGTAGAGCTTCAGATGGCACTCATTGATGAATGGGCCACTTTTCCCCAAAGAGATATCCAAAACGTTATAAATTCCATGCCAAATCGAATGAGGAGTGTCATCCAGAATCGAGGTGGCAATACCCATTACTGAAAATGGATACCAGCTTTTTTTTTTAAATATACAGTTCATTATTGTTTTAAAAACTGTAAGTTGATTTTTTTATTAAATTTCCTATTTTTCTTAAATTTTTTATTTTCGATTGATGTTTTACGATAATGATGCAATTTTATATTAAACGAGTTATTGATTCAATATACAAAAAAATAAATGCTTAATTTTGTAGCAATAAATAATAATTTCGAAAATATTTTAAATATTTGGGGTGGCTCGTTTTCTATGACGCGGAGTGTAGATCTTATCCCGAGTCCGTCGTCAGCCAACTTCTCACTTCATATTCTTCTTCTCCAAGATGCATCTTCGTTATTTACTAGTTGCGTATTTCGAATACTAAATAACTTAGTGATCTAAAAATAACTTATTTTATTGAAGTTTGTTTTTCCATTTTTCGTTCCCTTGAAGTTGGGATCGCTATTTTTTACCTATAGAAAGTGTCCCAAGTAGGATGGTTTTCGATTTTTTTATAATTCTTCGTGTTTATCTTAAAACTTGGGTTAATGTTATACTTAATACTAAATTTCAAAGATATATATATATACTTATTCAGGGATTCTACAGTATTCACTGCCTTCCCTCGCTCAATCGTTTCCATCTCTCCCTGTTGTCCCATTCTCCATCGTTTAGGCCTCTCTTACTCATGGCGTCGCCTACTTCGTTCCTCCAGGATCTTCGGGGTCTTCCTCTTTTCCTCCTTCCTATGGTGCTCCATTCGGTTATTCTCTTTATCCATCTGCTGTCGCTAGTTCTTCTTACATGTCCATACCACTTTAGTCTTTTTTATTCTATATATCTTAGTATGTGCGTTTCTATTGATGTTCTTTGCTTTATTTCGTCATTACTTCTCCTATCCATTATTGTTACTCTGCAGCATCTTTGCAGGGATTCCATCTGTGTTGTTACTATCTTACTGCGGTTTTTTTTCTTGTATATAATTCATTTTTCAGCCCCATATGTTATGATACTTCGCAGTGTTTGTTTTATAAATCTGCGTTTCTTCCTCTGTTGCGGCCTTTTTCGTTATTATAAACCCCAAGTATTTGAATTTATCCTTTTCTTTGATTGTTACGTTGTCGTCAATCTGTAGATCTTCTATATCTTCTTCACTTATAGATAGGTACTCTGTTTTCGCGAGGTTAATATCTAAGCCAGTATTGGTATATTCTTCTTTTAGTTTCTTCATCATGTAACTGAGGTCTTCTTGGTCTTGTGCAATCACTACTTGATCGTCTGCAAAGCTTAACGTATATAGGTATTCGTTTCGTACCGGTACTCCCCCATGCCATGGCATTTTCTTTTCCATATAGTCAAGGCTTTCTCTAAGTATATTTTGAATAGGGTTGGAGATGTGGAACAAGCCTGCAGGAGCCCTTTTTTGTGGTGAAGTCTCTTTTGATTCTTGTTTCCAGTTTAATGGACACTTTTTTTTATACAGCGCTTTTGTAGCTTCTATGAGTTCCGTCTGTATTTCTAATTTGTACATCGCCTCCCATAATGCTGACCTTAGTACAAAGTCATACGCCTTTCTCAGGTTCACAAATGCCAAATGTTTATCTCTATTTTTTACTTTTTTTTTTTTTCAACAGTTGTTCCAGTGTGTATATGTGATCTATGCATGATCTTCCTGTCGTGGCGCCCGCCTGATCTCCCCGATTTTGCCTTTTATCGCTTGCTCTAACTTTTCTCGCAGTATCTTCCCATATAATCTTCCTATTGATGATATTACGCTTATTCCTCTGTAGTTTTCGCATCGTTTTCTATCTCCTTTCTTAAATATAGATGTCATGTATGCCTCCATCCATTCCTTTGATAGCTGTTCTCCATTTATGCCTTTCTGAAATATCCATTTTATCATCCTGTGTAATTTTTTTGAGCCGTACTTTATAAGCTCAGGTGAGATGCCCCCAGGTCTCAGTGCTTTCTTATTGTTGATTGCTTTTATGGCCGTTCTCATTTCCCTATCTGTTATTTCTATTTCTTGTTGTGGGGATCTGCTTCGTCTTCGCCTATTTTCTTTTCCAATGAATTGTGGTCTTTGTTCTGTTAACAGTTCTTTGTAATAGTCCTTCCATTCTTTGTCCTGTATATTTCCCAATTTAAGTTTTTCTTTTTTTCCCAATTTAAGTTTTTCTTTTGAGTTTTGTTTCAATCCTCTCAGTACTTTCCATGACTCCGAAGTTCTTGTACCTCCTATGTATGTTTCAATATTTAAGCAGGTTCTTTTCCATTCTTCATTCTTTTGTTGTGTGATTTGTTTTTTCACTTCTCTATCTTTTTCTCTATATTCTTTATAAACTTCATCGTTGTTTGTAGTCAGCCATTTTCTGTATAGTTGCTTTTTTTTTTCTTCAATTATTATTTTTTTTTGTTCATTTATTTCATAGTAGTGCTACATTTCTTCGATGTTGCCGTTTACCGATGTTCAAAGGTTTCTATGGTTTTCACCATCCGTATTTTCAATCCTAGACTAAGGTCTCGACTACAGATTTCCATTTGAATTTGATAAATATACTTTGAGTCCTTTAACTTCTGCTTTTTATTTCCTAGGGCATATTTTCTTTCAAATATTTATAGACTACAAGCCCATGGGAAATTTTTAAGTCGTCATTTGACCCAACATTAATCACATATAAATCAATACTACAATGTGTAATAACAACTTTAGAAACGGAAACTATGCCATCAATTCTTATTGGTACAGGTGAGTACACAAGTATGGTAAACTTATCATTCAAGAGATTTCTCACCTCTGTTCCAGGCGATATATATGGCGTTGCAAAAAAATCTATATATCAATCCGAAACTCTGTATATGAATGCCGTACTGTGGGAAAACAGTTTTCCGGAAATAAAAAAAATTTCCCTGCTCCGGGTACCAATATTTTTGTACGGCATTAGGTTGCAGGTCATTATTGGTGTGGTCATAATCCCTTGGGGATTAGACAAAGGGTTGACAATCCTCTCTTGTTATTCTTAGCGTGTCGAGTCCACCATATATCGTGTCCACCACCTTTATAATTGAACTTTGTCCACACTTTTGATCAATATTATTGTGTTGGTTACATACCATTGCCGTATGGCTTCTTCAAAGGCTTCAGCCAAGAAGTTTCCCACGACCTTTATCAGTCTAACCGTGTATAATGAACTAAAATACTTGGAATTTTGTGTTACGCCGTATTGTCCGAAATATTCTAATTTTATTTTTTGTACTTGGTGTTTTGGCACTGGGAAGTATATATGGTTTTCACTGACAACATGATACAACCAATTAGTATAAATTGCACTCAAATTGCAAAAGTATCAAACTACAAATACTTGGGAACTTTAATAAATGAAACTGGAGACCAAAATAGTGAAATAAAAAGATGGATCGAAATTTCCAGGGCCACCCACCCTCATTGGTGAAAAAATTCTTCTGCACTAGGAACATAAGTATCCTTCTTCGATTAAGAATGTTGGGGGCTATGTATTTAACGCCTTATTATATGGAATAGAGGCCTTATACAGAACAGCATAAAAATATTGAAAGCTTCGAGATGGGGTGCTACCATCGAACACTAAAGATAAGTTGGATCGATAGAGTCACAAATGTTCATGGCTTCAAAATATAATGCAGGGAAAAATGGGTTTCCTTCTTGTTTTGCGAGACATGCCATTACATTTTACTTTTATTATTCACTCGCATTAACCTTTTCCTTATATATATTAAGTATTGCATAAAAAATATTTATGTGATTCCAACTTATGCTAACGACAATTCAGTTTAAATTAGTAAAAAACTTGGTAATTGTATTATAATCTAAAAATATGTTTTTATTTAATAAACTCTTTGCAGATCTTCTTCAAATTCAAGTTCAAACATAAAATCCTCACACTTCACCAATACAAATAAAACTGGTATGATCTCAGAAGAACACAATAGCTACTTAGCCCAGAATCTAATGGCCAACGCTGCACTTCGGTCCAGTTTATTAGCTAATTTAATGGATATGCCAGCGCCTACCCAGCCGGTGACCATTCACAATGAAGTAGAAAGTGAACCGTTAGATCAAATGATGCAGAGCAGTCCCATCGAGGAAAGTCCAATCAGAACTATACCCTCGCCGGCCAATGTGGCTCCTTTAGAGTTTATCCCGTCAGATCCTTTCAAAAGCAGTTTGATCAATCAATTATTGGAAAAGGTAGCTTTTCCAGGTCCGCATACATATGGTTATAAACTGGTGCAGGCTATCCCCAGACTTTGTGTCAAAAAGGAGGCTGTTTTTATAGGTAACTAGATTAATGTATTATTAGCATTTAGCAAATAATTCTTGAGAATTACCGGTCTTTTCTACTCGCATTTAAAAGGCTGTTCTTAATTTACACTACATGTTTTGCTCTATATTGTTCCGTCTCAGATAGTTTAGAAACCCAAAAGAGACTCAGAGAAAAGCATTATCTTTTAAAAAGATTTATACTATTTACAGACTGGCCTCACTATCTAGTACCATTTTGAATTGTAAGAGTACGGTTTGTATTATTATTACCAATAAACTATAAAAAAAATAGTTTACTAAATAATAGTAAAAATCACATTTAGATGGCAATGTACGGATAACATCGTTGCCAATTCTACTGCCATTGTAAATTTTGCTACTTTTGTAAAATAAGCCGGGCCAAACTCAGGATAGACTAAGATATGTTTAAGTTAAAATTTTTAATAGAATATAATAATCACAGCTATTATATGAACTACATTATTAATTTTAAGTACATAGTTACCTTTAGAACATTTATTATTAAGTGCTTAATGAAAATGGTGTAAGAGAATACCCCAGAAATACAATTTTCAATTATTTTCATTTTCATAATCTAATTCATTTTCCGAGTCCTCGTTTAATGAAATTTTGATACAGTACATTAAACCAACTTATACCTCTAAACTATTAATAGTCCTTGGGCCCCCGACTAAATTTTTTTTTTATGAACACACTCTCCAAACTTTTTTCAGTTGTTATTTGGGTGGAGTCGGACAAATTTAGAGCCTGGCGCAATATGGTAGTGGGGCGTTTGTCTGTGAAACTGTCAGGAACATGTTAATTTTATGTAAAAAAAAATTTACGACCACATTGGTCATTTTATTTTAATCAATACTTTTTATTATAAAAACACCGAAAAACATGCTGTCGGACAAAAGTAATGGGCCATTTTGCGCGTCTGACTCTCTAAACATGTCAAATTTATGAAAAAAAAATTTATTACCACACAACTGTTTTTAACACAATTCATCGTAAAAACTGTTTAAAAAATTATGGCAACCTTGTCGGACCAACCAAAAAATCAAATTGTCTGACAAAAATATTGGGGCAAATCGATAGTCGGACAAAAAAACGGAATTTTTATTCGTAATCGATGTCGTTAAACCATGTATTGTTCGTGTATCACTTATTTTTACAACTATTTTTCCGACAAAAGTAGGGGGTTACAATTAATTACATTTTTAAATAAAAAATCTAATTGTCGGACGAAAATATTGAGTCAAACGAACAAACAAATAAATTCTTATTGGATATCGCCGATCTTAAACTGTAAAGGTGAGTTAATACATATTATTTTATGCATTCATATATAGTGAAAAAATGTATTTAATATAATAATAGATTGAAAAAAACATTATTATTAGAACAAAAATTCAATTAATAATTATCATCCTCATTAGAGCTTTTCGACTCGTGTAGAGTATTTTTGCCGGATTCGGTTTCGACAAATTCATCATAATTATACCAAGCAATTCCACACGCTAAAGTAGAAGTTGGAATTATACCCGATGGACACGTTCGTCCATTCGCAATACACGAATAGGCGGCTGAAGATTCTAGTTCGGCTAAACCAGAATAACTCAACGAATATCCGCATCTATTCAAAATATTCATTATTTTAACGTTGCCAGTTATGCCTTTCATTGACATACCAAAAACAATGTGTTTGCTGGGCTTTATATTGCCGCGAGTAATAGAATCGGAAGCGAAGCACGTTGTTAATCGTTCTATTCTTTCGTTCGTTCCTCTGCATCAACTCAATGCCGTTTTCCAGAACACATTCAACCAATTTGGAATGTCACATTCACCTTTACTAAGAGTTTCAGCATCTAGATAATCTGGTAACGGTTTTTTTTGCAAGATTTTTTTCTATACTTCATTGCAAATTCACGACATTCTTGCTCAAAAATCATATCTTGAATTTCCTCATCATTGTTGTTTTTTAAGTCTGTTTTCACTGACATCATACACTTTCATAGATATCCTACAACATACAACTTCCTTTTTAATATATTGAATTAATAATTTACGAGCAACCTCATTGTAATCAGTATCACGTTTATCTTGCCAAGCAGTTGTAGGTGGTTTGTGCGTATGAATTTTATATTTTGAAAAGTATTTCAAACTGCATCTTTTATGATAAAATGAGACACTTTTTTCATTACTTAATTCTTCTTGAATTTTGATCCTCATTTTTATATCATTCATTTCAGTTGCATAGATTTTAATCCTTTCAAAAAATCTTGTTTTCTCTTTTATTTGACTACAGTACAACTTGCGACCTTTCCATTTGATAGTTATGTTTCCACAAAAAAAAACAACTTTCTTTACATACTTCTTCATTGTCAACAACAGTTTGATCAAAGTAATCATTATCCATCTCCATCTCATCATCGTTGTCATTGTCATCTGCAGCTTTAGATAATTGCTGTCTTGTACATCTAAAATTACAATTTTAATTATATATATATATATATATATATATATATATATATATATATATATATATATATATATATATATATATATTTAATAATCGTACCATAATAATTTTTTGCACAAAAAATATCCAAAATTAGATTTAACGATAAAAAAATACTCAGTTAAGAGAAACATTATTTTGTTCCAAATTAACTGCATGCAATGAAAAAGACGATTGAGTGGAATCATCTTCAGTCGACAAATAATTTGCATCACTAAAATGTGATTTTATTACTTAAATTAATAATAATTTATATGAAACAAATATTGCAATAATAAGAAAAATAATGAACCAACCAAGAAGTGGATGAATTTGTATTTGGAGAATTTGTTTTAAACATTTCAGCTTCTTCAACTAGTGAAACTGCTGCGTGTTCTGATGACGTTAAGGGAGAGTCACTGCATAAAATAAATTCATTTAACCATATTAATTAAAAACAGTTTATTTGAAATTATTATATTAATAGCCCTATAAATATATATTCTACATATATTCTATAAATAGTATTATAATAAGTCATATGAAGGTATTTCTTGATGATCTTGAAGTATGTTATTGTAATGGGTTAAAAAAGAGTTCCTAGTTTTTTTACGATTTTTTTGTCCAATAAGAATTAACTGAAAAAATAAAGAGTAAAATTTTAACAATAATTCACTAATTTTATCATCTAAAAACCTGAATTTTATAGTAATAGATTTTTATCATGATTTTATACATAAAAATCACAAATAAATATAAAATTTGTTAAAAATAAATATAAAAAATAGATATTTAAACTACAGGGACAAGTAAATTTTATTACATATAATATGTATATAGAAAATCATAAGCATAAACTCACCTTTACAGTTTAAGAACGGCGATCTACAATAAGAATTTATTTTTTTGTTCGTTTGCCCCAACATTTTTGTTGAACAATTAGATTTTTTTATTTTAAATATAATTATTTACAACTTCGTATGTGTCGGAAAAATGTTTGTAAAATTAAAGCATGCACAAACCCTGTGTAATTTAGACATATGCATTTCCAAAAAAAACTTTTTTTTTTAATTGTATCAAAATGCCCCATTGTTTTTATCGGACAATTAGATTTTTTTGTTTTAAATAAAATTATTTACAACTTTGTATAAGTGTCGGAAAATGGTTGTAAAATTAAGGCATGCACAAACCCTGTGTAATTTAGACATATGCATTTCCAAAAAAAACTTTTTTTTTAATTGTATCAAAATGCCCCATTGTTTTTATCGGACAATTAGATTTTTTTGTTTTAAATAAAATTATTTACAACTTTGTATAAGTGTCGGAAAATGGTTGTAAAATTAAGGCATGCACAAACCCTGTGTAATTAGACATATGCATTTCCAAAAAAAATTACTTTTTTTAAATTGTGTCAATATGCCCCATTGTTTTTGCCGGACAAATGATTTAATATGCATTACACATGCAAACAAACAGAAAAAAAACAAACAAACATTTGTGGTAATAAATAAAAATGTTTCATAAAATTGACATCTTTGGCGCGTCCGACTGCGCACATGCCCGTGAAAATTGTCCGACAAGGTTACCATAATTTTTTAAACAGTTTTTATGATGAATTGTGTTAAAAACAGCTGTGTGGTAATAAATTTTTTTTTCCATAAATCTGACATGTTTAGAGAGTCCGACGCGCCAAATGGCCCATTACTTTTGTCCGAAAACATGTTTTTCGGTGTTTTTATAATAAAAACTATTGATTAAAATAAAATGACCAATGTGGTCGTAAATTTTTTTTTTTAAATAAAATTAACATGTTCCTGACAATTTCACAGACAAACGCCCCACTACCATATTGCACCAGGCTCTAAATTTGTCCGACTCCACCCAAATAACAACTGAAAAAAGTTTGGAGAGTGTGTTCATAAAAAAAAATTAGACGGGAGCCCAAAGACTATAACGGTATTCGCAGAAAACCTTTCGTTGTAGTAAAAGGCACGGTAAACTGCACTGGTGTTCTTCATAATGTTTAACACTTTGCTAAATTTTAGGTATAAAATAAATGTGTCAATAACCCGTTGTTCATAGTTTTGCATATTTCGTTACATTTTTTTTAATACATAGGATTCTTGCATAATGTTATTTAACGTAAATTTCTTTCACCTACTTGTTTAATAATTTTTTTTTAAACAAATACTACCGCGCTAAGGTTAATTTATATTCAAAGTAGATGTACAAAGTACTAAAATATCACTTTTAATTTTTGTTAAAAAATACTTCGGAGTAAACTAGGACATTTGGTCAATTTAAATAATGGTTGTTAGATTGACCATATATGTATGTTAGAGTGTACCGTTTTTGAGACGTCTGCGTTTATGGGTTAAAGTTAGGGTTTTGGTAAATACATTTAACTTTTTATTTTCAAATGAAAATACTTGTACTAAAAATAAAATAATTGTGGGAAACATTTTAATTTGTTTATGTACGGTTTACAACCATTTCTAAACTTTTTATCAAACATAATTAATTTACAATCGGCATTCCTAATGATCATTAGGCTAATTTGCTTAATGTGTTTAGGATCTTTGTAAGCGGTTATATTATATTTACCTCTCAAGCACAACAGTTGAAAGTTTCTGTCATATTGATCTAAACTCATTATATTGTAATTCATAGTAGTTTCAAGTGACCAGCATGTCTAGACGTAAGTTGGATATTGATGAATTAATTGCAAATGTACATAAATACTTTACCATGGAAAGAGACAATGGTGGACCTTTAAAGCCATTATTATGTATAAATCAACGCGTTGTGACGCACTCGGAATAAGTGAAAGTAAGCTAAAAACTGTAATGAAGACTGTCAGAGATTCTCAAGAAGACCTTACTGTGACTGAGTATCACGAAGACAAGAAAACAACTCGTAAACATTCTAGGGGCATTGACTTATCTGATGGAGAAAAATTTGAAATTCGCAATATTTTGTATCGAATGCGTGAAAACAATCAACATGTCAGTTTAGATACATTATTGGCCAAAATAAGACAAAGACAAGTTTCTGAAATTAAGAGGACTAGCCTTTGGAAAGTGTTGAGAGATTTAGGATTTAAATTCAAAAAAGAAAATAATAGGTTACTTTTATGCGAAAGGAGTAGTGTGGTTCGCAAAAGAATTAAATTTTTGAGAGAATATACTAGACTTAAATCTGAAAATGCAACATTCATATACTTAAACGAGACGTGGATATTTGCAAAGGGTGGAATTAAAAGAATTTGGCAAGACGACAGCATAAAATCAATCAAATACACAGATCATCATCATCATCACTGACTCGACAACCCTTTTTGGGTCTTGGCCTGTTCCAGGATTCTTCTCCATTCTGATGTGTTTCGTGCTTTTTTTCTCGAGTTTTTTATTTTTAAGGATGTTATATCATTTTCTATTTGTTCTAAGTATCTCAGCTTCGGTCTTCCTCTTGTTCTTTTTCCTACTGGCATCTGTTTGAATATTTTGTTTGGTATTTCGCCTTCTTCCATTCTTTCTACATGTCCTATCCAACGCAGCCGTCCTATTTTAATGAATGTTATAATATCCGGATCCTGGTATATTTTGTATAGTTCAGAGTTGTATCTTCTTCGCCATATTCTCTCTTTTAGTGAGTGTCCAGGTTTCTGGACAACAACCAAAACAGTCGTGGAACGTACCGAGCATAAAAAATTGTTTAGTTAAAAATAATATCAATTTTCCGGAATACGCCTTCAAATCAGAGTTACTGCCCTATCACTGCCAGTTTAATCCCATCGAACACATCTGGGGTATATGTAAAACGTATTATGATAATTACGTTGGATGCAGTGGATACAGTGACGATGCAGTTAGGGAAATGTGGCAAGAAGCTCTTAAAACTGCAACAGTGATTATAGATTTACATAATGATAGCGGTAGTGACTGCAAAAATCGGAATGCCACCTCTCACATTCAAATGTAGTCGAAGTTTTTGCCGAGATGTTTTTATGTTTATTCCGAGAACCTCCTTAACAGAGTCTATGATGTTTAATTTAATTTTGACGAAGCTTTCCATCGCTTCATCCATCATGACTCTATTACTTTCTATGATATATGTCTTCTTTCTGTTACACTCTTTTGGTATAGACTCTTGTTGAGTTATCCTGCTGGCTTTCTACTTTTATTTTGTGATTTCTGTTTTTTAATTTGTATCATATAATATGTTTTTATTCGAATTTGGCACAATACCAGTAAATTATCACTTGTTGTCTCTGCCGATCTCAGTGTCCTTATATCTAAGACTTGAGAAAGATGTAACCATAAAAAAACTTAATTTTTTGAATATTGTTTATCATTATCTGAAGACGTTCTTAGAAGCTTTCTCTTGTATTCTCATCCCTGTTTTTCTCAGTTTCATAGTTTATTTTTAACAAGTTTTTTCTATAATCTTTTGACACTGAAGGATGGCAATCGGGTTGCATTTAACTGTACATAAGTCAAAATCATATTTTGATGATTCCCTGGTTCCCATTGTTATAATGGATAATATAGGAAGCCATCAGATCCTCTCTTAGTTAATTATCCAGGAGGTATATCTTTCCGCTATTTAAAACTAACGAAAAGGCTGGTAAGATTTGGGTTGTTTGATTTGAATCGTGTCTATATATGATCTTAGAGATATGTTTTTGTTTTTAGGTCGAGAAAGGTATGTTTTAGAAAAACAATTAGGAAAAGGTACATTTGGTACCGTTTATAAAGCAATCGATTTGGGAACGAGCTCTCCTGTAGCCATGAAGTATCAGAAACCTGCAAATAAGTGGGAATATTATATTTGTAGAGAATTACAATCTAGATTAGCAAACCATCCCCTTCGAGACAGATTTATGGATATTCCTCTGGCATATTTTGGTAAGTACCATATTCAAATTTGATGATATTTCTTTATTTATGCTATTTACCCACTCTAATGGAATCTTATTTACTGTATTTAATAGAAATTAACAAAAATTAAGTTGAAAATGTTTCTATTTCCACCATACAAATTTAACACAATATTTTGTTTTGTTACTTGCTACTTCAAAAAAAAATTCTTCTAATAATTTAATGTTATCTGCCTCATCATATTGAAAATTCAGACATATATTATAAAATTTTAAGTAGAGAACTTCAACATTATATTGTCAATATATTTGAGGTGCGTTCCTGGGACGACTTTATTGGAGGATAGTTCATTTGATTACATGAGATCAACTTTACTTGAAACTAACCAAGATCAACTTATTTTCGTATTTAAACGTATTTTCAACTGAAATCGTGGTTAATTCTTATTAAAGATAGTAAGAAATATTAAAGTACCACAAGAAAACAGCTTCAGATCATAACTATTGAATATTTTCAAAATTATCATAAATATGTTGAATATAATAGAATAGAATATTCTTTATTAATCCCATCAGATCACATTGTGATATAGGACAAGTCATATAGTACATAAAGCATGATCAACAAATTATATAGGACAATTACATAAAACAAAATCAATAATATATAGATTAATATAAAAAAAAAGATATGCTATATAGAGCGTCTCTGAACCCGTCGGTCCTCATTCCCTGTAGTCTTTTATTAAGTCAAAATAATCATTTAGGTTGTAAACACATAATTGGATCAAACATGCTTTTAATTTATTTTTGAATTTTTGAATATTATTTTCATTTCTTATATTAAGTGGCAAACAATTGTAAAATTTAGATCCTGCAAAATCAGGGCTAGTTTCAAAGAGAGTTGTGGAGTGTTTACACACGCTTATCAACCTCCCGTGTCGTGTCGGGTAATTATGAAAGTCAGAGTTGAGGGTAAAATTTTGAAATTTAGTTTTGACGTGAATAATACACTTATAAATATATAAAGCATGAAAAGTCAACAGTCTGTGTTCAATAAAATATTTTCGACATGATTGTCTATTATCAATATTGAATATCAATCTAAGAATTCTCTTTTGAGTTATAAAAACTCTAGAAGAGTTTCTAGAGTTTCCCCATAAGACAACATTATAGGCCATATATGAATAAACCAATGCATAATACACACTTATCGATTGATTGGTGTTAAATAGGGTTTTCAACTGAAGGATCGCATAGTAACCCTTATTCATTGTTTTGCAGACTTTAGTGACATTTTCATCCCATGTCATATTACTTTCTAGAATGCTACCAAGAAATAGTGTTGTATCACTAAAGGGTATTTCCTCAGAACTAACTGTGATTTTACAACCATGGGATGGCTTACAACGCGAGTAGAACTGCATACAAATAGTTTTCTTTGCATTTACCATTAAAGAGTTCCTTTTATACCAGGTTGTAAATTCCTGTGCTACTAAGTTCATTTTTGAAATGAGTTCGACTTCAGTTGACTCGTCAACTACAATTGTTGAATCATCTGCATAAAGAACTGTATGGTCTGCAGTTAAAAAATTTATCAAATCATTGACATATAAAAGAAATATTAAGAGTCCCAATACGGAGCCTTGCGGTACACCTTGATCAAGATTAAAAACAGATGACTTCTTATTATCGACTTTTACTAGGAATTTACGATGTTGTAAGTATGACCTTAACCAGTTCAAGAAATGACCCCGAAAACCAAGGGCTTCTAATTTATGCAGTATAATTTCAATGTCAATAGAGTCAAAAGCCTTAGTTAAGTCAAAAAAGAGTGCACTCACATATCTTTTTTGATCCAAAGCAGCGTGGATATAATTAAATAATGAAATGAATATGATAGATTTAAATTACAAAAACACTCTACTAGAAACAACACTTTTAGCATAAAATTAGTTTTTCTCATGGATTTTAGGGTTTTTACAAGAAATTTATATACATGGATAAAAAAATGCGTGCTTTTATTGCAGGTTAAAATTCAACTCTTTCGTAAAACTAACTAATTAACTAATACTCTTTTGTATATATCTCAGTCTATTACTTCTTGGATCATATAACACATTAACTCACCTGTCATCTGCTAGATGCACATGGCTATTTCAACCTTCATACCCCCATAGACGTCACCGTAGCGATTATGGTTTGTTACAGTCTCACCCTCCCTGGCATCGAACTCATCAGAGGAGGTGCCAACAGAAGATACAGGTTTCTTCCTGGGCGTCGTCGTCTTCGTCTTGGTACTACAGGCGTGAAAGCTTCAACATTATTGAGGTTAGCGTGTGAAAGAGCGGATAAGTGGAACACACCAAGAGCAGTAGGGGTGGCCACTCCACAAAGCCCGTAACTCACGGGCGACACCACTCACTTGATTCTATAGATTCCAGCTCTCCTCGAGTAGAATTTAGCTGTCTGACCTTTCGTCCTGTTACTGGGAGCGGTTGTTTTAGCCCATATCAAATCTCCTTTGAATGGACTGGGTTCCTTCAAACGTCGATCAGCATATTTTTCGCGATCAAACACACAATTTTTCAGATTTAAGATACTAAGACCACGGCGAAAACGGTCCATGAGTCTTTGAAAAGTCATTGGGGCTCTTTTTAGTCCAAAAGGCATCCGTAAGTACCGGTAAGTTTCGAACAGTGTCACAAATGCAGTTTTATCACTGGATGATACGCTGATTGCAAGTCTATGGTAGAAATATAAAGAATTCGATTAGCGGCGTGTAATAAATCGTCCATAGGCGACAACGGATAAGAGTCACTAGTAGTCACAGCTTTTAAACGTTGATAATCTACGCAAAGTCTCGTACCGTCATCTTTTTCGGCACTATACAACACTATGAACTTTAATATTCTTCGATGATACCTTCTTCTAGGAGTTTATCTAACTTATTTTTGAGCACTTCTCTCTTTGCAGGTGACATTCGGTATGGTGTCTAATTCAACTAATACCGTATGTGTTTTATCTAAGCACCAAGTATAAACACATTAACGAAATTGACGTATGGTAGATGTAGATGGATATTTTTAATTTAATCCATAAATGATAATATTTAAATGATAATCACCACTCGACTAAAGAAGTTATGTGCTTAAAATATAAAAAAAGTCACCGAAAAATGCAGTTTGTTCTGCTTTTAGAGTATGTTTCAGTCTAAAAATGGCCAACATGACCATGCTGTTAGAAAAAATGCATAAAATAGATAAAAAATCGTTCTTTATGCACATGCAGTTGAGGTTAATTTTGAGAATATTGAAAAAATAACAGAAAAAAAAATATACGAAAATTTATTACTTAGAAATTTTCCAAAATTAATTTTTTTTTGAAAAATTCAAATATTTTTCCGAAGTTCAATTTTGATCCAAAAAATCTAAAAAAAACCAGAGTGTTTTGGGTATAAAAATGTATGTTTATGAATTTTTTCAAATTTTTAAAAGCAAGGTATCGCTCATGAACATTTTTTTTTTGAAAAAACACATTTTTGCGATAAGAGATCCATGCGCCACCTAGTGAGCTAAAAATTTGGCTTAATTGTTTTCTAAATATGTACTTTCGGGTCGTAGTAATTATGTCGTAGGTATTATTATCAGCTTCTTAGTTTGTTTCTTGGATGAAAAGTTGGTAAATAATTTATACCGTGAATGCTTATTATGTAGGAAATTAATATCCATAATAAAATGTTCGTTCTTTTCTAGGTGACCAGGCGTCCCTCATAATATCGGAGTATATACCAGGCGGCTCCCTTCTAGATTTGGCGAACATGTACAAACAAAAATCTGCCAAACCAATGAAAGAATGTTTAGTTATTTATTTGTGTATACAAATGTTACAGATTATTCAGGCTATGCATCAAGTGCAAATTATACACGCTGATATAAAACCCGATAATTTTTTAATTTTCGTAACTATCGATAATACTGTAGGATTACAACTTATAGATTTTGGATGTAGTATTGATATGTCCTTATTTCCGCCTAATGCCACTTTTAAAAGACCAGTTACTACAGAAGATTTCGTGTGTTGTGAAATGCTAGACGGACGGCCGTGGAACTACCATACAGATTTGTTTTGTGTCGCAGCCACAGCACATGTTCTTCTTTTTGATACTTATATTAAATTGCAGAAGAGGGATAATATCTGGTCAATTCAACATAGGTTTCCACGATATTTAAAAGTTGACTTGTGGAATATGTTTTTTAGCAGTTTACTTAATCAACAGGTACATCTTTTATATATTATTATTAGTAAATCGATTAGTATTATAATGGTTAATTTAAAACGCGCGGTTTGTTTATATGTGCTGTGCTCAACCGGATTTGACCACTTACCAAAATTTATACCTAGAAGGCGATCTGTATCACCTTAATTACTCACATCACGTTTCGGATAATTCTTTATACACATAATGCGAGAGAAAGTCACAATGTGAAGCTATGAAAACTATCGAATACACGAATTTTTTGGCGGTATACTTGCTCTAACAGAACTAATTAATAATAAAGAATGTTTATTTTGTTGGCAACTAAATATTGGGTCATAGGACGAATATTTATTTTTAAAACTGTAGCATCGCGATTAGACTTTATGGCTGCTTGAATTCGGTTGAGCATTTACTCGACTAAGGATCTGCACGGTTCGGTGGTAAATTCAATGTTCGTTGTGGGTTATTTGATAGTGTCTGTTTTATTTTATGCTATACTGTTTCAATGATATTTAGGTCAGGATTGTTAAAATGCCAAGAAAGGTCATTCATATTGTGGTTTTCAAACCAGTTGTTTGTGGTTCTGGCTCAGCTGTGGTGGTGGTAGATAACGCTGTGGTGAAGGTAGCTTCAAAGAACGTCCATAGAACGAAATATTTGCGTTTGGCGGTGTTGCCATGTCCTTACAATGTATATCTTGTATGCCTCAACTCAAATATACACAGAAAAGGCTTTGAAACAGTACATGTTTATTATATTTTATGGATTCTGCATTTTTTTAATTTATATAAAACACTTCTTCTTTTTAAGTAGACATAACTCTGTCTGTTTTTCAATCTGCCTCAGGGCTCAGGGGACTCTCCCTGACTTATCCCATTACCAGTTTCAATAGGGTCGGTTAGTTCTTCTTCTACTTTTACTTTGATTGTGTTGTTTTGGTAGGTATTTTCGATCGTTTTGATTATTCCCAGAGGTATCTCTCTTGCTTACATTAAGTGGATAATGTCCTTTAATTTGACCCGGTCAAATGCCTTCTTAAGGTCCACGAAACAGAGATATGCCGATTTGTTGTATTCTAATGATTTCTCTTGAACTTGCCTCATTATAAATATAGCATCGGTGCATGATCTTCCCGACCTAAAACCTTGTTGTTCTTCTGCTAGTGTTATAATTTGATTAAGTTTATTTGTTATCACTTTGGTTGTTAGTTTTAGTGTTGTATTTAATGAATTAATTCCTCTGTAATTTTTCGAGTCTAGGAGTTCGTTCGGTATTCTGTCCTCTCCTGGTGATTTTTTATTTTTTAATTTCCTTAATGCTTTCTTTGCTTCGTCCTCCTCAATATTTATTTCTTCGTTTGTCGTCACCTCTGGTGTTGGTGTTTCGTTATCGTCACCTTTAGGAAACAGGGATCGAAAGCCACGTTTCCTTCTGAATGTGTTTCTTTTTTATTAGTTCGTTCATCTCTTCTCTTTGTCCTCTGATCATTCTCCATATTTCTTTTTGGATTCCGTAGAAGTCGTGTTCCATCTGTTTTGAGAAGCTTTGTCAGTATTCCCTTTTTATTTCTCTAACTAAAGTGTTCGTTTTATTTCTGATTGGTTTATAGTGGTTATATGCCTGTTGTGTCTTGTGTTCTGTATTGTAAAAAGCCTTTCTTCTTTTCTTCACATTTTGTCTTCAAATTCTCTCTAAACCATGGTTTCTTCTTTTTTGAGTTAATGTTCGTTACTTTCCCCTCTCCAAGTGATTCTGTTGCTGCGTTAATTATGTTATTTTTGAGTTTTTCCCAGCTTTCCTCGATGTTATCGTTTTCTAATATTTCATTCTCAGCGAGAATCAATTCCGTGGATTCCGCATTTAGTCCTTCAACTTTGATTTTTGTTTGTGACATATATAAAACAAGAACGTATAAATATTTGTTTATTCCACATTAATTTCAGTTAATTATTAGAAATTTTTTCGGCAGTTGCCCTTTGATAGATTAGAGGATAGATCTGGCAATCCTCAAACCACCAGTTGCCAGATGTCTTTTTAACTTTATTATTTATACTGAAATTTTACTATTTACTGTTTTAAAACTATTTACTTTTTCTTTTTTGATAACTATACACTATTATTATTTTTAATGTAAATTTCAACACTGCCAACGACCAATATTTCGTTTTGTCATGCAAATTATGAATGTTCTTTTGGAAAATACTTTTTTAAAAAGCATAAACACTCAAAATAAACTTTTATTTACACTAGCAAAAATTTTAGTTACAATTTAAAATATAGTATTCAGATTAAATGGTTTTACGATGCTTTATTTATAATAAATACACTTGCTTAATTTGCTGTTCTAGTAGGTCGCAATTATTGTTGCAAGCTTTCCAGAATGTTCGGTATTTACAGGCGGTAACCTCTTATTAAATTTGCGTGATCGAATATACTGGATTCTAGCGCCCGTTGTACTATAACTTGCATCATTTATAGCTACCTTTACTGCAGCGTTATCTGAATGATGTTTAAAAAGGTATTTGGTGGGATAACAACCTTACTTTATGTCTACAAAATAACATACGTTGAAAGAAAAGAATAATTAGCACACTGCACTATTTATAAGTCCCACGCTCATAGTTGGGATTGCACTGAAACAATTCGGCCTACTGTGCATCTCTGTGAATCACCGACCAAAAATTTGTTTGCAAAAAAACAAATTAATGTATTTGATACGACACTTTAACAAAATATCATGGTACACTGCGGTTTAGAAGCGTCGTCGCCGTAAAAGCCAGTTTAGCCTAGACCCATCGAGCAAAAAGACAAAGGAGGGAATCTAATCGTTATGAAAAGGAGACCAAAAAGTGGCCTCTGAATGCGGACATATCCGGAAATGCGAATGCGCCAAATTTAAATTTCATGACACTTCACAATAATCATACAGTGGTGTAGGGGTTCTAATTTATCTATTTATTTATTTTATATTACATATTATTACATAATATTAATACATAATACACTTAAAATACTTTTTTTAACACTAGAACACAATAAAGTTTTAATTAAATAATAACAATAATAGTCTAAAATGTGAAACAATTAAAAAACTTCAATAGAAAATACAAATAATCTTTCATGTGACAGTTTCGACAAACAATAACATCAGCAATAACATAACCCAACTAAATTTGATTTCTTAAACAAGGAAAGAGACTCCGTTTCCTTGTTTAATGTGGCCTCTCAAGATGGCACTTCCTGTCTAACAATATTTTTGCCTCCTCTACCTTTACATTCCCTCTTTTGTCTTTTTGCTCGGTGCCTTGACCGTCTATGGACGTCGTAAATTGGAAGTCACTTTCCAATGCAAATTCAATTGCATTAAATCAGCATCGGAATTGTACATAGCAAAGTTAAAAATTTCGCTTTAAAATTCGCCAACGTGTTTTATTAAGTTATTATTTTATATTTCTAAGGTAAAAAATCATAGTAATTAACTTTTTAATGTTTCAGACTGGACCGGCAGACGCCGCGTCTCTTATTTTAATGTTGGAGGAGACCCTCGAAACTCTTAACAAAGATACAAGTTCGGCATTACCAAGCCAGATGAGGTATATTGTTAATTTACTTAAAAATAGATAGTCCTTTTGAGCGTATCTTAGGCACTTTTAACAAGATCATAATTTATGTATTTTTAATTGTAGTTTAGGCTTATCTTTATATTATTTTTACAAGGCTGTTTTTTGTTGAAATTAGGTTTGTAAATGATAGTTTCTCCCAGAGATTATAAATAATTGTCAATATATGTTCAGTGACAGGCGTTTCTTATTTATTTATTCATTTTATAACCCACTGATAATAGCTGGATATAGTACACAATAAAAATAAAGTACAATGTTAAAATCGAGAGGTAAAAACTTTGCTGTGCATACTCTGCGAGAAGAAGATGACAGATGGAAGTAATGTACATTGAAGGCTATGAAATTACAAAGACGAAGACCGCAACTTACCGCCCAGGATAGAAAACAATGGAGGAAAGAGGGGGAAGTATATGTCCAAAGATGTTCTTAGCTGATTAGATAAATAGATAACTTCTTTTGAGAATCAACGTATCGTTTAACCGTAGGCGTGTTTTAATTTAAAAAAAAAAATATGGAATCGTAACGGTAAAAGTTTTACTGATTATGCATTATTGCAAGTGAAAACTTATTTACGTCAGACGCCTCTTAATAATCACCTGAGCTTGATGGAATTGTCACAGACCATAGAAAACGCCATAAAATTTGTTTGTATACAAATAACATATGAAATACAAACGTTTCTAAAACAAATTAATTGGTTGAAAACAAATTGATTGACCAAAAACCAACAGTATGGTGGAGATATGTAGCTGATGTGTTCTCCATTGAGCCTCATAGACCAGAACACTGAATAAATTTTTATTGGACATTAACAGTAAAGAAGAATCAATTTTCATATTGAATTTACAAATTTTTCCATATTTTGGCAATTTTATGAAAGCAGCTTCAAAGAAAGCGTGTACATCCTCAGAAGTTTCACAAAGGACTTTCCTCTATGCCTTCAACTGTTTTTATACCTTCTCTCCTAGCGTCCCTTTTCCGCCAATGAATATTAGACAAAATAAAGAATTCTTGCTTTGAAATTTTAAATGGACCAATCAGAAAATAGTAACACTTTTGACATATAGAATAAATCTACTTTTGATATAAAATTTCGAAATATATGCCTAAATTGTGTTTTAATTTTATTAGTTGAGCAAAATTGAATATTGGAATTATATTTAATACATTCTCTATATTAATTTTCTATATGTCTCATGGGGATGCTTTCTTTAAAATTTTACAGACATTTAAAGTTCATCATGCCACTTTTCTTTGACTCATTCCATTATAAATCAAAGTAACAATTTGAACAGATCTAACAAATCTCTCAGCCATAGTTTTAAATTTAAAAATTGCACAAGTTTACTCTTCGAACAACTGTACACTAGTGAAAGGTTTTTAAAAAACAGAATAGCCATATTCCAAGAAAAATAAGGTACAAACAACACGTGCATTATCCGAAGTCGTAAAACTGATATCAATTTTGCAAACTTATTACCCTTAATTGACCTGCCGGCACCGTTTGTCGGTGCCTAAAAGACGTTATTTAAAATAAATTTTATCAAACATAAATATATTTAGTCTGTAGAAATCATTGTATTTACTTACCATATGGTTTTGCTTTGAACCACTCAATATATTTGTAACGAGTATTTTTCATTACTTCCATTATTTGTGACAAAAACATTTATTATTTATTTTTATTTTATTTAATAAAACATTAAATATAGCCGGTACACCTGCCCTCTAAGGATTAAGGTCTCAAGCTCTAAAAATTACAGGAAACTGTAGTAGAAATTCATTGATCTGGCGGAATTCACAGGTAGGAGAACCATTTAGGTAAAATTTGGTTGCATAATTTTAAAGTTTACAATACAAGCAAAATTTTTATTAAAATATTAAATTCAGTTATTTTAAATTTATTAAAATACAAATCAATAATCTTACAAATAAAATATTTATAATCAAAATAAATAATATATCATAATAACTATTATTATTAAAAATATATAACAATTGGCGCTCAAGAGAGACAGAGGCTTAGATAGGAGAAAAGATACATGTGGCAAAATTATTGATTTTCCCCAGGAAAAAATAAGCGCATGGTATTCTGATAAACTTGTTCTGCTAAATCATTTTTGTTCATGTTAGTGACAAAGGCCGCCATATCCAGTACTTGTCTTATATTACAGGGTTCGCTCCTATTGGTTACCATAAAGTCGGGCCTCCACTTTTCTTTCTTTGTTATTGACAACTCATCTAAATTTTCTCTAGAAATATACCAATACCCGGGAAAGCTGCGAAGTATTACCCTGTTTGGACAATTTGTTTGAAATATAATTTTGTCTAAGGGTATTATTTTAATAGCTTTGATCGTCTCTTCCGACATAAAAGACCATGTATCTAACCCGATATAAAATCCCGCCTCTATAAATCGCGTCATCACTTGTACGGTTGGATTAAAGATGTATATAACTCCTCTTACTTCTGGACAGCTACTTAAAACATTAAGCATTAATTTATCAACGTCGTTTCCACTTAAGGACAAGATAAAAGGCAAATTGAATATTTTACTCATTTGCACTTGAATTTTAAAATATTTCAATTGAAGGTCTAATGGATAATAATATCTATTACAGGAATTAAGACCGCATTCTCCGATAGCAACAATTTTTTCTTTTCCTGACGCAATTACAGCTTTTACTTGTTCAATATATAAATCTGGTTCTACATTTTCTTCAAAGTGTAAAGAATTGGCATAAGCACACCCAATTGTACAAAATAATCTCTTATCACTTTGTGCTATTTTCAGACCTTTTCTACTCTCATTTAAATCATGGACACAAATAATTATCCTTTGCAAACCAGCTTCCCAACTTCTTTCTAATACTTGTTGTAAATCTGCTTTGTGGATCTTAGTTGGAGGATGTCCATAACTACCTGAGTACTGGGCATGAGTAAGATTTGCGCTCACATCTATTAATTTGAATGTAGACATTGCTCTTGCATGGTACCTGAAAATAAGATCTAATTGAGAAGTAGTGACTTACACTAGGATTTAATACATAGTATATATATATATATATATATATATATATATATATATATATATATATATATATATATATATATATAAACTAAGGTACACTCGAAGAGTGGTGGGTTTATCGGTCAAAGTGGAGAAATAAAAGACAAAGACGATGGCTACTTCATCTATTTATTGAAGACGTTTCGCTTTCTGCTCAGAAAGCATCATCAGTTCATCTAAAAAGAACAATATGAAACCAAACATCCATAGAGAAGTTATAACCAAAGTGTGTTACCTTACAAAGACATGTAGCAGTCAGTGATGTAAAAAATATGAAAAAGCTTACAAAGCTGGACATTCAGAGTTAACGTTGTATATAACAATTAATTGAAACTAGGTAAAGTTTGCAATTTGACAAAATTAGCACAGCAAAAGAACATGTGGTAAAAATACATGTATATATAAAAAAAAATTTTATAAAAACTTAGTAAAAAACATTAAGGTTTATTTTAAAGTGTAAAGAACTAGAAAGATCATTAGATTGCACTTCCAACAAATTTATTTAAAAATTATATTTTAATTTTAACTTTAGGTAACATTATAAGTTATTAAAGATTAATAGTAATAAAGAAAAAAAATGAAGTTACCAGTCTTTAGCTTACTGAGGCTCGTTGGTAAATGAATTTAAAAGTTTTTTTGACACCCACGCACAACAACGTGAGTAGAAGTGGCCTTGAAGTCACAATGACATAAACAGCAAGGCAAGCTACCAACCTCTATGTATTAAGGCGGTATATTCAAAGAGTGTGATAAATTTGGTTGACAACTTGTCGTTAAAAAACCAAGCAGTGAAAGGAAAAGGTGGTTAAGATCACCATTTAACCCTACAGTGATTGATCTGTCAACAAAGAACAATGCAAAAGAAGTCAATCCAATATATCATATATTGTAATATTATGACGTCACTAGTTAGCCAGCTAACAGGTGAAGATTAATAAAAATTTCCACAGTCCAAAGGTTCAAATATTAAGGACCATAATGAAAAGGATTCTATGAATCAGATTCAATTTAAAGTTTTATCAAACAAGTTCATCAAAAAGAACAATTACTTAATTATGTAAAAGTGTTATTGACAAATATTAATAAAAAAAGAGTTGATAAATCTTAATTAAAGAAGGAATAATTTATTTATATTTTATTTTTATTTTTATTTAAATTTATTATAAGAAAATGTGATAAAGAAAACCCCAAAATGGGACAAAATTTAAGTAAACAACATATCAAGCCTAATTCTGTAAAATTAATGCATGATAAATTTGGCTCAAATTACTAATGTCCGTTCTCTTATTAAGAGTATTAGGATGTTTTAATATTGCACACATTTCTAAAAACTGTCTTTTAACGAGATTGCGTTCCGTGCCAAGAATTTTAACTTCATTAAAGTTTACTTCATGCTTAGTGTTAATGGCATGTTGGGCAAGAGCACAAGTATGCTTAGATAAATTGATATCACTGCGGTGTGTCGTAAGACGCCCTCTCAGTGATCTCCCAGTCTGACCGATGTAACATGAGTCACACTCAGCACAAGGTATATGATATATTACATTCACTTGTTCCAGAAGGGACAGAGGTGTTTTAGTTTTAGAGAACAAATTCCTGACAGTCTTAGCATTCTTAATAGCAATTTTAACAGGTACGTTATTATGTTTGTACAGTTTAACGAGTTTCTCAGTAACTTGAGGAAAATAAGGTAAAGAGGAGTAATGGGTAGTTGGATTCCCAAGTACAGTATTAGGCAGAACAGTGTTATTAATTGAATTATATTATTATATTATTAATAACACTGTTCTGCCTAATACTGTACTTGGGAATCCAACTACCCATTACTCCTCTTTACCTTATTTTCCTCAAGTTACTGAGAAACTCGTTAAACTGTACAAACATAATAACGTACCTGTTAAAATTGCTATTAAGAATGCTAAGACTGTCAGGAATTTGTTCTCTAAAACTAAAACACCTCTGTCCCTTCTGGAACAAGTGAATGTAATATATCATATACCTTGTGCTGAGTGTGACTCATGTTACATCGGTCAGACTGGGAGATCACTGAGAGGGCGTCTTACGACACACCGCAGTGATATCAATTTATCTAAGCATACTTGTGCTCTTGCCCAACATGCCATTAACACTAAGCATGAAGTAAACTTTAATGAAGTTAAAATTCTTGGCACGGAACGCAATCTCGTTAAAAGACAGTTTTTAGAAATGTGTGCAATATTAAAACATCCTAATACTCTTAATAAGAGAACGGACATTAGTAATTTGAGCCAAATTTATCATGCATTAATTTTACAGAATTAGGCTTGATATGTTGTTTACTTAAATTTTGTCCCATTTTGGGGTTTTCTTTATCACATTTTCTTATAATAAATTTAAATAAAAATAAAAATAAAATATAAATAAATTATTCCTTCTTTAATTAAGATTTATCAACTCTTTTTTTATTAATATTTGTCAATAACACTTTTACATAATTAAGTAATTGTTCTTTTTGATGAACTTGTTTGATAAAACTTTAAATTGAATCTGATTCATAGAATCCTTTTCATTATGGTCCTTAATATTTGAACCTTTGGACTGTGGAAATTTTTATTAATCTTCACCTGTTAGCTGGCTAACTAGTGACGTCATAATATTACAATATATGATATATTGGATTGACTTCTTTTGCATTGTTCTTTGTTGACAGATCAATCACTGTAGGGTTAAATGGTGATCTTAACCACCTTTTCCTTTCACTGCTTGGTTTTTTAACGACAAGTTGTCAACCAAATTTATCACACTCTTTGAATATACCGCCTTAATACATAGAGGTTGGTAGCTTGCCTTGCTGTTTATGTCATTGTGACTTCAAGGCCACTTCTACTCACGTTGTTGTGCGTGGGTGTCAAAAAAACTTTTAAATTCATTTACCAACGAGCCTCAGTAAGCTAAAGACTGGTAACTTCATTTTTTTTCTTTATTACTATTAATCTTTAATAACTTATAATGTTACCTAAAGTTAAAATTAAAATATAATTTTTAAATAAATTTGTTGGAAGTGCAATCTAATGATCTTTCTAGTTCTTTACACTTTAAAATAAACCTTAATGTTTTTTACTAAGTTTTTATAAAATTTTTTTTTATATATACATGTATTTTTACCACATGTTCTTTTGCTGTGCTAATTTTGTCAAATTGCAAACTTTACCTAGTTTCAATTAATTGTTATATACAACGTTAACTCTGAATGTCCAGCTTTGTAAGCTTTTTCATATTTTTTACATCACTGACTGCTACATGTCTTTGTAAGGTAACACACTTTGGTTATAACTTCTCTATGGATGTTTGGTTTCATATTGTTCTTTTTAGATGAACTGATGATGCTTTCTGAGCAGAAAGCGAAACGTCTTCAATAAATAGATGAAGTAGCCATCGTCTTTGTCTTTTATTTCTCCACTTTGACCGATAAACCCACCACTCTTCGAGTGTACCTTAGTTTATATTGGATTGACGGTCGTACTCCTTTTCTCTATATATATATATATATATATATATATATATATATATATATATATATATATATATATATATATATATATATATATATATATATATATATATATATATATATATATATATATATCAAAATTTGGAGTCGCGACAACCAAATGTGTTTCGAGAATTTTAAATATGTTGGCACCTTCGTCTGTGTCAGAGTTACACACCTATTTTTGTAAGTTTTGCCAACGACACTTTAAATAGAAAACACATAAAACTGGTGCCTATTATTATTAGAGACTTTTTACCATTGGAAGGTGTACAAGTGAAACTACTGGATTTTAACTCTGTTCACGGTAAGACATCGGTAATATTGACTGAACATATAGTTTTAACATTATATCGTCATGATATTGCAAAAAAGTAGCTGCATTTTATGACTACAATAATTTTAATACAAAATTTGGAGTTGTACACAGAAGAGGACAAAACACTGGCGCACATATTGTACACAATACACTTCAAAATGCTGTGGATGTTTTGAAATCGAAATTAAGGCACCCGTTGTCCAAATTTATAAACATTTTCATATCTACACAGTTGGAGTAACTCAGTTGATGGCATTCTGTCAATGTGTAATGTGGGATATAAAAACCTATATACTCCAGTCACTCAGCCTATTCACTCGAAATTTTTTTGCTCTGCACTCGAAAGGGAATATTTTTTTGCGAATATTTGCATCGATGTATTTACCGTTAAATTGTATGAAAAGAGTTGATTTTTCGGGGGTAATGATATTAAAGGTTTTTATAGTCAATGAAGAGACCTTTAAATGAGCGCTACAAAAAGTAATTTTCATGTATACTGAGTAAGTTACAGATCGTAAAAGATGGACTCTCGGAATATTTTAAGGAAAAAGGACAGTATAATAATTAACCTAATATCCACCACAATTAAAATTTATCATTAAGTGTACTTTATTAGATCCAGGAGCTTGCTTGGTTTAAAATGCAGTAAACTACAAAAATAGGGTTCTTTTTTCAATAAATATTCTCGTTCTTTGTAAATTTCTGTACCGTAAAAAATAATGAAGATATAACCTATGGACATATAAATAAAGATCTTTATTTATACATCCATGATATAACCGAATAAATGTATGTGTTGGTGTGAACACCCGCTGTTTCGAGTGCTTCAAACCTTAATTTTTCAAAATTGAAGGGTAGTTTGGCTTTATAATGTAGCTAGACTTATAGCCCTTGAAATTACGTTTCAAATGGCTATGCATACATATATCAAAGCTGGAAAATTAACTGACTTAAAGGGGAGACAATTTTGGAGCATGAAAAATATACGCATTTTGGACTCTCATATATTTAAAATATGCATAATAGTTTTGTAGATAAATATCTCTTTACCAACAAATAATATTGAGTGCTTTGTACTGTCATTAGCATAGGAAGTAGTTTCTAAGGGTTAAAAAAGTTGCAACCAAAGAAATAATGTTTCATAAATAAGGAACAAATTTTTATTGATTTAAATACATAAAAGTTTAGAATTTTGATGTGTACAAAAGTATGTTTAACGTTGTAGTCGTCTTAAGGGGTTAAAGTGTTTAAACTAGAGAAATATCGTTTCATAAGCGAGGAATACATTTTTAGTTATTTAGTTTAGTTATATTTTTGCATAAAGCGATTCTTTCAAAACTTGAAACCAATTAAACATCACTTCACAAGGGATGAATGAATTGTTGTTGATTTTAATTCTATTTTAAATTTAAGTTAAGCATTTTACATCCCACCCATATAGGGTCTCCCTGCCGTATACTGGGAGTCCGTTGTGGGGCTCTGCTTCTGTTCCTCGAATTGAGACTGTTCCTGGACATTTTCCACCCTTCAAAATGTGTTTTTATTTCATTCATCATGTGAAAAATACCAATATTCCACCAAAGATGGAACATACATACAGGGCACTTCGAATGGACTGGTCGAAGTCCCTCTGTAAGGCACCGTGGGAATGGACAAGTGGCCGTAGTTTTCCAGACACATCCTAACAATGTGGGGATATATGGAAGTATCAGATTTCTTTCTCTGTTGCCGGCAATTGGAACACAGTGTCATGGAAAACAGTGAAGCAAGCGCAACTATTTTGTGCCACAAGGAGCGAAACAGTTCTTATTGAGGAAACTTGGTAGTAGATAGGATATTGATAAATTTATAACAGAAGTAACTGATTTTTACCAACAATATATTTCGTACATTAAATTGTAGGAAGATTGTTTCGGAGGAGACGAGATTTTAGAATGGATTACACTGCATCGTGTATTGAAATGGGACGAGATCGAACGATCTGAATTACAATACACGTTCGGACGATCTACAAAATATTAATACTGATAACCTTTTTGACGAGTTGTCACTAAACCTCTTATTGCATCAAAGAGTGAAGAATGAAATTCGACGACGATGCAAATTCAGTATATTGACAAATGGGTTCAACTATTTAAACATTTTCACAAACAACACAACAACATATTTTGTGCCTACCAGGCACAAACACCACCACTCTTTTGGAGCGTGTCTTCTTATTAATATTCAGACGATAGATGCCGCATATTGGAGTCTACCGTACGAGCATTACTGTACTGTAAATTAAACTTTGTGACATGCAACGATTTTTATGAAAAAAAAAAACAATTATAAAAATTATATTATTTATTATTATTAAAATTATAAAACAAATATTAAAAAAAGTACATACAACTGAGAAGTACAAATGATACAAAAAATAGATATTTAATTAATAAAAAGTTTTGGCAGCAGCTTAACCTTTTTTTTTACTTTACCCTATCGACCATTCACGGTTCCGTTTAAGAGTTTCAAGAGTCATCAAAGATAAAATTAATTCACGATTTACTATAAGCTCACTTTTATGTCATCCGCCGAAACTTCATTTCTTTCTATGATAAGCATATGCCATTGCCTATGACTAATTTAATCGTTTAATCGGAGTCTTTAAACATACTACCAGAGACATGAACGACTTCTAAATTATTTTACGAAACATTACTTGACTTAAACAGCTTTATGAAGGATCAACGTCGGGAATAAAAATTGGAAATAGACTTTCAAAAAAATTTCCTGTAAACAAGGGACTCCGGCAGGGGTGTTGCATATCCCCCACATTGTTTAAAATCTACGTGGCGAAAGCACTGTATCAGTGGAAGAGAAAGTGCAGAGGAATGGGCATTGACCTGGGAGAAACTTGCCTATATACCCTACAGTTTGCAGACGATCAAGTCCTTATAGCAAACGATAAAGAAGACCTGACATATATATCCAGAAAACTACAGGAAGAATACAAGAAGTGGGGTTTAGAACTCAATACACAAAAAACAAAATATCTCCCAATAGGCGCAGAACTATCCAACATTTAGATGGACACAACCGAAATTGCATTCTGCACTGAATATACCTACCTAGGAATTGATTTCGACACCACAGGCACAGACAATAGAGAAATTAGAAAACGAATAACCCAGGCCCGTAGAACAATTGGATGCCTTAACTGAGTTCTTTGGAGCTCAGAAATTGGTAAAAGACGAAAATACAATATATATGAATCTCTCATAAAAACCAGCTTAACCTATGGTACAGAGACATGGAGACTGGCGGAAAGCAATAAAAGAAAACTCGAAGCAACAGAAATGGATGTATTTAGACGATCACTTCGAATATCTAGGGCAGACAGAATTAGAAACGATGAAATAAGGAATCGGATGGGGTAGATGGATCACTGGTAACAGACATAGAAAGGAAACAACTTATATGGTATGGCCATGTTCAAAGAATGCTAGAAACAAGACTACCAAAAATCACCATGAAATGGATACCACCAAATCGTAAGAAACGAGGGAAGATCAAAAAGAACATGGAAGAAGGGAATAACAAAGGCAATGAGCTCCCGAGACTTGACCGAAGAACAATGGAATGATAGAAATTCGTGGAAATTAGGCATCGGACAACGACGCAAGACGTTGTGAAACCGATATATCTATATATATATATATATATATATATATATATATATATATATATATATATATATATATATATATATATATATATATATATATATATATATTTATACTTGACTAACGACGGGCAATATAAAATTGAAGGTTTTTACTATGTAAAATGTAAACATTAAAGCAGAACAAAATCCCAAAAAGGGAACGTTATATAGTAATTATGTGGCCAAACCCACGTTTAAAATACTATAGCCTACATAATAGCCTTTGAAACGCCAAAAAACCTCATGCATATTCCAAAACCAACAGGTTAGGACTTAATTTCTGTAGTCTTAGATTCAAAAGGAGATTTAGGCCACGTTTTCTTTAGGAAAAAATAAACGCATCGTGTTCTGATAAACTTGTTCTGCTAAATCACTTTTGTTTGTCTTAGTAACAAATGCCGCCATATCCAGTATTTGTCTTATATTACACGGTTCGTTTCTGTCAGTTACCATAAATCCGGGACTCCAATTTTCTTTCTTTGTTATCAACAGCTCATGCAAATTCTGTCTAGAAATATGGGGATATGCAGGGGAGAAGCGAAGGATTGATCTTCTTGGACAGTTTGTTTGAAATATAATTTTGTCTAAAGGTATTATTTTAATGGCTTCAATCGTCTCTTCCGACAGAAAGGACCATATGTCTAACCCGATATAAAATCCTGCATCTACGAATCTCTTAATTATGTCAACGGTTGGGTCAAGGCAGTATATAACTCCTTTTAAATTTGGGAAGGGACGTAATGTCCTTAGTAGAAATTGATGTGCATAATTTCCATTTGAGGAAATTATTAAAGGCAAATTGAATGATTTACTTAATTGTAATTGAATTTTAAACCATTTTAATTGAAGGTTAAATGGATTATCGGTACGGTCAGCAAAACAGCACTCTCCAATAGCGACAACTTTTTCTTTTCCTAAAGCAATTAAATCTTTTATTTGTTGTACATATAAATCAGTGTCTTCATTTTCTTCAAATTGTAAGCAATTCTCAGGAGCACAACCGATTGTGCAAAATAATCTTTTATCACTTTCTGCTATTTTTAGACCTTTTCTGCTCTCATTTAAATCTTTGGGACAAATGATTATCTTTTGCAAACCGGCTTCCCAACTTCTTTCTAACACTTGCGGTAAATCTGGTTTGTGGATTCTGGTTGAATAAGCTCCATAACAGCCTGAATACTCGATATGAGTAAGATTTGCGTTCACGTCAATTAATTTGAATGTGGTCATTGCTTTTGAATACTACCTAAAAATAATATAAAAATGAGAAGTGACCCGTGTAATATATATCTACAGTAACTCACAGCTAAAATGATGCAGTCGCTACTTAATAAAACTAGCTTGTGTCAGCGACTCAATATTTATTAGAAAAAAGTTACATACTGAAATTAAATTACTATGAGTCTTCTAAAATAGCATATGGTATTTTTTTGGATTTCAAATATACCATACTTAAAAAACAATAAATATTTAATTATTTTATATATGATTTTGATGTCATAGCTAAAATGATGCAGATAAGATGAAGCATTGTAAAGTAGGCGTTGCATTAAATTCATATTGCAGTTATTTTTATGTTTAATTTGATATTTCAAAGTATTTAATTAGCAAATAACCAAATTATTTAAGAATATGTCGCCGAACTACGAATAGTGAAAGAAATTGAAATATTACTCACCATATAAATGTATATAGCCAAAGAGACATATCCAAAATGGTAAATAAATGTTCATCTCAACAGTTCAACACATTATTAAACGGAACCGAAATAAAAATAAAAGTTGAAAATAAATCAAGGTTAGCTCCAAATAAGATTTTTACCGAACGTGAGTAAAGATGGATTGTCAAAGAAATAACAAATAATCCTACAAAAAGTGCACCAAAATTACGAGATGAGGTGAAAAGACAGTTTGGAAAATAATGTAATTCCGAAACAATTTTTGGATATTACGAAAGAATAACCTACATGGTCAAACTGCTAGAAATAAACCTTCTGTTAGCCAAAGAAATAGGCGTATTTTGGTGTTCGCTATATCGGCGTGGAGAAAGCCGAATGAAGAACTAAAATTAAAAAATATGATAGCTACGGTAACGCATGGTGGAGGTGGAGTGATGATGTGGGAGTGTATGTCATCTGCAGGAGTAGGTAACATATATTTTATTGAAGGGAATATGATCCAATCCATGTATTTGGATATACTAAGGCAGCATTGATCGGCAGCATAGACTTTGAAAAGGCATTTGATAAGGTTCAACATAAAAAGCTTGTAGATATATTAAAAAGAAAAAATATTGACAGTCGTGATATGAAAATTATATCTAATGTTTATTGGAATCAAACTGCCAAGATAAGAGTTGACAACAGTACACAGTGCTGTCCCCACTACTTTTCAATGTCTACAGTGAAGCGGTATTTCAAAAAGCGCTCTCAGACTTAATAGAAGCTATATCTTTCATTGGAGAAGCTTTGAATAATTTACGTTTTGCAGACGATATAGTAATAATGACGGATAAAACAATGATTTACAGAACGTAATGCAACGCCTTAATGAACGCTGCCATGAGTACGGATTGATGATAAATTTAAAGAAAACTAAATCCATGATCATGACTAAATCTGCACATGCAAATATCCAAGTGACTATTGAAGATACTGCAATTGAGAGTGTTAATTACTATAAATACTTAGGAACATGGATAACATCAGATGTAGACCAAACCAAAGAAATTAGGACACGCATTGAAATAGCACGTGCATCATTCATTAAACTTAAAAAGTTTCTTTGTTGTCGGGATATAAGGTTAGAACTACGCCTGAGAATGCTTCGATGTTACGTGTTCTCTACTCTTCTGTATGGTTTGGAAGCGTGGACACTAAAACAAGTCCACCTGAATAAGTTGGTCGCCTTTGAATTTTTGGTGTTACAGAAGAATCCTGCAAATATCATGGATTCAAAGAATGTCCAAAAGGAAGTAACTAGAAGGATAGGAAATGAGGCGGAAATAATATTAGCTATCAAAAGACGAAAACTTGAGTAATTGGGACATGTGATGAGAGGGCAAAAATACGCATTATTACAACTTATTATGTAAGGCAAAATTCGAGGAAAGCGAAATGTGGGAAGACGAAGAATATCCTGGCTTAAGAACTTAAGGGAATGGTTTGAATTCAGTAGTGCAGAACTTTTTAGAGCGGCAGTCAACAGAGTCCGCATAGCCATGATGATTTCCAACCTTCGATAGAAGATGGAACTTAAAGAAGAAGAAATTGGTAGGTAATAGTGCTCAAAAATTAGGTATTAATAACAAATTACCGGTTTTATCAGGACAACGATCCAAAACACACGTCATATCAGATTCGTACTTGGTGGCTTTATAATTGCTGAAACGTCATTAAATCACCAGCCCAGTCACTAGATTTGAATGTTATGGGAAATTTGCGCTTCACATTAAAAAATAAACTAAATAGTGCCTCAATATCAAATAGAAATGAATTGAAAATAAAAAATTACTGAAGCTTGGGGCACAATTTCCCCAGAATACACTAGAAAGTTGGTCGAATCAATGCCAAGACGACTGCAGGCTGTAATTGATAGTTAAAGAGAACCTACAAAATATTAGCAATCATTTTTCAATGCGTAGAGTTTGTTTTTTTTATTAATTTTCTTGTTTTAAAGTTTGCATCATTTTAGCTGTGACTAGAGATGGGAAAAACCTACCGGTTTTAACCGAAAACCGGTTTTTTTATTTCGCAGTAACCGGTTTTATCGGTTGTTTTTTTGTCCCGGTTATAACCGGTTTTTTATTTGTAAAGTAAAAACCGGTTATTAGGTTTTTACGGTAATTAGGATTAGGTTAGGTATTATTTTGGATCCCAATCATAATTATTATTCTCAAGTAATTATTCCAAACAAAACCATAATTCAAATTTTAGTTTATTTTATAAATACAGAAGCAAACTGAAAGTGCATACTTGTAACCTGTTGGATTAAAAAAACCGAAAACCGGTTTTTGCAAAATCCGGTTTTTTTGGCCGGTTATAACCGCCAGGTTAAACCGTAAGCAAAAAAAACCGGTATAACCGAAAACCGGTGTTTTGTCAAAAACCGCCATCCCTAGCTGTGACATCAAAATCATACATAAAATAGTTAAATATTTATTGTTATTTAAGAATAGCATATTAAACACAAAAAATAGCTTATAGTATTTTAAAACATTTATAGTAATTAAATTTCAATATGTAATTTTTTTCTAATAATTATTGAGCCACTAACATCAGCTAGTTTTATTAAGTAGCTACTGCATCATTTAAGCTGTGAGTCACTGTAGGTTATTCATAAACAATGAAAGATATACAGTCTGTCCCAAACCCTTCTTTCAGTGCGTCACAAATTTTGACGTAATATAGGATTTTAAGAATGTCGAGAATTATTGCATGACATTTTAGTTAAATCTGACAGTTGAAGGATCGTAATCGGCTAAATGCGCTAAATGTGAAAAGGTTATTTTTTAAAAATGTGTAGTAAAAACTTTAACAATTCAATTTTTTTTTAATTTACATATTAGAGGTCCCGTCCTGTATAAAATTTTTTATTGCGCATTATATTGAAACGGCAGTTTGTCATAATTCCTATTCTATACATTCCAAGGAAAGTGCTTAATTAGCTAAGATTTATTTATGTATTTATTATTATTTATTACAAACACTATGCCTAAAATGTATAGTATTTAAACTACTAATATGACTATTTTTTAGAATAATTTAAAACTTACTTCATGAACGGCAGAAACTGGTAATAAAGTTGTCCCAGCCTCTTTTTCTAATTGAAAATAATTTAATAATTTTAATATTAGTCTTTGTTCATTCTCGGTATATCTCGGCATATTTAAAATATTTTTATGACAATAAATACAAAATTAAATTTTCACTGTAAAATGTCTGAAAATACTAACCTGGAATGACAATTATCATTTTATCAGTTGATATTGTCAAAGTACTGTCACTATGGAGACCATCTGCGTCAAATTATATTTATTCGCATCATTGATTGGATATCTATTTAGCGTATTCTAAACTCCAACCAATTATATATTCGTAAGTAGAATTCGCTTTAATATGCAAATACCCTTGAACGATACATAATTTTCCAAGTTCTATGTATAATAATCACAGACTCACGTTTTTTTCTGTCACCTCTAGCTTAATGCGTAAGAGAGAATTCGATTAACTGTGACGCACTGAAAGAAGGGTTTGGGATGAACTGTAGTACTTAGTTATGATTTTTAGCCTAAATATCCTTTAAATTATTTTTTATTTGAATTTTCGTTATGTGTTATTTGTGCATTATTCTAATATATACCTTATTTCGGAGGTTTTCAAAATAATGATCAACTGTAGGTACGTCAAAATCTTTGTATGTCGTAAAAGTACGAATTTGATGTCTCGAATTATTGCATATTGCATACTAAGTTTCAATTATCGATTATTTTCAGTTGATAGAAAACTCAGAAAAATTACATTTATAAATGTCAAAAGTGTGTCATCATTGACGAAACATTAAGAAGGAAAAAGGATTGCTTATCCATGTACCTACACCACTGGTAAAGTACCGACTTGGGCTGAGGCGCCATAGCAGAGAGGGAGATAGAGAGAGAGAGAGGAAGTGTATCTTACGGCACAAAAACATTTACCAAATTTAGGAAAATTATACGTAATAATAAGGAAAATATGGTTGACGTATTTTTTAATTTTTTATTTAATATTCTACATTTTGGAAATAATCAAAAATTTTACTTGGTAAATCGGTAATCGGTGGTAAATTTTTTTTAAATCGTCTTATTTTTAAGCCGAAAATCTTCCCTCTTACACAGAAGGACACTTTGGAAGTATGAAGAAAAATCATTTGAAGGAACGTCCTATATAGACAAATCTATAAAATATATATAGAAGGAACATCTTATATAGACAAATTTTAATCAAAATAAATATTATTTATTATTTGCTAAATGAGATTCTTGAGAATACGGGTACTTACTGCAAATTAACAAAATTTTACATGTTTCACAAAAACTAAAGAATTAACAACACATAATATTTTCTAATTTTGTGGTTATAATTAATAGCAATAATTGTAGTAATAACAGTATCACGTATAATCTACTGTATCTTATTAGAAACAGCGATAATTTTTGATAACAAGACAAACCACTTACTAAAATTTACTGAATTTTATTTGTATACGATAAATGATTATATTGGTAAACCATCATATATTTTTATATGTATGTATTTTTATGTATTGCGTAATGTTGGGAGAGTTTCTTCGTCAATTTCGTGCAAGAGCGCAACTCGTCGAAATAAAATGAAGGTCAGCAGAAATGTATATAAAATAGGTAAAAAAATAATTTTTAGATTTAAATTTATTATTTATTGATAAAAGCCAATTGATTTCCTTAAACTACAAAAAAATATAAACTAAACTTTCGAACTAAACACTATAAGATTAGACAACAGAAAAGAAGTTATTTTACTTCAAGGCTTTTTTATACGAGCGTCTCGCCCATCATAAGATTATTAAACCAAAAACCAAAAAGAATATTATGTGGATCATGGCATGGCATGATACACAGAGAAGCGACAGTCCTTTGAAGTTACGTGGCCAAGCCGCCAATGACAGCTAACAACCACAGAAAATTAATAGTCAGTGGGCATATCACACAATATAAATTCTTAAGAGCGTAGGCGCAAAATTTCGGGCCAATGTTTTTTAAATACATTCATTTTTTTGGAATCCTGAAAAAACTAATAAGTATTTTTGAAAAATTTAAACGCAGAATGAAAGACTACATTATTACTGAGGGCCGAAAGTCCCTCAAAACTTCTATAATGTTTATTTTAATAAGTTACAGGGGTGAAAAAAAAAAAGAGAAAATTTAGTGTGATTTTTAATTTCAAATATCTCATTCAAAAAAACTTTTTGTTTATTCTAAGGGACTTTCGGCCCTCGGTAATAATGTAATCTTTCATTCTGTGTTTAAATTTTTCAAAAACATTGGTTAGTTTTCTCAGGATTCGAAAAAAATGATTGTATTTAAAAAGCATTGGCCCGAAATTTTGCGCCTACGCTCTTAAGCGAAACAAAGAAATTACTAAAAATCTTAAAATTACAACAGAACAAGACTTCAAAATTGCAAAAACATGGTTGTAAATAAACAAACTTACATTAAATTATGAAAAAACTAAATAGGTACTCATCTACTACATTATTACTGAGGGCCGAAAGTCCCTCAAAACTTCTATAATGTTTATTTTAATAAGTTACAGGGGTGAAAAAAAAAAGAGAAAATTTAGTGTGATTTTTAATTTCAAATATCTCATTCAAAAAAACTTTTTGTTTATTCTAAGGGACTTTCGGCCCTCGGTAATAATGTAATCTTTCATTCTGTGTTTAAATTTTTCAAAAACATTTGTTAGTTTTCTCAGGATTCGAAAAAAATGATTATATTTAAAAAGCATTGGCCCGAAATTTTGCGCCTACGCTCTTAAGCGAAACAAAGAAATTACTAAAAATCTTAAAATTACAACAGAACAAGACTTCAAAATTGCAAAAACATGGTTGCAAATAAACAAACTTACATTAAATTATGAAAAAACTAAATAGGTACCCATCTACTTTTTGCTATATACAAAAGTTGTCTGCCAATTTTTAATTCGTTAAATATAAATAACAAAGATCATTGAAGGTACTGCGTCATGCGCCAATGTTTTTCTTTTATTTCCTTTTACAATAACATTATCTTCAAAATGCAGTTCACAAATCCTATAATTATTATAAAGTGAATCCATTTTGAATAACAAATCTTCTCGTCTGCAAGCTTCTATCCACACTTTGGCACTACAAATTTTTAACAGAACAAATTTTAAACAAAGAACTTTTTCTGTATTTATAAATAATACTTTATTACTTACAACTATAAGAGTATTAGTATATTCTAAGTATATTGTAAGTAATGAAATATTTAACTTTTGCCAATATCTAATCTTAATAAATTTACAGTTTTCTCCTAATCACAAAAATGTCACTAAATATTGAGATATGCAACAAATAAAGTTTTAATATTTTTTATTTGTAATTCCCATTTAGAACTCCTAAATATTTTATGTACTTCGATCCATATATTTGATCTTTTTTATTTATATTTAACGAATTAAAAATTGGCAGACAACTTTTTTATATAGCAAAAAGTAGATGAGTACCTATTTAGTTTTTTCATAATTTAATGTAAGTTTGTTTATTTGCAACCATGTTTTTGCAATTTTGAAGTCTTGTTCTGTTGTATTTTAAGATTTTCCCAATTATCGGTCTAATTATGTTTCCAACAATTTTTAGTTTGAGCATTTTAGTAATTTCTTTGTTTCGTTTAAGAGCGTAGGCGCAAAATTTCGGGCAAATGCTTTTTAACATTTTTTTGGAATCCTGAGAAAACTAACAAATATTTTTGAAAAATTTAAACACAGAATGAAAGATTACATTATTACCGAGGGCCGAAAGTCCCTTAGAATAAACAAAAAGTTTTTTTGAATGAGATATTTAAAATTAAAAATCACACTAAATTTTCTCTTTTTTTTTTCACCCCTGTAACTTATTAAAATAAACATTATAGAAGTTTTCGGGGACTTTTGGCCCTCAGTAATAATGTGGTCTTTCATTCTGCGTTTAAATTTTTCAAAAATACTTATTAGTTTTTTCAGGATTCGAAAAAAATGAATACATTTAAAAAACATTTGCCCGAAATTTTGCGCCTACTCTCTTAAATAAAATATTCTCGTGTATAAAACCCCTTTATATATTTTTATTTCCTAAAAATACTATATTCGTATTGTTGTCTTCGAGCGCGCTGACGCCGGGCCACCATCTGTTGATTTTTTGACCTGAGCCTTCGGAGACTTGCGTCTTTCAATAAAAGAAATAGCACTGACACCAAATTTAATGTTTTCATTTTGAACTATCCCTTGGCAGACCAAAGTTTATTTTTTATAGCTCGGACAGACACGTCGGCGTCGGCTTACTGTTCGAAAGTCAAACCAATACTATTATGTAATAACTAATAATAATTACAAAGCAATAGTAATTACCTGTTATTATTCTTAGGAAATCTAAATAAACTTATTCCTTTTCCTGTCACAGATGAACATCCGCGAATCGCACAAATATATCCAGACATTTTAAATATAAATTAAACTTTTAACTATAAACTATAACTATAAACTTATATATTTAACTATAAACTATAACTATAACCTTTTAACTATAAATAAATTATATAAATGGTCAAATGCACTTGTTGTGTCGAGTATTTACTATAGACGCCTACGGACTATCGAAAACAACCAGAATTAAAGAATAAGCATGTGTTTTTGACAGTTAAACAACCAGAATCGGGCATGCGTATACAAAAATGGTACACGCTTCTGGACCGTTGTGTCGCTTCTGTTCGGTTTTTCTATGATGATACTATGCTATGACTAACAAGATAGGGGTCCTGATTCTACAGTTCATCCCAAACCCTTCTTTCAGTGCGTCACAGTTTATCGAATTCTCTCTAACGCATTAAGCTAGAAGTGACAGAAAAAAACGTGAGTCTGTGATTATTATACATAGAACTTAGAAAATTATATTTCGTTCACGGGTATTTGCATATTAAAGCAAATTCTACTTACGGATATATAATTGGTCGGAGTTTAGAATACGCTAAATACATATCCAATCAATGATGCGCATAAATATAATTTGACGCAGATGATCTCGATAGTGACAGTACTTTGACAATGTCAACTGATAAAATGATAATTGTCATTCCAGGATAGTATTTTTAGACATTTTACAGTGAAAATTGAATTTTGTATTTATTATCATAAAAATATTTTAAATATGCCGAGATATACCGAGAATGAACAAAGACTAATATTAAAATTATTAAATTAATTTCAATTAGAAAAGGAGGCTGGGACAACTTTATTACCAGTTTCTGCAGTTCGTGAAGTAAGTTTTAAATTATTCTAAAAAATATTCATATTAGTAGTTTAAATACTATACATTTTAGCCATAGTGTTTGTAATAAATAATAATAAATACATAAATAAATCTTAGCTAATCAAGCACTTTCCTTGGAGTGTATAGAATAAGAATTATGACAAACTGTCGTTCCAATATAATGCACAATAAAAATTTTTATACAGGACGGGACCTCTAATATGTAAATTAAAAAAAAAATTGAATTCTTAAAGTTTTTACTCCACATTTTCAAAAAATAACCTTTTCACATTTAGCCGATTACGATCCTTCAACTGTCAGATTTAACTAAAATGTCATGCAATAATTCTCGACATTCTTAAAATCCTATATGACGTCAAAATTAGTGACGCACTGAAAGAAGGGTTTGGGACAGACTGTAATTGAGATTTCGAGTCAAAACATGTCGAAATTAATATGGCGACGTCGAAATGCGACTTTGCGAACCTTGTGGATTTCAGCTGAACTAACCAAACGACGTCACTAGTTTTCGACTTATCGAAATTAATTTCAACCACAAGAAAGTGGTTGAAATTTCATTTCGAGTCGAAATTAATCTGACATGACTGACTGGACTGGGAGAAGTGAACTTAGGTTCAGTTTAAGTAGGCGGTGTTTTGATCCTTGCAAGGAAAACTGAGGCAAAAAGTATCAATATGGCTGTGTTTTACGGACATTTGCTAGTTTTGGAGGAATTAGAGAGGTTAGATATCCGACGTTCATAACGGAGGATAAGTGATGCTCAATTTAGGCAGCAATTCCGGCTTAATAAACAAGCTGCAAATTATTTAATAAGGGTATTAGAACCATATTTGGAAGAAGGTGTTTATGGCTCTAGGATACCCAAAATGTTTAGGGTTAGTATTACTAAGCTGCAGTAAATTTAAAAATATATTAGAATATAACCACCAAGTCAAATCTTAGTGGTTATAACTTAAGGATCTCCCACATCGCCTTTTTTTTTTCTTGTCATCTTTTCTTTCAATTCAAAATATAATTGAGAATGGCCAATATTTATGATTTAACAACTCAAACAAGAAAAAAAAGACGTTCACGTAACGTAAACAAAACAAACATTCAACAAGAAGCGTAGTGCAGCCAATAAACAACAGGGCCAACCCAAATTTTCAGCAGTGTCAAAATGATAAAGTAAATATCCCCAGTTTTAACTACAATCGAAATGAATGAGAATCGCTAGCGATTGCGACTGTCATGGCGTAGTCGCTTTTAAATTTCGACATCGAAATGAAATAGAATCAGGGCCAGGATCTTCCCGTAGCACAAAATCGGTCGTGTTCGCGCATGCCGTCATTGGAGAGTAGAATTTAAATTCTTGTTAAAGTTAAGGCTGTTTTATCAGTGCACCAAAACCTAGGGACAGTGTTTTCTCTGTTATTTACCGACAAAATGTCTCGAAATTTGGACACGTTATTTGAAATTATGTTGCCTTTAAACTGATGGTTTTACTTTTTTTATTTTTTTGAAACTTCTGTTGAAAAATTGGAATATACTGTTTAACGTTCTATTATAACCAAACTTTTTACGCCCATCACTCGAAAGAGTTTTTTTTTCTGTAATCGTTGATTTTTGTTTCACCTTTCTGTGTCCAGTAATAATCGAGAAAAGCGTGTTCCAACTTTAAAGAAAATTGCTAAAAAATACTGAAATCTAATAGTGAAACGTGTTACTCATCATTGGCGCTTAGTTTCATCGTTATCGCCTTCGTGACGTCAAATCTCATGAACGTACGGTCAGTTAGTTCGTGTTAAAATTAATTTGAATGGAGAATAATGTATTTGTTTTCATTAAACTACCCGGCGGCACTGAGTAAAGATGGTCTCGCGTAAGCAGTGTAGAAAAGTAAGTGATACGCCCATTTCAAATCGCAGTATGCTTGGACTGCTAAAACAGCCTTAAATGGGATTTTTATGCATTCTGTGATAAAATTATTCAATTAGCAAAATAATAATATTAAATAAAGGTTTAATAATTACAGTAATCGTACACAAAAGGATATCTCCAAACTATTTATTAAACAATATTTATTAACACATACAAAAAACTGACATTACGAACGTGCAACTCTTCGTCACGACTTAAGGTGGATTTTCACAGGTCCGATATCCGACGATACGATGATACGATATAAATTTCAGCGAATTTCATTGGTTGAAAAATGACAGGTGGGATTTTCGTAGGAAAGTCGTCGGAAGAAGTTAAAAATATTTTAACTTTTGCACGAAAATCGGATGAATTTTGACATTGTTGACATTCTAACTTGAACCTTAACCCTTAATCTTATTTTTGTGGAGTGTTTATGTTTACTATTTGAAATATATTTAAAATGGAACAATGACCTAATCATTATATAAATGCAATGAAATAAAGTGTTGCTCTTGGGTCTTCTACACTATGTGAGGCAAAAACGACGAGAACGTAGCTCAATATAATATAAATATATATTATATCAAACAAAACAGCTAACATTTATTGACAGTTAATTGAAATTATATATTATTTATCTATGTATTAATCCATCCAATAATCTGACACATCATACATATTATATATGACATATATTATTACAATTAACTGACAATAAATGTTAGCTGTTTTGTTTGATATAATATATATGTATATATTATATTTATCTACGTTCTCGTCGTTTTTGTCTCACATAGTGCAGAAGACCCAAAACCAATACTTTATTCATTGCATTAATATAACAATTAGGTCTTTGTTCCATTTTAAATATATTTCAAATAGTAAACATAAACAGTCGACGAAAGTAGGCTAAGGTTTAAGTTAGAATGTCAACAATGTTAAAATTCATCCGATTTTCGTGCAAAAGTTAAAATATTTTTAACTTCTTCCGATGACTTTTAATTTCGTACGAAAATCCCACCTGTCATTTTTCAACCAATGAAATTCGCTGAAATTTATATCGTATCATCGTACCGTCGGATATCGGACCTGTGAAAATCCACCCTTATGCGCAATATCTTATCTTCTTCATAGTATCATAGTATCATGTGATGTGGATGATGGTGTATTCTGTGATTGAACCACTTGTGGCAGTGACACCGAACACTGTGGTCAAGATTACTAGATAGGAGAGGTTGTCTCTAGACTAATCACATGCTCACATTTTAAAGGAGGGATTACGTCATCCACACGACACTTAAATTGTTCATAAGTTTCAATGCTAATAAAATGTTCAAAATCTTTGGTTTTGCAGTATATTTTGGGATTTTCTTGACTATATGTATGTTTAATTAATTTAATCAATTTTCAATAAAATTACGATTTATAGGTATATTTTAATGTAGAAAATAGTCGTACTCGAGAATACAATGTTAATAAAAGTTGAAAATGTTGACAAGGATGTATAAAAAAAATTATGGTTCTGTAGTAGCTTGTCGTTTAAAATATGGCGATCGCATTCTGACAAACTTCAAGGGCGGCATCTCAGAGTGGGCATTCTGATTGTTATTTATTGTGTGACCAAACTAACATGAGTCTATGTCTATGATTAATATTCGCGATGAGCTTTGACTCTAGATGGACTCTAGCGTAACTAGACATACGGGAGGTAGCGTTGTGTTTTCGTAGGAATTTGATACTGAATAAATTTTATTTGTAGCAGTCGAATAGTGGTCGATGGTCAGCAAAATGGGCGTCAGTTGCCGCAGTTAAAGGTGACAGCATATAAAAGTCGTATAAAAAAATGTGCTTAATAGTCCAGTCGGGAAGGTATTAAGGGGGGGGGTCAATAGTAGTGTAAATTTAAAATCGCGACTGAATTCAACCGCTGTGTTAGCCCCCAATCTTAAATTTAAAGGAGAACCGTTTTTGCTTAATATGTCCGCCATTTTCAACTTTGACAAAAGTGAAAATGTTGCAGATGTGATTTACTACAATTTTTTACAAAATTTTTCATGTGGTCGGTATTTTCCGAGTTAATGTGAAAAATGGAAGGGGGGTGCGCGTAATTATTAACTTTACGACATAATTGTACATAAACAAAAATGGAGAAAATTATATTTTATACAATTTTGATTTCTTTGATTTTTTCTGCTAAAATCAACATTTAAGGTAATCGACGCACAAGCTATTAACGAACCCTAGACGCTGATGTCATTAGCAGTAAGCCATAATCAGGATCGAACCTAATACTTTTAATATTGATTTAGCAAAAAATGAAAGAAATCAAAATTGTATAAAATATAATTCTCTCCATTTTTGTTTATGTAAAATTATAGCGTAAAATTAATAATAAACGCAATAATTCAATAATTATGCGTACTTCCGCATTCACTATTTTCCACCTTAACTCGGAAAATATCAACCGCACGAAAAAAATTGTAATAGAGAAATTGATCGTATTTGCAACAATTTCAGTTCCTTCCATTTTTGCCTAAAAGTTGAAAATGGCGAAGATATTGAGCAAAAATGGTTCTCCTTTAAATTCAATATGGCGACAAACGCAACGTAGGAATTCAGTCGTGATTTTAAATTTATTCTACTATTGAGCCCTCTAAATATTAGAATACTAAAATTTGGGGTGGCCCGCTAAATTCTAATGCCACCGCAAGTGCGGCGTCCGATGTCTATTTTGCTATCAAATAAAATTTATTGGGTATAAAATTCATATGAAAACGCAACGTTACCTCCCGTACTATTATATCTATGAACAAAGTACAGCGCCATATGCGTAATGCGTTGCTAAAGAGATATAGATAAACTACCAATCGACATACAGCTTATTTCAAAACAAGTGGCAATCCTTTCCACGAAATAGTTGATCGCGCAGACAATAGAATATCTATGATCAGACCCATACAGTGGCGTTGCGGTATTAAACAAATTAAATTATTTGAAATCGCACTAATTACAAAATTATTACTTAAATAATAAATGGAGTTTGATTGTACACAGATTGTTTTATAGATATCAAACTTTTTGTTTGTTATAATACCATCTTTAATATTTGATACTCTATAAAGTTTGGTTAAAGTTAATTTCTAATTTAGTATCACTAACCTTGAAACCGTAATTATGAAGTCATTATTAATGACTCCTTAACGACTTATTAAGGACATACAAAGAACTGATAATAATTATTTCCGAGAATTTCTAGTCACTGGATTTCAAACGAGTTCGTAATTTAGTCTCATTATGTTGTCGAGTCTCAACAAGAAAGGTGCTACCACTCGTATTAGAACTATTTTGTAGAATGGAGATGGTTAAGTGCAGTACGAGTAAACAGATCAGATTAACACCAGAATCCAAAGGAATAGTTTACAATGTATTTAAGTATATGCAAATACTATTTCCCAAAGATAATTGAACCAGTATTAAACAGCGTGTGAGTGAAGCTACTGGAGTATCTTTACGTACAGTAGAAATGATCACTCAACAAGCGAGTATGTTAACAAACGCTGAGTCAAATAATACACTAAAATTTCCAGCTACAACACTTGCTAAAAGGAAAGCAACCGTGACAGACTTGAAGAAGTAAAACAAACAGTTAATTGGAAATACCATTCATCGTTTTCATTAGACTGAACGTTGTCGTGTATCATCGAAGCTTTTGCAGAAAAGGATTGAAGAGGGGTACTGGAAGTGTGAGTTCTCTCTACAGAATTGTGAAAGATGATTTGGGATTTAAATGGAAACAAACGAAAGATAATCGACGTTTATTAAATGAACGGAATGATATTCGTACTCTACGCATTAAACATTTGGACAAAATTAAATATTACAGAAGCGAAGGTAAGTCAATTGTATATGTTGATGAAACTTATGTATTAGCAGGACACACTACGCCAAATAGCTGGACAGATGACAGTGGCAAAGGATTGTTCAAAAGCATTTCAAAAGGAAGTAGGTTGGTTATCGTACATGGTGGTGGGGAGATGGGTTTCATACAGAATGCCCTTTTGTTTTTAAGTCAGGAGCTAAGACAGGAGATTATCATGATGATATGAATTCCGAAAATTATGAAAAATGGATAAAAGAACAGTTAATCTTCAATTTGCTTGTTGGATCTGTTGTTTTTACGATAATGCGTCATATCATAATGTACAAAGCACCCACCAGTAATTCTAAAAAAATGGATATGATATCTTGGTTGACAGAAAAAAAATTACCATTTGTAACGTCAATGTTAAAACCGCAATTGTATGAAATCATCAAACGACACATACAAGATCATATTCAATATAAATTTGACAAAGTGCTGCAAGAATGCGGACATGTTTCTTTAAAACGTCCGCCATATCATCCAGACTTGAACCCTATAGAAATGGTTTGGGCGCAAATAAAAAATGAAGTTGCAAAACAAAACGTTTATTTTAAGTTAGAAGACGTAGAAGTGTTGCGGACATGTTGTCACGGTTGAAGATACTTAAGTATTTGGAAAGTGAACGTCGCATAGATGTAATTAATGAAGAATTAAGGATTGAATTAAATGATTCTAGTGACGACAGTGAATCTGATTATGAAAGGGAATAATATAATTTATGCACGTATGTAATCTATGTGAATTTAAGTTTTCCAAACTGGCCTGTACCTATGTATGTATTATTTTTTTTACTTTATTACAATCATTTCGTATTCTATTCTAATTCTCTTCTATTTAACTTTGTCACGTTTAAGTGAGTAATAATATAAATAATAAAGGTTTTAAAGTTAAAACAATCTTTGTAATTAATATTTATTAATACTGTAATCTGTAATACGTATCTATGGTTTCACATACAGACAATATATGTATGTGATATATTATAATAATACGTATTAAAATGTAGTACAATATTGCCAAAAATATAATCTAATATCATTGTTTAATAAATTGTGTCTACCTATCTTTAACAATTTGATTTAAATAATAAGTATTTTTTGGAACGCCACTGCTTTGTTTGGCGAGGCTTTACTATTCCTAGAAATTTCCGCCACTACAGTTGAAACAACGACCCAGAACGTAATTAATACTCATTAAATAGGCAGTAATGGCCCAGTCATAAACATAAGCTTCTCTCAAATAGGTGTTCCCAAACCTGCGCATCAAAATTAAAAGCCTGATGTATTTATTCAAATCCTAGTTAGTTGTTTTCAATTACCTTCTTCCTTTTGTTTATCAAGCGAATAAGTGAATAATTAATATTTTGACTTCTCAGTATCTCCTAGGATTTGAAATAGTGAATGAACTCCAAATGTGATCGTAATTTTTGGAAGCATAGCTTTCTTATGGCAGGCTACAGACGTATGATCTGTGCGGTGAATCGCGCAGGGGTATGAAAAAATAAAAACAACTGACACTCAATGTAACACCAGATCGCGCGATCACACACTTCGTGGAGTAATAAACGCAGTCCCATACGTGTTTCTTAATATAATAAAATAAAATGAAATGGGGATGGACATGGAGGGAAGACCATTTAACAATCGTTTTCTTTCCTTATTCTTTTAGCGACAATACCAACACAATTTTCTGCATTGCAGCTCCTGAGTGGATATTCAATAATGGAGACAACGTACTTTCCAAAATAACTTTTATTGATTTGTAATATCTCTGATTATACCACAATTTTTTAAATATTTTGAAGCATATTTTGTTTAGTTTTTTTGAAAAATTTTCACACTTTAAGACTGAATACGATCCACATACATCAAATCTCATTTCAAATATAAATTATGTAATAACGACGTTTAGCAACATCACACACCAGAGTGTGATAGCTTATAACTGCTAAAATATAAAGGGTGCTTCAGAATTAGTAACAAGACAAGACCTCATATTATACCATTTTTACCGCAATTTCTTCGGGAAAAAATAAGTGCATTGTGTTTTGATAAACTTGTTCTGCTAAATCATTTTTGTTCATGTTAGTAACAAAAGCCGCCATATCAAGTACTTGTCTTACATTACATGGTTCGTTCTTTCCGGTTACCATAAAATCTGGCCTCCATTTTTCTTTCTTTGTTCTCAACAGGTCTAAGTTCTCTTTAGAAACATGCCAATATGTAGGAAAGCTGTGATGGATTACATTAGATGGACAGCTTGTCTGAAATAGAATCTTGTCTAAAGGTATTATTTTAACGGCTTCAATCGTCCCTTCCGACAGAAAGGACCATGTATCTAACCCGATATAAAATCCTGCGTCTACAACTTTTTTTATCATTTCTACGGAAGGATCAAAACAGTATACAGCTGCTCTTAATTTTGGATAGCAACGTGTGATATTAAGCAGTAGTTTAGGAGTATCATTTCCATGCAAGGATATGATTAATGGTAAATCAAATAATATACTCATTTGTACTTGAATTTTTAAGTATTTCAGTTGAATGTTTAATGGACAATAGTACGTCATGAAACTATTAATCTCACACTCGCCGATAGCAACAACTTTTTCTTTTCCTAAAGTAATTATATCTTTCAGTTGGTGTAAATATAAATCAGGTTCTCCATTTTCTTCAAATTGTAAACAATTTATAGGAGCACAACCAACTGTAGTAAATAATCTCTTGTCACGTCGTGCTATTTTTAAGCCTTTTCTACTTTCAGTTAGATCTTGTACACAAATAATTATCCGATGCAAACCTGCTTCCCAACTTCTTTCTAAAACTTGTTGTAAATCTGGTTTGTGAATCTTAGTTGTCGTATTTCCATAACAACCTGAGTACTCATTATTAGTAAGATTTCCGTTTACGTCAATTAGTTTTAATGTAGACATTACTTGTGAATATTATGTAGGCACCTAAAAAATATCCAAATTAGAATTGAGCTATGGTAATAAATATGTGTGTGTGTGTTTGGTGAGTTGGCTTGGAAACTAGTCCTTTAGCCACAGAATTGTAATGTAAGATATTAGTTTTTAAATAATGTAACCAACTTTAAATAAAAAGTTACATATTAGTTCGTATACTTCTCTACTATCTAAGGAGAGTAAATGGGTGATGTTTATGGGAGTCTGATTTTTAAGTTCTGATAGTTTTGAATACAGCTGATCTGTTTCATACCTATGTTTATCGCACTTAAAAAGAATATGGTTGATGTCACATTGTGATATATTATCGCATGAGCATACCCCAGAAGGGATAATATTTAACTTAGCCAAGTGAGCTGGGAATGCACCGTGATTAGTTTTCAGTCGTGTAATTGTGGCTGTTAACTTCTTTGGCATTGCATATTTGAAAATATAGTCAACATCTCGTGGCAAGGTAGGGTGGATAGTATAATATTGATTATTTGAATTCGTTGCTATGTTTTTCCATTTTTCTTTCCAATTTATAAAAATTTTGTTATAATAATGTTGTTGTAAGTCCTCCAATGTAAATATGGGAATATAGAGTCCAACATGGGTCGCATCTTTAGCAAGCTGGTCAACCAGTTCATTTCCCTCGATACCAATGTGACTTTTAACCCAAGTAACTGTAATATCTTTACTATATGTTTTATTTTTAATAGCACAAAGAATATTATTTCTTTTATGTTGAGTCATATCTGAGTTTAATCCTTTAATGACCGATAATGAATCTGATAATATTACTGCTTTATTTAAATTGTGTGAATCTAGCCAATCTATTGCTTTTTCGATAGCTACCGCTTCAGCAGTATATATTGAACAATGTGATGGAAGTTTAATTTTCAAAGATTCGCTTTTATGTGGAATGTAAACAGCGCAACCTGTGGCACCATCCTCTTTTTTGGAACCATCGGTATACATTATTACGTGATCATTATAGTCACTCAATATGGATCTAAGTAAGACAAAGTTTATTTGTGGGGATTCTGTGTACTTTGGTATAATGACTTGGTTTATTTAATGTTACCTGAAAATTAGCTTTATATATTGGTAATCTTTTTTCTTTGCCATGGATATTAGGATACTCATTAGTTTCTAAAAAAGCATCAGCTTTGGTAATAAATAGTAATTTACGTAACGAGTCCCGAAAGAGTCCCGAAGTTTCCAGGGCGAGCCGTAGGCGAGTCCTGGAATCCTGCAAGTCCCGTAAAATTACTTTTGGATCGTGTTACGTACAATATTTTTTCTGCAGCCGTTTTGTATGTTAAAAAGAATATATGGATAAACTTTACTTATGAACTTTTATTAAACACTTTAAAGTTACTCTCGTGAATTTAACACTAGAAAAATCTACATATGAATATTAATAACACAATTATAATAATTATTTACATTGATATTGTTAGGAATATTAATAGAAGTGTCAGTATTGATTTAAAAATGTTTATTTTATTCAGCCCAAATTGTCTTGAGTAATCGTTTCTCTGAATATCTTATAAGTTCCTATTTAACGCTTCAAGAAATTTCGAACGCGAAAAATTTTAAGTATTTGTTTAAAATAAGAAGTAAAAAGGAATTTTTCTTCCGAGAGTTACTTTTCCTCTGATCAGCAAGAAGACCGGAACTATGGTGGTGATCTATGTAGGGGAAAACACCTGTTATCATTTATATTTTTCTTCAACATTTTATGTACGTAGTTTCAGTGCAGTGTTACAGTATTTTTGTGTACTAACGACCAATACAACAGGCCACACATATAATTTATCAGATGTCAAGATCTTGCAAGTTAAGACATGTACTGTAATATTTTAAAATTCTGATAAACTAAAAAATATCTAACATTTGGTTCCATACTCGTTGGGCCTAGTAACACATGTGGGAAAAAGGCCTAAATCAGTGCCTTTCTGCTCTTTCGTAGAATACCTAGTGCCGTTCTGATGTAATTTGTTTCAAAAAATTAAATACATTTCGTAACGAAATATCGAAGTGATGGAATAAATGTAGTTTAAAATTCAAGCCGCAGACCTCAGTCCCGACATTTCAACACCACTTTATGTATTTAATAATACAATCACTTTTAATATAATACTTTAATGAAATTTAGTACAAAAAATCATACATTACATTATATAGGTTATAAATGTATATGTATATTATAATTACATTAATACATTAAATTAAGGATTATTAGTAAAATATGAGACTTGTCACTGACTCGATATCTTTTTTCAAACAATTTTAAACTACTTAAACTTGACGTACACTCAAGTAGTATACAGTGTGTCCGTAAAGTATGGAATAAATTCGATATTTCCTAAAAGAAAAGCCTTTTTAAAAAAATCTAAAACACGCTGATTTTTAAATTTAATGTTTTACATTTTACAATAAAATTTCATTATACAAGGTGATACACATTTTTTTAAATGTTACACCCTGTATTTTAAGACATTTTTAGATCGATAAAAATGAGCTGATTTCAAAAAAGTATAATACTCGGGTCTAATGGATATAATTTGAAAGATATGCGCTTAGACAATAAGTTATATTTATTATCAATTGCAAAAAAGTATTATACTAGTTTTTGGTAAACTGTAATTATTTTTAGTAACGTTCAATAACAATTAAGTAGTACAATAATTGTATTAATTCGTGAATGTTCTGTATTATTGCTTAGAATTTATTTTAAGTAGAAATTAATTTGAGTGTAAAGCAAAGAATTGAGATACTCATGATGATTATGTATGGAGACAAATCGCGAACTCTGACGGAAATGTGTAATTTATTTAATGATAAATATCCAGAAATACCAATCACGCAGTCAACAGTAAGTAAGATTGAAAAGAAATTTCGAGAAACTGGTACGGTTGAAAATGCACGCAAATCAGGTCGTCCCTCTGTAAATTATGTTACAACATTAGATGTTCTACTTGCTTTTGAAGAAGATGCACACACTTCTGTTCGTAAGGTTGGTAGTGATCTCGATGTTTGCAAAACAACGGTACACAAAGTACGTAAAAGTAAGTAAAGTAAGTAAAATGCACAGTTGTACAGGACTTAAACGAGGATGATCCAGTTAAAAGAATACAACTTTGCGAAATAATGATGGATAACAGCCACCGAAACCCTCTCTTGGTTCAAAATATTATTTTTTCTGATGAGGCTACATTCAAATTAAATGGCGAGGTCAACTGTCAGAATTGTAGATACTAGGCAAAAGAAAACTTTAACTGGATGCGGGAACATCATACACAATACCCGCAAAAGGTAAACGTATAGGCTGGCATTGTAAGAAATAAAATCATTGGACCCTACTATTTCGAAGTTAATTTAAACGAGCCAGCATACCTTCAGTTTTTAAGTGGGTATCTCGTACATACTTTAGTTAATTTATTCCCCAGTACAACAGGTGGATTGGAAGACGTGGACATATTGAATGGCAGCGAGGTCGCCAGACCTCAATCCTTTGGATTATTTTATGTAGGATATTTCTCTTCTTCATAACATCCCAGGTAGAGATTATCTCAAACTTGACCTTTTTGAGGATTTGGAAATAGTCAAGGAAAAGAAAAACAGTCCCAATTGTGTTAATCGTCACACCAGCATAAATAGAGACTTTGTTCCACTTCATCGACAATTATTTTCCTGATCTAACTTTCTTTCTGTTAACTACACATCCAGTTTTACTTACTTCTACATTTCTTTCTATTTCCCATACCTTAATATCACCTTATTTAATCCACCATACTTAACTCTATTCTTGTCACCATTAATACACTAACATCCCTTTTCCAATATCCCATTTCTCATCCTCTCCAATAACTACCATCTGACTAATCACACAGGTTTTCTTATAAATACTCACACTACATCTATCAATCTCTTATCACAATCAGTTTCAGTATCCCCAGCTTACATCTTTACATTCATCTCCTACTACCTTTTCTTTCTCTTTCTTTTATTTCTTTTTCCTCGATTCATCTTCCACAAATTTCAAACCAACTTTTATCTATATCTACTTCATACAAGGAAACAATTAGGTAATAACATTCTCTTTACCGCTTCCAAATGATTTATTAATTTCAACTACCTAACTTAAATTTTGCCTTACCCTGGTATACCAAATTTATTTTACATCACAGTCACTCATTGTTTTACATTCTACCACCTCTTTAAAATACCAAAAATTGCTATTGATTTTACTACACACAAAACACAATACTTCACTAAAAACTGCCTATTCACAAACTTAAGCACAAGGACTTTTGCTCCTACTACATCATTCAACTTGACATTGATGGGTACTAACTGATTTTTCATACCATCTTTATATCAGTTAGCCCCAAATGGTCTTTGGTTAGCCCAAGACTCCAGAACAGATCAGAGGTAATGTAAGTCGAAAAAACTTCACCAGCTACAGGGGGTCATGTAAGATGCCCCTATCTTCAGTTTTTAATAATCAATAAGTTAAGTCTATTGCATTTACCTTGATAAAACCATGAGGATTATATTTTAATACGGATGTCCTTCGAAAGTTTTTTTTTAAGTGGCCATACAATGTTTTTTAACAACTTTTTATGTAAGTAGTAAAAAACCAACGTGTTTCTTTCTATATATTTAAATTTTAACTTGTGTTTTTTAATATTGGTATTTTTACTCTCTCTTTTAGTTAACTGATGATGGAATGATTTAATTCCGAAAAGATCTTCTTAAAATAAAAATTTAAGCTTGTAATAAGCAATTTTTTTTATACCTTAATACACACGAACACCACGTGCTTTATGTAGGGTTATTTAAAGAATGTTGTTTATAAAACGAAACCTGCAAATGTTGGAGACTTAAAAACAATAATTCGTAAAGAAATAAACAATATTTGTCAAGAAAGCATAGACAAGGTTCTATAAGAATTTGTACAACGTTTGGGTTACTGTCAAATACAACAAGGGCTACAATTCGAACATTTAAGATTAAGTCATGTATTAATTACTGGATTACTTTTAAGTTATTTATTATAATTTATTAATATTATAAATCAATAAAAATTAATTTAATGTCTTTCAAATTATATCCGTTAGACCCCCAGCATTATGCTTTTTTAAAATCAGCTCATTTTTATCGATCTAAAAATGTTCTAAAATACACTGTGTTACATTTAAAAAAAGAGCCGATGACGTAATCACTGTAATATGTATCACCTTGTATAATGAAATTTTATTGTAAAATGTAGAACATTAAATTTAAAAATCGATGTGTTTTAGATTTTTTTAAAAAAGGCTTTTTATTTAGGAAATATCGAATTTATTCCATACTTTACGGACACACTGTATAATAATAATTGACTATGAATATAATTATTATATTTTAATCAAATCCCATTCATTTAAAATGGTAACTGGTGTTTTATGTAGGTATATTTTGCCTTCTTAACCTTTAAATAAAAAGGAAAAAACAAAAATAGATTTTAATATGTAGGCATGAAGTAAAATTACAAAAAGGTAAATGCAATAAACATAAATTAAAAAAGTATATAATGTAACGGGTATTTTTTAGAGGTATAGAAATGACAAAACATTATCTTTCGAAAAAAGCCACTTTCATCTCAATTAAAAAAAACTGTCTTGGTGCAATTCCATTTTAAAGTCTATATCTCTAAAAATATTCAAGTCTATATACACTTCTCCATAAATTAACGCACCACTTTGAAATATTAAAATATTTTTTTAGCGTTAATAAAAAATTCCATTGTAATGTTATATTTTGCAAGCCCCTTGTATATGCTATTTGTACACTCTAATTTATTGAGTGTATTTTATCGCTATAATTTTTTTTGCAACAAAACAAAAAGAAGCAAAAAATGTACTAATTCTATAAATATACTAATTTCCAAGTGTTCACGAATTTTATTCGGCTACTGTTTAATTAATGATTATTGTTAATTGTGTTTATTATGGAGTGTCAATCACGTAATTTAACCCGAGATGAATGTGCCCAAGCAGTGATACTGCCTGAAGAAGTCTGGAGTTACCGAAGAATTGGTCGTCGATTTAATGTGTCCCACACATCCGTCTCACGGGTGTTAGAAAGATTCTTCGAAACAGGTGATCATACTCGCAGACCAGGGCAAGAACGAAACCGGGTAACTACCCCTATTGAAGATCGATTTTTAAGAATTTCTGCTCTTCGACAACGTTTTGTAACACATCGAAGTCTACAAATTCAGCTTCGAGACGTGCATGCTACACAAATTAGTACTGAAACTGTTCGCCAGCGACTTAGGGAATACAACTTAACACCTAGGATTACCGAGCGAGGTCCTCTATTAACTGCAGAGCATCGAAGGGGGAGACAACATTTTGCCAGAGAATACGTTAATTGGTTAGAGGCTGACTGGGAACGAGTGCTATTTACTGATGAATCCCGATTTTGTTTGTACAATAATGACAGACGTGTTCGTGTGTTGCGACGACCCAACGAACGGTATACTCAGTGTAACTTCTCATACACCACATTTTTTGGTGGAGGATCCGTTATGGTGTGGGGTGGTATTTCTTTGACCGCACGTATGGACCTAGTGGTCATACAAAATGGAACTGTTACAGCTGAAAGATACATATTGGAGATCCTGGAGCAACCTGTAGTACCATTCGCTCCTTATATCAGTGAAAATTTCTTACTAATGCAAGATAATGCCAGACCTCATGCTGCAATGATCGTCAGAAATTATCTAGAAGAGGTAGAAATTAACACTATGGAATGGCCAGCACATAGTCCGGATTTAAATCCGATTGAAAATCTCTGGGATATCTTTGGTAGGCGATTAAGAGCGACACTGATTCAACCAAACAACTTACAGGAAGTGGGAGAGAGGCTGATCCAGATTTGGAGAGAACTAGACCAAAATAAAATACGGCAATTCATTTTAAGTATGGGCCAACTATGTGAGGCTGTTATACGTAGTAGAGGGGGAAACACTCGTTATTAAGACTTTTTTCATATTTTAGTTTACTTTTTTATCATGATTTTTTTAGAATTTTCCGTTTTATTTTTCTTGCTTCTGTACTTCAGCATTTTCTGATGATTAGACAAATTGTTATAATTACTAATAAAATGTAGAATAAACCTGGTGAAGTTTTATTTTTTATTCTTTGCCTGTTTACAAATAAAATTAATTTATTGAAGTGGTGCGTTAATTTCTTGGAGAAGTGTATTAAAGATTAACAATTAATTATACCCATCATTTTTACAGTAATTGTAGATTTCACAACGATAATTTACATTGATACAAAAAAACTTTTTAATATATACACAGAAATAATTTTGTTAGAAATAAAGGAAGAATGTGGAAAATGGCACTGGAATGAAACATCTTCTTCCAGATGTTATATCCGAACAACTTTATGTGCCTTTGTTAGTAGTTATAAATGAATGGCCGACAGAAGCTCCAATTCGATCCGCTGACCGAAGAAATATTACGCCAGCTAAGCCGGAGAAAAATACTGAAATTCACTTCAAACTAAAGATCTTTCATCTGAATTTTTGGAAGAAAATAAACTTAAATATCAGCAAGATCGGAGCGATCTTAAATTGAAAACAAATCAATTGTTGATATTAATTCCATTATACCACTTCTAAAAGCGGGGATGAGAGAATATTAAGAGCGAAAAGGCTTTTACAACTATCTGAAATCGTTATATTCGAATATGTTGTACCTATGTTGGAATAAAAAGAACGAGAAACACAGGAGAACAAGATAACAAAAAGAAAAACAGAATTTATGTTTGACATTGACGATCTCCAACATCGATCATTTTGTTTGTGATCATTGCCAGACTCTCTGTGGTGCGTATTCTTACTACCATAGATCTTAAGATTATGCCAATGGCGTTTTTTAAATTGTAGTATAATACTAAAATAATTTTGATGTTAAAGGAATTTCCCTTTTAAATTTAAAGTTTGATGTTAGTTAATAAAATTTTGTTAGACTTGTCTCAGATGAGTAAAGAATGTTACTGAGGAATTTTGAGTTTATATTTTTTTCAATCTTTCAACAATCAACTAAGTGCGTAATTTTACCCCTCTTTATAACTCCTTATATCCGATAATACTTAGTCAATGATTACATTAATAATGGACAAAATTGAAAAATTCAACAGCCGTTCAAACTTATTTGGGCCATATTACATGATTAACTGCAGCATTTGCAGAGAATGATAACAAGTAAAAACTTAAAATATCCCATTGTGACGTTCCACCTTGACGTCATATCGGGGTTTGTCACAAATAGTCTACTTCAGGCTCTAGGCTACATCTCCTTTTAAATCATACTCTATGTGAGTCGCCGTCGCCGTAGGATTGGCGTTTGATTTCTATTATCTTAAATATAATTTTATTTTGATATTTATTTTTTCCAAATATATTTTTATTTTTATCAAACCTGAGTTTTACTAGTCTTTCTTCTAAAAGAGCTACCCGTAACAAACTATAATAGTTACAACTTCTAAAATTTTACTAGAAAACTAAGGAACAGCTACTAGTCCCTATAATATCGGGACAAAAACCAACATTAAAGATCATTCGAGTACTCTACAAAGAAGGTATCTCGGCAGTAGTCACTCCGAGCAGAAAGAAGAAAGCTCAAAAAATATGAAGGAGCAGGATGTGGCAAAGTAGTCGTACTATATAAACATTCAACTACTTCTCGCGGTAGAAATAATGTGAGGCAAACTGATAATCGGACTGCATCTAACAAAGTTAACCCTGAAGAGAAAACTACGAAGATGAGGAAACCTGATGACGCAATGGTGACTCATAAAGAGGCCCTAATAAAACTTATTGAGTTCTAAGTGAGGCTCGACATGAAGAATGTTGGCTCATGGACGGATACTTAAGAGTTGAAATGTGTGAAGCAAGTTTTTTTAATATAACATACGGTTTGAAGAAAAAAGAAAGTGGAAAGCTATTAAGACTGAAGAACTGCCTAAATCCGAGAATGCTGGTCTGTATCTTCCATAGACCAAAAGTGGTGATGAAGGAGACATTAGCCAGTTTTGGTAAACAATTTAAAAAATTCGGGGTAGAATTAATTACTATTTAACTGGGAATAAGCCACAATTAAAGGTTAAAATACGTTTATTGACGTTTCAATTTCCACTTCGGAAATCGTTCTCAAAATACAAACATTAGTAAATTAAACAAATTTTGTTTTTGTTACTTAGTGAAAAATTCTTCTATTAATTTAATTTTATCTGACTCATCTATATTGACAATTCAGACATACATTATACATTTTAAAGTAGACGACTTTAAAATGATATTGCCAATATTGTTGAGTTGAATATTGAATATTGAATTATGCTAAATGAGACCAATTGTGTCGCGAATTCCTCGGCAGAATGTAGTAGGATCTGGTTACCCATATTGAAAGAGGAAGTTATTAAAAAGAAAATACCAGTATTGGTAAGTCAGTAACATATAGAGAGTACATCATTTATATTTTTTAAATAACAAACATATAAAATCGGAATTTGGTATTTATTGAAGGTAAAATAAATGCAAGATCAAATACTTACCATGTCGAGATAGTATTTGAGGTTTTTTTCCTGGTTTTTCCCTCATAATTTACTATGGAATCACTAACGGGAGAATTTTACTGTCATCATGGCATGTATTTGTCTTTTTAAAGACGAATTACATGTTATGATCTTTTCTGACGGATATTCTCAAGTTAAAGTTGATTTCATGTAATCGAATGAACTATCTTATAAGTAAAGTCGTCCCAGGAACGCAACTCAACAATATTGGCAATATCATTTTAAAGTCGTCTACTTTAAAATGTATAATGTATGTCTGAATTGTCAATATAGATGAGTCAGATAAAATTAAATTAATAGAAGAATTTTTCACTAAGTAACAAAAACAAAATTTGTTTAATTTACTAATGTTTGTATTTTGAGAACGATTTCCGAAGTGGAAATTGAAACGTCAATAAACGTATTTTAACCTTTAATTGTGGCTTATTCCCAGTTAAATAGTAATTAATTTAAAATGCCACAAGAAAATAGCTTCAGAACAATATTCGGGGTAGAAAGCTGGACAATCCTGTGCTGGAACGTGGCCACCGATGGAGGATTACAAGGTTATAGATGCGAATCTAGGACACTAAGGCAATCAAAAAGAAGAAAGATAAACGCCTTGAAATGTTCTACTCGAGAAGAATGTTGCGAATTCCATAGACCGACTGTAGAACAAATAATTATATTCCAAAATAACTAAAGATCAGTACGATACTATCCAATTGCAACAAAATATTTTGGACATGTCATAAGGTCAGACATAGACAATATGTAGAAACTCATCATTCAAGAAGGTAGAAGGCCAAATACCACGAGAAAGATCTCCAATAAGACGGATTGACCAAATCACAGAAACTTGCAAGACACCTATGCACAATGTAATAGAAATAGACTGAGACAGACATATATGGAGACGGGCTATACACGATATCACGACGACCACTACATTCCCTCCAGGAAATCAATACTCAAGAGAGAGATAACAGATCAAAAGTCACTGTTTATTCACAAAGATATTTTTATATGATGATTAAAATTAAGTATTTTCCCCAAAATTGAACAAACGAGTTGTGTTGCAGTAAACTTGTTCTGCTAAATCGTTTTTGTTCATGTTGGTAACGAAAGCCGCCATATCCAGTATCTGCCTTATATTACACGGTTCGCTCCTTCCAGTTACCATAAAATCGGGTCTCCATTTTCGTTTCTTTGTTGTCAACAACTCCAAGTTCTCTCTAGAAATATGAAAATAGGGGGGGAAGCTGCGATGTATTACCCTATCAGGACAATTTGTTTGAAATAACATTTTATCCACAGGTATTCTTTTAACAACTTCGATTGTCTTTTCTGATCTGAAAGACCATGTGTCTAATCCGATATAAAATCCTTCATCTACAAATTTTCTCATCATTTCTATAGTAGAATTGAAGCAATGTATAACACCTTTTATTCCTGGATATTTACGTATGATGTCGAGCAGCATTTTAGGTGCGCTGTCTCCCTGAGAATAAATTATTAAAGGTAAATTGAATACTTGACTTAATTGTACTTGAACTTCAAAGTATTTCAATTGAATATTTATTGGGTTATAGTAGTACATGTCACAATTAAGGCCACACTCTCCAACAGCAACAACTTTTTCTTTTCCTAAAACAATTACATCTTTTAGCTGTTGAATATATAAATCAGGTTCACCATTTTCTTCAAATTGTAAACACCTTGTAGGCGCACATCCAACTGTAGTAAACAATCTATTATCACTTTTTGCTATTCTTAGGGCTTTTTTACTCTCAGCTAAGTCTAGAGCACAGATTATTATTTTCTGCAAACCAGCATCCCAACTTCTTTCCAACACATGTTTTACATCTGGCTTATGAATCTGAGTTGGAGGATGTCTAAAACAACATTTGTAGGCACCAGAGAATTGACTATGGGTTAAATTGGCTTTTATGTCTATGAATTTTAATATAGACATTGTTCTTGAATGTTACCTGAAAACAATATCAAAATTGTAAGAGCCAAAACACTTGAATTAATTGTAAAATTAATAAACAAAAGATGTGACTTATACATAAATTAAGATAAATAACCACAAAAAAGAAGAATAACCCATTTTTGGCAGTATATTGCCTAAAAAATAAAAAAAAAATGTTGACAATCACCTCATTCCACAAAAAAACGGATTCAGACCCGGCAAATGTTGTACCGACCAAGTCCTCGCACTAGCAGAGCAGATTGAAGAGGACTTGAAGAAAAACTTATAACAGGGGCATCTTTCGTAGATCTGACAGCAACCTATAATACAGTAAAGCACAAGATATTACTTCACAAATTGTACGATACTCTCAATGACCATCGTCTAGTTAGGGTCGTGTATTCTTTGCTGAAATACAGAAGATTTTTCGTCATGCTAGAGAGCAAAGTAAGTAGGAGAATAGTTTAAAAGAACGGCCTCCCACGGGAAAGTGTTTTGAGCACCAATGCTTCTCAATATATGTATATTCAATGACCAACCCATGCCGATTGAAACCAAGCACTTCCTCTATGCCAACGATCTTGCAATAAGGGCTCAAGAAAACAGTTTTAAAGAAGAGAAACTCGAAACTGCCTTAAACACAATGACTGCTACTACCTGTAGAATTTCCTGAGACTCAATCATTCTAAAACACAAATATGTGCCTTCCAACTTCGCGCAAAGAAGCTAAGCGAAAACTTAAAATTGCGTGAAATGGCAATACATTAGAACACACAGACCAGCCTAAATATCTTAAAGTGATTCTGAACCGGTCCCTTACCTGCTGACAACACTGCATAAAAACGAGAGGGAAAGTAACAACTAAGAACAGCAAACTCAGAAAGCTAACGCGGAATAAATGGGCTAGATATCCTGGTGTCTTAAGAACAATAGCACAAGAACTGTGTTTTTTAACTGCGGAATATGAGTCCTATTTAACACAGATCTGCCCCATCAAACATGTGGATACTGAGCTAAATGAGACATGCAGAATGGTAATGGACATGTTTATAATGTGAAAGTTTAAATTCAGCATTTTTTAGGCACATCGCAAATGTCTCATAAATTTCATGTTGTAGTAAAAGATCCCTAAAAATGCAAATTTTAGATTCCCCATGTCTCTATTAACATCTTTATCAACGTCTGTTATACCTTGCATTTATAGAAGGTTCAGATTAAAGCAGAAATCTGAATTTGTTTCGAAACTATCTTACCGATTTTTCTATCAGATGTTGCTATTGCGTCCATAACGAAGCCATTTTATTGTTGCTTCTTAAAAGACAGAAAAGATTATTTTTCACGTTGAGAACGGCTATGAATAACTGTTCTGATGAGACTTATTAAGTCAAAATACGTATCAACAGATACATAGACGCTTTGTACGTGAAATCAAATCTTTGCTGTCTTTTTCAAAAGATCCCTCCGCAAGATCACTACGTTCATAAAGTAGTTAATCAAGCTCATATTTTTACATACATTTAATAATAGGAGAATTCAATGATAATAGATTGCCAGCCAAAAAGTGGCCGCAAATAGTTTTAATTCAATTAATGATAATTAATTTTTGAATACAAATTTCGTTTATTTATTTTTTAAATAAAATACGCTGCTCATGACGTGTATGCATGTTTTTTATATCAAATTAAAGCTATATTTTTTAATATGATGATATAAGGATGTCTGAGAAAAAAATGGTCGCAAATTAGGGTTGTCAACTGTTAAAAACGCGAGGTATCAAAGATAAAGTAAAAGAGAGCTAGCGTGCAACTCCTCTTGATTTTAAATAATTAGCCGGACAAAAGTAAAATTTCAAAAGTGGCGTTAAAAATTCATGAAACATCCTAGAGACAAATGATGGTTTGTTTTAGCAAAAACTTACTATCCTCACTCCAGAACTGTTCACCGTGCACGTGTGCACGTGCGAATGTGCGCGCAGGTAGCTGTTAGTGACATTTTGTTCTCTCTCTAAGCTCAGTAGTCAACTTTTTAAAAACCGTGATTTTTTGTGATATTCGCCTTATTTTTTATAGTGATTGTGATAAAATCGAGTAATTCAAGTAAGAATCAATATTTCTTTAAATATTTAAATAATGTTTACTGTTATTTTATATTATTTTAAGAAAATAAAGCAAGCTGTTTTGTAGTGACATTTCTATTTCATTTTTTGAATTGTATAGTATACTGCATATATTTGACTAATTAATGACATAGAATTTAGCTGCGGATACCCTAAATATGGGGGTTTTTGTTAATTTTGCTACATTGGATGACGTCACAAAAGAAAAGTCTTTCAATTATTGTAATTATAATAAGTTACTATTTTCTTAATTTTAGCTACAGCTGGTGCCTCTTTCATGAAAATAGTAACCCGTAAATATCTTTACAACCAAATGAAGCAACAATATTTGCCTAATCTAGATGTCAAACCAAAATATTTGGAAAACACATTTGGACGAAAACAAAACAGAAGAAATTCTTTCTTTGTTTGATGGTGAAGTTATCGATCATGCAGAAAAGACAACATTACAGGCTCGAGGAAAAAAATGCTTAAAAAATACTAAAAGAGGCCACAAAGTCTCCAACTTGTACAGGGAAATACAGAGATGCGTACAGGTAGAATTATATGAAAAGTACATTACTGCACTTACACCGTTGCAAGCCCTAGCAAATTAGAAACACAAATCAATTATTTTATACATGCTACAACTTATTGTTAAAGAAATAAAACAATGCTACTTGCCCAAGGATTGCATAAAGATTACAAGTAGGCACTTGCGTAGAAAGCAGTGTACAAAGTTGAAGAATCTGCCAAGAACTTAACGCGTACTGAAGTTGTTTTGTACGGTAACACATTTTATATTCTAAAAGAACTAAAGATCAATACGAGACTATCCAATTGCAACAATTAAAATATTTTTGACATGTCATCAGGTCAGACATAGATAATATGTAGAAACTCATCATTCAAGAAGGTAGAAGGCCAAAATACCACGAGAAAGATCTCGAATAAGATGGATTGACCAGATCACAGAAACTTGCAAGACACATATGCACAATGTAATAGAAATAGCCAGAGACAGACATATATGAGGAAGGGCTATTTACGATATCACGACGACCACTACACTCCCTATAGGGAATCAATACTCAAGAGAGAGATAACAGATCAAAAGTCACTGTTTATTCACAAAGATATTTTTATATGATGATTAAAATTAAGTATTTTCCCCAAAATTGAACAAACGAATTGTGTTGCAGTAAACTTGTTCTGCTAATTCGTTTTTGTTCCTGTTGGTAACGAAAGCCGCCATATCCAGTATCTGTTCAAGGGCTCAAGAAAACAGTTTTAAAGAAGAGAAACTCGAAACTGCCTTAAACACAATGACTGCTACTACCTGTAGAATTTCCTGAGACTCAATCATTCTAAAACACAAGTATGTGCCTTCCAACTTCGCGCAAAGAAGCTAAGCGAAAACTTAAAATTGCTTGAAATGGCAATACATTAGAACACACAGACCAGCCTAAATATCTTAAAGTGATTCTGAACCGGTCCCTTACCTGCTGACAACACTGCATAAAAACGAGAGGAAAAGTAACAACTAAGAACAGCAAACTCAGAAAAAATAATGGCACAAGCACTGTGTTTTTCAACTGCGCATTATGCGTGCCCTGTTTAAAACAGATCTGCCCCATCAAATAAGTGGATACTGAGGTAAATAAGACATACAGAAATACAGAATGGTAATGGACATATTTGTAATGTGAAAGTTTAAATTCAGCATTTTTTAGGCACATTGCACATGCCTCATAAATTTCATGTTGTAGCAAAAGATCCCACTGCAAGATCACTATGTTTATAACGTAGTTAATCAAACTCATATTTTTACATACATTTAATAATAGGAGAATACAATGATAATAGGTTGCAGTCAAAAAGTGGCCGCAAATAGTTTTAATTCAATTAATGATAATTAATTTTTGAACAAAAATTTCGTTGATTTATTTTTTAAATAAAATACGCTGCTCATGATGTGTATGCATGTTTTTTATATCAAATTAAAGCTATATCTTTTAATATGATGATATAAGGTAGTCTGAGAAAAAAATGGTCGCAAATTAGGGTTGTCAACTGTTAAAAACGCGAGGTATCAAAGATAAAGTAAAAGAGAGCTAACGCGCAACACTGTTTCACATGGTTAGTGTCAGGCGTCAACATACATTGATTTTAAATAATTAGCCGGCCAAAAGAAAATTTCAAAAGTGGCGTTAAAAATTCATGAAACATCCTAGAGACAAATGATGGTTTGTCTTAGCAAAAACTTACTATCCTCACTCCAGAACTGTTCACCGCGCACGTGTGCACGTGCGAATGTGCGCGCAGGTAGCTGTTAGTGACATTTTGTTCTCTCTCTAAGCTCAGTAGTCAAATTTTTAAAAACCGTGATTTTTTGTGATATTCGCCTTATTTTTTAAAGTGATTGTGATAAAATCGAGTAATTCAAGTAAGAATCAATATTTCTTTAAATATTTAAGGAATGTTTACTGTTATTTTATATTATTTTAAGAAAATAAAGCAAGCTGTTTTGTAGTGACATTACTATTTAATTTTTTATGTTTGTAAGCCATTCAGTTATATTCTCGCCTCCTCTCGGGGAACACTGTGAATTGTATAGTATACTGCATATATTTGACTAATTAATGACATAGAATTTAGCTGCGGATACCCTAAATATGGGGGTTTTTGTTAATTTTGCTATATTGGATGACGTCACAAAAGAAAAGTATTTCAATTATTGTAATTATAATAAGTTACTATTTTCTTAATTTTAGCTTGGACTTCTAACTAAATCATTTGACGACTCCAGCAAACGCACGAAAAAAAAACAGAAGAAATACGTTCTTTGTTTGATGGTGAAGTTATCGATCATGCAGAACAGACAACATTACAGGCTCGAGGAAAAAAAATGCTTAAAAAATACTAAAAGAGGCCACAAAGTCTCCAACTTGTGCAGGGAAATACAGAGATGCGTACAGGCAGAATTATATGAAAAATACATTACTGCTCTTACACCGTTGCAAGCCCTAGCAAATTAGAAACACAAATCAATTATTTTATACATGCTACAACTTATTGTTAAAGAAATAAAACAATGCTACTTGCCCAAGGATTGCATAAAGATTACAAGTAGGCACTTGGGTAGAAAGCAGTGTACAAAGTTGAAGAATCTGCCAAGAACTTAACACGTACTTAAGTTGTTTTACACGGTAACACATTTTATATTCTAAAAGAACTAAAGATCAGTACGAGACTATCCAATTGCAACAATTAAAATATTTTGGACATGTCATCAGGTCAGACATAGATAATATGTAGAAACTCATCATTCAAGAAGGTAGAAGGCCAAAAGACCACGAGAAAGATCTCCAATAAGATGGATTGACCAGATCACAGAAACTTGCAAGACACCTATGCACAATGTAATAGAAATAGCCAGAGACAGACATATATGAGGACTATTCACGATATCACCCTATAGGAAATCAATACTCAAGAGAGAGATAACAGATCAAAAGTCACTGTTTATTCACAAAGATATTTTTATATGATGATTAAAATTAAGTATTTTCCCCAAAATTGAACAAACGAGTTGTGTTGCAGTAAACTTGTTCTGCTAAATCGTTTTTGTTCCTGTTGGTAACGAAAGTCGCCATATCCAGTATCTGCCTTATATTACACGGTTCGCTCCTTCCAGTTACCATAAAATCGGGTCTCCACTTTCGTTTATTTGTTGTCAACAACTCTCTAGAAACATGCCAATAGGCGGGAAAGGTGCGGTGTATTATCCTATCAGGACAATTTGTTTGAAATAACATTTTATCCACAGGTATTTTTTTAACAATTTCGATCGTCTCTTCTGATCTGAAAGACCATGTATCTAATCCGATATAAAATCCTTCATCTATAAATTTTCTCATCAGTTCTATAGTAAAATTGAAGCAATGTATAACACCTTTTATTCCTGGATATTTACGTATGATGTCGAGCAACATTTTAGGTGCGCTGTCTCCCTGAGAATAAATTATTAAAGGTAAATTGAATAATTGACTTAATTGTACTTGAACTTCAAAGTATTTCAATTGTAGATTTATTGGGTAATAGTAGTACATGTCACAATTAAGGCCACACTCTCCAATAGCAACAACTTTTTCTTTTCCTAAAGTAATTACATCTTTTAGTTGTTGGAGATATAAATCAGGATCACCATTTTCTTCAAATTGTAGACAACTTACAGACGCACATCCAACTGTAGTAAACAATCTGTGATCAGTTTTTGCTATTGTTAGTGCTTTTTTACTCTCAGCTAAATCTATAGCACAAATGATTATTTTCTGCAAACCTGCTTCCCAACTTCTTTCTAAAACTTGTTGTAAATCTGCTTTGTGAATCTTAGTTGGAGTATTTCCATAACAACCTGAGTACTCATTATTAGTAAGATTTGCATGCACGTCAATTAGTTTGAATGTAGACATTACTTGTGGATATGACACCTAAAAAATACCCAAATTAGAATTGAACCCCATGGTATTAAATAGAATTTTAATTGTTGTTATTGCTAAATAATGCTAAAGTATATTTTATGCTGCATACATGTTTTACTGTGAGTTCTATGGTATATTTGTTGACATTTGGGAAGTGACATAAAATACTGTAATTATGAAAATTTTTCAAAATTCATCAAAGCATTAAGTTAAAATGTTTATCTTTTGTTAAAAAAGTCATGGTATACTTTAAGCCCAGTCCAGATCCCTTGCTATATAAGTTTCTTATATCACATGTTAAAATTTATTATGCTAGATGTAGCAGATTTCCTTGCTATATAACTCACTAAATGATCTGAAGTTGGTAAAGCCCAAAAGATTAATAGATGTTATATCACATTGCTATTTTAAACGCGTACAGACTAGCTATATTTTATTTTAACAATTTATCAGTACAGTGCAGTACGTCATTAAATAAATAAGAGTGGAACAAACTTCCAAATTAATTGAGTTATACAGACAACATACCGAGCTATGGGACACACATAGACCTTTGTACAGAAACAACAAAAGCAGGCATTGAAAAGATAAATATATTTTTTTTTCTTAATTTATTGCTAAATATATTCCAAACAAAGGTGCCATATACTGCCTTAAATTATATATATATATATATATATATATATATATATATATATACACAAACAACACAGTTTATTAGGATTGTAGTCAGAAAATTTGCCGGGATGTTAATGAAACACTCTTATGACTTTTTGTCTAGCTTTCGGAATGGTTTTATTCCTTTTTCAAGACAATGTAATAAGAAAAAAAAATGTTAATATTTATAAAATATCACAAATCTTCAGTGCAACTTACTAGTCGTTGAGATTATTTATAAAAGCATAGACACTTAACATTATTAACACACATATAAAATATAAAATAGTGGACAAAATACATTTTAAAATTCTTTAAAATTTAGGTACAGATAGTAAAAATTTAGTTTGTCATCTTTTATAAAATATCACAAATCTTCAGTGCAACTTACTAGTCGTTGAGATGATTTATAAAAGCATAGACACTCAACATTATTAACACACATATAAAATATAAAATAGTGGACAAAATACATTTTAAAATTCTTGTCTTCTCAGAAAGGATACATGTGGCAACTACAGGGGAATCTCACTAATCGGTACTACATATAAGATATTAGCTTCAGTTGTACTAAAACGATTACTGCCATATACAGAGGAAATTATTGGCGATTACCAATGCGGCTTTAGGCCTGGAAGATCAACAATCGACCAAATATTTACTATCAGACAAATGCTAGAAAAGTATTGGGAATATAATAAAGAAGTACACCAGATCTTCATAGATTTCAAACAAGCATATGATTCCATAGATCGCTTAAAATTGTGGAGTGCAATGATGGAGTTAGGCGTACCAAAGAAGCTGACCATGATTGCGCGAATGTGTGTCAACAATTCCTTTGCACAAATTAGAATAGGAGGCAAAACTTCAAAGGCTTTCGGCATAAGCACCGGACTCAGAACGGAAGACCCGCTGCCCCCATTACTATTTAACCTAGCATTGGAATATGCAATGCGAAAAATCTATACCAGAGTCAAACCAGACATAACTGCCAGAGGAGCAAAGATTATTCTCGCATTTGCAGATGATGTAGATGCAGTAGCACAGACAACACTGGAAGTTAAGGATATAGTATCGAACTTTGAAGAAGCAACACTAACGTAGGCCTGAAAATAAACGAAGAAAAAACTAAATACATGGTCGTATCAAAAAAGGAACGACAGCGAATAAGACAAAACATTACCATAAACGATCATAATTTTGAGGTGGTCAAAGAATTCAAATACCTAGGAGCAACAATTACCAGTGAAAACACAGGAGAACGGGAGGTTGAAATACGAATACTGGCGGGGAATAAATCATTCTTTGCCATTCAACATCTAATGAGGTCAAAGCTTCTCTCAAGACATGCCAAAATCCAAATGTACAAAACCATAATACGACCAGCAGTGACATATGGAAGTGAAACATGGACATTGAGAAAGAAAGAAATCAATAAGCTATTAGTATGGGAACGCAAAATCCTGCGAATTATATATGGTCCTTGCAGGGACAGCGTGACAAATGAATGGAGGAGCAGATACAACAATGAAATAGAGACTCTCTTCGGGAAAGAAAACATCGTAAGATACATAAAAGCCAATAGATTAAGATGGGCAGGCCACGTGGTACGGAGTGATGACGACAGACTGATTAGCAATGTGTTTTGGGAAAGACCAGATGGTAGAAGATCGACAGGAAGGCCTAGAAAAAGGTGGAAAGACGCAGTCAGGGAAGACCTGGAGAAGATGGAAGTAAGGCCATGGGAAATAATAGCACAGGATCGGAATCAATGGAAGGCAATAGTAAACGCGGCAAAAACTCACGAAGAGTTGTAAAAGCCAATGATGATGATGATCTAAGAAATAGGAAAATTATACATTTTTTAAATTTTAGTATAATATTAAAATATTTAGAAGTTAAAGGAATTTCCCTTTTAAATTTACAGTTTGATGTTGGTTAATAAAATTTTGTTAGGCTTATCTCAGATGAGTAAAGAATGTTAATGAGGAATTTTGAGTGTATATTTTTTTCAATCTTTCAACAATCAACTAAGTGCGTAATCTTACCCCTTTTTATACCTATTTATATCCGGTAATCAAGGATTACATTAATAATGAACAAAATTGAAAAATTCGACAGCCGTTCAAACTTATTTGGGCCATATTACATGATGAAATTCTGCATTTACAGAGAATAATAACAAGTAAAAACTTGAAATATCCCATTGTGACCTTCCACCTTGACGTCAAAACGGTGTTTGTCACAAATAGTCTACTTCAGGCACTAGTCTACATCTCCTTTCAAATCATACTCTACATTGGAAGATCTGAAGGTACGGACTAGAATGTACCAAATTAACAAAAATAAAAAAAAGGACTCAAAGGATAAAAAAAAATCTAACTATATTTTATAGGAATATACCACAATTTTATTTCAAAATACTTTAGATAATTTAATTTCTGAGCAAACGATTTCGGAGCCAATAATCCGCAATAATAAATGCCTATTTGAAGGAAACATACCAAGGGAATGGAATACTGCTAACACAATATTAATACACAAAAAAGGGGACAATACAGATCTGAAAAATTATCGTCCAATATCACTACTATCACAACTTTATAAAACATTCACAAAAATAATTACAAATAGATTGACAACAAAGTTCGATGTATATCAACCAGTAGAGCAAACCGGATTTAGAAAAGGGTTCAGTACATGTGACCATCTTCACACACTAAAGGTCCTAATAGAAAAAGTTAACGAATACAATTTACCAATCTGTTTAGCATTTATAGACTACGAGAAAGCTTTTGACAGCATAGAATTATGGGCTATTGAGGAAGCACTGGTCAACAGCAGAATAGATTCTAGATATAGGATATTAATACATAATATATACCAACACGCTGAAATGGTAGTCACGATGGATAACGGAATGAAAACGAGGCCAATAAAAATCAACCGAGGAGTAAGACAGGGAGACACCATATCTCCAAAACTATTTACTGCCGCACTTGAAGACATCTTTAAATCACTAAATTGGGAAACGAAGGGACTGTCGATAAACGGAAAGTATTTAAACCATCTCAGATATGCAGATGACGTAGTACTAATAGCCGACAGCTGGAAAGAACTGAAGACGATGATCGATGAGCTTCATACGGAATCCATAAAAAAAGGACTGAAAATTAATCTGAGTAAAACTAAGCTAATGTCGAATAAATATGATCAACCGACGATAACCATCCAAGGAACAAAAGTGGAACATGTAGAACAATACATATATCTGGGTCAGAATATCAAGGTAAACAAAGAAAACCAAACTACCGAAATAAGCAGACGAGTAAGAATGGGATGGGCCGCATTTGGAAAACTCTCATACATACTGAAAGACAAAAAGCTACCCCAAAACCTTCGAACCAAAGTGTTCGATTCTTGTATCCTTCCCGTTCTCACTTACGGAGCTCAAACCTGGACATTCACAAAAAAGAACATGGACAAGATTCGAAAAACTCAGCGAGCCATGGAACGACAGATGCTTGGTATCTCACTAATAGATCGGCAAACGAACGAAGCAATCCGGAACAAAACAAAAATAAAGGACGCCGCGAAACAAGCAGCTAAATTAAAATGGAAATGGGCTGGACACAACGAACGTCTCGAAGATAGTAGATGGAACAAAGAAGTCGGAAACTGGCGACTGTACGATGCGAAGAGACCAAGAGGAAGACCTCAAATGCGCTGGAGCGACGATATCAAAAGAGTCGCAGGACCAATGTGGAAACGCCTAGCACACAACAGGGATGAATGGCGAGAAATGGGAGAGGCCTTTATTCGACAATTCGGATAGAAAAAGGGCTAAAAAAAAAAAAAAATCCGCAAATAAAGTATTTTAAAAAAGTTGTGTATTCCAATCAAAATTGTAATGATATGAATCGTCTCGGTCCTGTTAGCGCTCCGAACACACGTACCCTCACCACAAATTCCTCTTCCATGATGCACGCTAGAGGCGATGGGAGGCCGGCCACCGTATAAAATAGGAACTGAAGCACTAGAGAATAGAGTTCCATCAGAGTGTTGATCTGATAACAAATCCACTGGCTTTAGGGTATTGACTGAAGGCCAACCGCTTCTGCTGGAGTGTTGATCTAGTGGCAGTTCCGTACCCGGTCTTGGAGTATTGATCTAAGACATACCTATTCTTTCCCGCGGCCAAGTGTTGATTAGTCACTTTTCGCTCCTCGTCTGATCGAGTGTTGATTGGCCCCTTCCAACTCTATTCCTCTGATTCCTCCTTCCTGTCTTCGCTGCATATGTATTAACACATCGTAATTGTCGTTTCAATTTTATGACATTAATTGTATTTAATTTTTCGCAGGTATTAAACAGTGGGTCGCCGAACCGTACATCGATGCCGTCGCCGTAGGATTGGCGTTTGATTTCTATTATCTTGAATATAATTTTATTTTGACCAAATATATTTTTATTTTTAGTAAACCTGAGTTTTACAAGTCTTCCGTCTAAAAGAGCTACCCGTCACAAAATATAATAGTTACAAATTCTAAATTTATACTAGAAACCTAAGAAACAGCTACTAATCCCTATAATATCGGGACAAAAACCAACATTAGAGGGTCGTTCGGGTACTCTACAAAGAAGGTATCTCGGCAGTATTCACCCCGAGCAGAAAGAAGAAAGCTCAAAAAATATGAAGGAGCAGGATGTGGCAAAGTAGTCGTACTATATAACCTCCAATTACTTTTCGAGGTAGAAATAATGCGAGACAAACTGATAACCGGACTGCATCTAACAAAGTTACCCCTGAAGAGAAAACTACGAAGATGAGGAAACCTGATGATACAATGGTCTCATAAAAGAGGCACTAATAAAACTTATTGCTCCTCGACATGAAGAATGTTGGCTCATGTACGGATACTTACGGTTGAAATGTGTGGAGAAAAAGTTTTTTTAACCGAGTATGCTGGCCTGTATCTTCCATATACCAAAAGTGGGGATGAAGGAGACATTAGCCGTTTTGGTAAACAATTTATATGTTTCGGGGTAAAAAGCTGGAGAATCCTGCGCTCCTACGTTTCCACCGATTGAGGTTTACAAGGTTATGGATACGAATCTTGGACACTAAGGCAATCAGAAATTAGAAAGATAAACGCCTGGAAATGTTCTACTGGAGAAGAATGTTGCAAATTTTATAGACCGACCATAGAACAAATAATTATATTCTAAAAGAATTAAATATCAGTACGAGACTATCCAATGGCAACAATTAAAGGTCCTCATGAGGTCAGACATAGACAATATGTAGAAACTCATCATTCAAGTGAACTTAGAAGGCCAAATACCACGAGGAAGATCTCCAATAAGATGTATTAACCAGATCACAGGAACTTGCAAGATACCTATGCATGATGTAATAGAAATAGCCAGAGAGAGAAATATATGGAGACGGGCTATACACGATATCACGACGACCACTACACTCCCTCCAGGAAGTCAAGACTGAAGAGAGAGATAACAGATCAAAGGTCACTGTGAATTCACAAAGATATTTTTATATGATGATTAAAATTAAGTATTTTCCCCAAAATTGAACAAACGAATTGTGTTGCAGTAAACTTGTTCTGCTAATTCGTTTTTGTTCCTGTTGGTAACGAAAGCCGCCATATCCAGTATCTGCCTTATATTACAGGGTTCGCTCCTTCCAGTTACCATAAAATCGGGTCTCCACTTTCGTTTCTTTATTGTCAACAACTCCAAGTTCTCTCTAGAAACATGCCCATAGGGGGGGAAGGTGCGATTTATTACCCTATCAGGACAATTTGTCTGAAATAACATTTTATCCACAGGTATTCTTTTAACAATTTCGATCGTCTGTTCTTCTCTGAAAGACCATGTATCTAATCCGATATAAAATCCTTCATCTATAAATGTTCTCATCATTCCTATAGTAGAATCGAAGAAATGTATAACACCTTTTATTCCTGGATATTTACGTATGATGTCAAGCAGCATTTTAGGCGCGCTGTTTCCCTGAGAATAAATTATTAAAGGTAAGTTGAATGCTTGACTTAATTGTACTTGAACTTCAAAGTATTTCAATTGAAGATTTATTGGGTAATAGTAGTACACGTCACAATTAAGGCCACACTCTCCAACAGCAATAACTTTTTTTTTTCCTAAAGCAATTACATCTTTTAGCTGTTGAAGATATAAATCAGGTTCACCATTTTCTTCAAATTGTAAACACCTTGTAGGCGCACATCCAACTGTAGTAAACAATCTGTTATCCCTTTTTGCTATTCTTAGGGCTTTTTTACTCTCAGCTAAATCTAGGGCACATATTATTATTTTCTGCAAACCAGCATCCCAACTTCTTTCCAACACATGTTTTACATCTGGCTTATGAATCTGAGTTGGAGGATCTCTAAAACAACATTTGTAGGCTCCAGAGAACTGACTATTAGTTAAATTTGCTTTTATGTCTATGAATTTTAATGTAGACATTGTTCTTGAATGTTACCTGAAAATAATATCAAAATTGTAAAAGCCAAAACACTTGAATTAATTGTAAAATTAATAAATAAAAGATGTGACGTATACATAAATTAAGATAAATAACCACAAAAAGAAAAATAACCAATTAGGGTAATTTTATGTCTAAAAAAAATGTCTAAAAAAAATGTTGACAATCACCTCATTCCACCAAAAAAAAAACGGATTCTGGCCCAACAAATCTTGTACCGACCAAGTCATCGCACAGAACACATTAAAGAGGACTTGAAGATAAACTTATAACAGGGGCATCTTTCATAGATCTGACTTTAGGGTCGTGCATTCTTTGCTGAAAAACGGACGTTTTTTCGCCATGCTGGAGAGCAAAGTAAGTAGGTGGACAGTTCAAAAGGACGGCGTTCCACAGGGAAGTGTTTTAGCACCAATGCTTCTCAATATATATACCAAGTGCCTTCCAACTTCGCGCAAAGAAGCTAAGCGAAAACTTAAAATTGCGTGGAATGGCAATACATTAGAATACTGTTACGATAATTATCCTGGCCTAAAATAACCGTAAATATTATGACTAATGCTGTTCTGTTTTAGATTTTACGAGAGTATTCGATTAGCCGGCAGAAATTTACCTGAAGGGACCTTCCAGAAACGGTCGAGCCGATGTAAAAATACCCGTTTGCCTTACCGTTATAATTTCGCCGCTAATCGAGAAGGCTGTTCGATGATTCTAGCGTAAAGGCAATGGCATATATAAAGGACATTTTATTTGGAAGGAACAGTTAATTCTCAAGACGCGCTCGCGAATTTGTTACGTACGGATATATATAAATTATTGTCAGATAAGTTAATATAAATAAAGAAATAAATTAAATCCGTAAGTGTTATAAATATTGAATCTTTTAATAAATTCACAACAATACTTAGACCAGCCTAAATATCTTAAACTGATTCTGAACCGGTCCCTTACCTACTGACAACACTGCATAAAAATGAGACTGAAAGTAACAACTAAGAACAGCAAACTCAGAAGGCTAACGAGAAATAAATGTCCTAGCGTCTTAAGAACAATGACACAAGCACTGCGTTTTTCAACGTGTAATGGACATGTTTGTAATGTGAAAGTTAAAATTCAGCGTTTTTTAGACGCATTGCCTAAATGCCTCATAAATTTCATGTTGTAGCAAAAGATACCACCGAAAGATCACTACGTTCATAACGTAGTTAATCAAACTCACATTTTTTCGTATATTTAATAATAGAAGAATACAATGATGATAGGTTGCCAGTCAAAAAGTGGCCGCAAATAGTTTTGATTCAATTAATGGTAATTAATTTTTAACAAAAATTTCATTCATTTCATCCAATCCAAATCCATAAGAATGTAGCAAGGTATAGGAGAAAGAGCAAAAGCGAATGGAATATCGGTAAGAGAATCTACAAGCTGAGTGAAAGTCAAATTTCCCCCAACAAGTTCGGGTTCACAAATGCTGTTGGTACTAGAAAGGCTTTGTTCTCAGTGTTATCACAGGTACAAGTCTGGTCTCAGGTACAAGTGTTATTCCAGAGATGCAGAAACGTCAACTGCCACGTATACGCATGTCTGGTTGATTACGAGAAAGCGTTTGATCGAGTAAAGCACGCCAAGATGATGCAAATACTAAAAGAAACAGGAATTAATAACCAAGATTTGAAAATAATTAGAAGTTTCTACTGGAATCAGACAGCAAATCTCAGAATTGAACACACTGACTATGTGAAATTCATGCGTGGAGTGAGGCAAGGCTGTATTTAGTTTCCTCTAATCTTCAATCTGTACTCTGAAAGAAAATTCATCGAAGCTTTGCACGAAACTGAAAAAGGTATTCTACTGAATGGTTACCGGCTAAACAACATCAGATATGCAGATGACACCAAAGTTTTTGCGGACAACTTATAAAACCTGCAAGTTCTTATGAACAAAATCAGGTATTACAGTCAACAATATGGACTCAATATAAACGTTAAGAAGACAAAGCTTATGATAATTAGCAAGTTAAGCATAACAGAAGGTGAACTCTACGTCAACCAATCCCCTATAGAAAGAGTGAAGCACTACAACTACCTCGGCACCATAATAAATTAAGAATGGACCAACAACCAGGAGATTAGAGCACGCATTGGAAAAGCTAGATCCACCTTCAATCGAATGGGGGCCTTCTTCAAGAGTCACAACCTCTCTCTTGATACAAAAGTAAGAATGCTGCAATGCTACGTCTTCTCTCCTTTTTTATGGTGTTGAATCGTGGACCTTGAACGAAGATATGTGCAGAAAACTGGAAGCATTTGAGATGTGGCTATGTCGGAGAATGCTTAAGATCCTGTGGACTAACCGAGTCCCAAATGAGGAGGTCCTCAGAAGAATTAATAAGAACCAAGAGGTACTGGCCACCATCAAATCCCGAAAGTTACAGTTCTTCGGACATATTATGCGAAATGAATCCAGATATGCTCTCCTTCAAGCCATACTGAAAGGAAAAATATTTGGAAAACGAGGTACAGGAAGAAGAAGAACACCTTGGTTAAAGAACCTCAAAATCTGGTTCAATACAACATCTGTGCAGCTTTTCCGCGCTACTGCAGATAAGATAAAGATTGCCATGATGATCGCCAACATTCGTAACGGATAGGCACATCAAGAAGAAGAGCTTGAAAGTAATAATTATAGAGGGTAACACTTTTGAACCTATAAAAATCTGATTTTTTATATTAACCCAAAATTTAAGTGTTATGTGAAATAAGCTTAAAATTGTATTATTCTTGTCTTCTGAGAGACAATTTAATAATTTTGCTTCTTATCTGTTCTTATAAGATAATTACGGAACGAGGCAACAGCTCACCAGCAGCATTCTCAGAAGCTACTAGAGAGATACCGCTTTTCGAAGAGTTACAAATTCGTTCAGGATATTTATTTCACTCGTTTCTTTTACCTTTTTGTCTGGAGTCATCCACTAAATTTGTTTCGTTGTAATTAAAAATAGCATATGGTTCTACTTCAACAAGTGTTTGCTTTAAATTTTCTATATCTATCATTTGGACTACATTAAGTGATGCTCTAAGCTATCTTTGTAGCAGTAGCGCACCTAGAATTTGCCTCTGGGGGGGGGGGGGTTTTGGTTGGTCATCAAAATTTTTTTATGGTGTTACCTCCATTTTGAGACCTTAAAATGTGTAAGTAATAGTGTCGGAATAGGGTCCTGGGGGGGTTTTAACCCCCAAAACCCTCCCTCGGTGCGCCACTGCTTTGTAGTGAGGTCTTTATGAAGGTTTAGGAACAATTTACCCAAATCTTTACCAACAATATTATCCTTGAAGACAACTACATTTCTACATTTTTTATTCAAATAGATTTAATTATTTGTCTCAAGTCCACTACAGTGGTAGAAAAACCAGAATTACTCAAACTCAAAATGCATTTAACAAAGGATATCTCTTTGTAATAAGTAAATATTGGCGGATAGCCAGATTTTTTAGTGTAAACTCTTTTTAATTTGTAAAAAATAGTTCTTCTGGACATTTTAAAGGTTTTGGTGGCTATTCTCTGATGAGACGAGATTCAAAGAAAAATGGAGGTATATGTTTGTTACAGCAGCATACAAATGTAAGAGTTTTGACGACAGTTCTTGTGGAAATTCGAAAAAAAGGATCAATTCGTGAAAGAGAATTCCTCAACTATCGTAATGATTGAATAATGGTTATTCACCCACCGCATTTATTAAAAAAATTAAGACGAAAAATTTTGAAAACCTTAAACCAAAATGCTACGGGAAGCGTTTCTTAAAAATCAGAACTTCGATTCTCTACCATCAACCACAGTTGGGAGAGCCACAAAATTTGGTTGTTTATAAGAAGCTTATTGATGTTACTACAAATGCAAAAACATTGGATGGGTTTGTCAGATAGAGCTGATGCAGTAATTATGTCAGCAACATATTAGGGGTTATTTCTAAAGACGACTTTGTCGACTTTCCAAGTGTTTTAAATCGAGACCAAATACGGCGTGAAAAAACAACAAAATAATTTCACTAATGCTAGAAATTTATAAGTAAACCGACTTTTAAATATGAATTTTGGTTTGAACTTTAATGTATGCAAAGGTAAAACACTTATTATGATAAGCAATGGTAGTAAACAACAAAGCATTTAATATAAAAACTTAAATCACATTGTATTTAGGGCGAAACGCTCTTGCGCAACATTACGAATATGTCGCGATTCCTACCAATTAAGTACCAAATAACTTAATCCAATTATTCAAAACAAACAAATTCTTTGGATATGCTGAAATTAGAATATCTACTCGCCTTGTGCAGAATATAAGCTAGAGAAACAAAACTTGATCTTTTATCCGGAGGTTTGTACTATCCAAATAGTACCTACTTTGAGACTCAAAATAAAAAATAATTTATTGGAATGAAATAACTGTGATTTTGCAATTTATCCAAAATAAAAAATCTCATTTAGAATGTCCAACAAAGTAACTGGAAGATGTGTGAAAATAATTGTCACTGAGCTGTCGGCGGCTGCTGTTTGCGACCTTTAAAACAACATTTTGCCAAATAATTTTTAAACTTAACATGTACGAGAAGCTAAATATATTCTACTTTTTGCCATTAAAATATCTATTTAATTCGTAATTCAACTATTAACCTAAACAGGGAAAGAATAATAGAATAAGATTAAACAACAAGATATAAATTTAAAACAAATAATTTGACGATAATGAATCAATCATCAAGTAAAAATGAAGTGAAATTATATTATTTGCGAATGTATAATCTAAATAAACAACTTAAAAACGTTTATTACATTATAATTAAAAGTAAACCTAACATCAGAAATAGTTATAACTTTTAAGAAGTTTATTTAAGATCCATTTTTATCCATTTTAGTAAACTTAATTATAATTGAATAATGTACCTATATTTTATCTTAATACCTGGCTTAATATTTTTTATTTAAAATAATTACTTAAGTATTATTTGTTATTATTGCCAAAGATGATTATTGAGAATACGGATATTATACTTACTGCAAATGAACACAATTTTAAAGTTTCACAAAATCCAAAGAGTCGAAAGTAGGTATAATAGCACCAATAGGCAAAAATTGTAGTACCTATATATCAATATCACCTATGATCTAGTGTGTCCTATTAGGACCAACGATAATTTGATACTACTAAAACAAACCACTTGAATTGATAGTCGATATATGATATTTTATCACAGCGCATAGACACAAATATATTATTTCAAATTTCACAATGTTACGATAGTTTCAATAATCAGCTACGCTACATTTCGCGATAGGGCGCAACGCGCAACTCGTATGTATACAACAAATACGCACAAGACAAATTATTTACAAGAGGAATTTTTAAGTTTACGACTAATAAATTAATAAATATAAATTCACCATGTATACGATATAATTAAATATTTATTTAATTTCTTAACCTTCCAAACAATATAAATTAAACTTTAAAAACTATTACAAACAGCTGATCGAAAAACCTTGAAAATATTCGCAATTCGCATGATCCATCTTTTAAATTTAAATGTGTATGAAGAATTGCCTAAATGTATTGGAGCCGAAAGACCAAAACCAAAACTAATGAAATATTTTTTAGACTCTAGTCTAGAAAATAAACGATTCATGGTCTTCCTACAACACTATATCGGTGACGCATCAAATAAAAATTATGAACATAGTACATTATACACCATTGATGCAAATTAATACGTGTTGGTTAACGGTGATATTTGGTGCAAACGCAAACCTATCTTGCATGGTGAATTTCTGTGCATAATAATCATAATGTTTAGTAAAAATAAATGTATAACTGTATCAGTAGCGCACCTAGAATTAGCTTCTGGGGGGGGGGGGGGTTTGGTTGGTCACCACAATTTTTTTTATGATGTTACCTCCATTTTGAGTCCTTAAAATGTGTAAGTAACGGTGTCGGAATAGGGTCCTGGGGGGGGGGGTTTAACCCCCAAAACCCTCCCCTCGGTGCGCCACTGAACTGTATTGTAACAAAAAATTTAATATTGCATAAATTGGAGGACATTGTAATATTTCGTGGTAAATGTATGGAACTATTACTGTATGGAGTTATGACTTATGATATGAGTGACAATGAGTGAGGTTTTATTGATTTTTCTTTTTGTTTATGGTCATAGAGATATTAGACACAGTATAGGTATCAACTATTTGATTTTTAAACTATTATAATGGAAAATAAATCTTTGATTGCATTGGCTTCCCGACTTTTAATAATAATACGCCGGCAACAACTGCGTACAGCGTACAGCAGTAAGAAGAAAAAGATCGGACGTCTTTGGGCTCGCAGGTGGCTCTTACGAAGAAATCGTGAACAGGGATATCAAATTTAGTGTTGATATTATACCAAATTAAAAATAATTAATGAAGAAACTAAACTAAAATTGACTAAGAAGACTATAAAACACTAAATTAAGAATAAAATAAACTAAATAAATAATAAAAGAAAAATACGACACAATAGCACACATTAGATAATAGGTTTAATATCAATGCAACAAACAACAAATAAATAAATAAAGGATGCTGTCTCTCGGTAAGTAAATGTCGCTGAATTGACAAGAATAAGGCGCGATATGTAAATATGTTGGTGTTACCGGTATTATTATCGAAAATCATATTATGATTTTATCATCGAGTTTAGATTCTTTCTATCATCGAGTTTAGATGGATTTTATCATGCGGAATAGGTACCGTTACCGTCCTATTCTCCTGTGACAAGCTATGACGAGCCGCATGACAGTGCTTATGACAAATCAGACAGTGTAAACATGGAAATTTGACTTTATGACCAAATCATATATGACAATATATTCTTTATCTATGATATATGACAAATCACATGATAAATCATGTAGTGTAAAGTCGACTTAAGAATTCTTTTTAAAGAAAAAAGAAAGAGAGCTCTCTTTCCTTGTCTAAGATGAGAAGAGTTGTTAATTGTCAATGTCTATAATCACAATTTCAAATGTCAAAATTGTACTGATTGACAATGACAGAAGTTTTGTTATCGATAATTTTTATTCAAGATTAAAACTAATTAAAAGTAACGCATATTTTACTGTAATGTTTTGTTATAATATTATAGTGTGATAATAACATAACCTCTAGACTTTCCAAACAACGAATATGGATCGAAATTTATCTGGCGATGATCAATCTTATATTCAAAAAGTGCAGTATATGTCCCTTAATGATCAGGATTCACGTTATATGAGGAGTGCAGAATCATCGGTACCCAATTTCCAACAGAAATCGATTGGAGCAATAGAAAGCTTTACCAGGGATCAAAGGGATATTCAGAAACAGGAATATGCTATGTATGAAAGAAACAACATTATAGCTAGTTCAAAATATGCAACTCCCAAACGTGTTGAGACAATTGCAAGCCAAAAAACTTATGATGAAGATGATGTGTATGTACAGTGTGCAAAACCACAAGTCCCTATAACATCAAGTCCTACACATTCACTCAGTGGATCATCACAAAACTCAGGAAGCCCTAGAGCAAGTATGGCTACAAATTCAGCTGTCTATGAAAATGTAGAGTACAATTCTAAAAAAATGCCTTATTATGGTACTAGCAACAATTCAGTAGGGTTTAGAAAAGCTCAACCTCAGGTCCCAACTGGTAATAATAGACATAATGCAGAAATAGATGGTCTACCTGTATATGAAAATTTACATATGTCTCAAAAGAGTTTGGGAGCTATGCCAGGGCCTCAAGTTCCATCAAATGCGCCTCCACCTTACAATTATCAGTATTCTCAACATTCTGTGTATACCCCTATGCAAGCACCCAATATGAGTAAAGCTCAACCTCAATCACCATATAATAATTATAATAAATCACCTTCTAAGAGTTTAACACAGCAACAGCTAGAAGAATTGAACAGCAGTGATTATGTGTGCATGACTGGAAATGTATCCCATACAACATTAAATACAAATACCCCATTTCAAACTACATCAGCCAAAAATTATGATAGGTCCGTAGCCACTGGTATTGCTCAGACTCCAACAAAAACAGTGCCACCTAAAGAGATTAAAAAACCAGCTCCTTTACCCCAAAAAGTGGAAAAACGGCCATCTCCAGCACCAAGCCCAACTCCTAGTCTCTATAGCAATCCTGGGGGCAGATTAAAAATGACTGGTAAAAATCTGTTACCCTACAGTGTTACACCTCCAAAACCAAGGGGACCTACCGAGGCTGAAAGAAAAATTGAAGAAATGACTAGACAAATTGAGGAAGAAATGGAAAAACATGAAGAAGAAGGAGAGTACTTTGGTAAGTAATTATTAAAAGCTTTCCTCTAAAGTATAAAGTAGTTCCTAACCTTTAGATAAATATAAAATCATATATGTGAAATAAACTTAAAACATGAATTGAATGGTATGAGAATTAAGGAATACAAATCCAGAGGGGTTATATCAATTAGCATTAATTCTATGTTTTCCTATCTGAAGATTTGTGTTGGGAAAACCCTAAGATAAACCATTTTAAGTTTCAATTTTGCTATAGATCATATTCTATAATTAGAACATTACTGGTGACTTCACCTCAATTATTTATGATCAATGATTTTTTAATAGAACACTTATATATATTTTTTCAATTTTAGATAAAACACATTTAAAATTTTTATTGATTCTTCTAATTTGCAGTGTTTATTTGGTATTATATTGAGCTAATTGTCCTAATGGTATTTTTCAATGAGAAAATAAATATCTGCTATAATGAAATATAAATAAGATTTTTAATTTTCAAGTTATATTATACCAACAATTGAAGGGGTCAGTGCAAAAAGTGGTTAAGTCACATTTCTAAGTTTCTGCATTATAGGTGTTTGAAAGTTGTAAATGGTTCCCACATTTAGATTTTTAAAAGCCAACATAATGTGTATTTTTTATATAAGAAAATACACATTTAATCTATATATTAACAGTACACATAATTAGAAATGATGGAAAAGTGGAATTATGTCAAAAATATATTTCTAACAATTTTACTTATACATAAAATTTTACTCATATAAATCAGCATCACTTTCGACATCTTCCTCATTGTTTCTAGTCTCATGATGGTTAGCAAAGTCACATTTTCGATATCAAAAAGAGTCTTCTTATAGAATTCAATATTGCCTGAGATAACCAGTTGGACAAGTTTTGTAACAGTTTCAAACTTTTTGGGTTTTATTTTTGAGTGTATATTGCTGTATTCCAATTAAGGATTGCTGCAAATTTTTCTGTTCATACCTACTCTGTAAAGGGTCACATTATTGCACATTTCTGTCACAGACTTTCTAGCTTGAATTGGTTTCCTCCTTTCAAATTTACTGAATCAAGTTTTGGAAATACCAGTTACGGACGACTTGATACATTGCATCACCTATTGTTTATAATATTTTACTTTAACCCACTGTTACACACGTTTTCTATTTTAATCTAGTTGCATGCATATGAGCATCACTCTCACCTACATCAATTCCAGTTGTTTCGAGGAAGAATGAATGTCAGCATGCCTAAAATTACAATGGTTTATCATCATCATCATTGGTGCTACAGCCCTATAAGAGAGCCTCGACCTTCCCAAGTCTATTACGCCAGTCAGTTCTATCCATTGCCAACTGTTGCCAGTTTGCTGCGCCTATTTGTCTACCATCCTCATCTACACCATCCCTCCATCTGAGTTTTGGTCTACTCCTTTTTCTACTTCCCACAGGTTGTGACATAAGGATTCTTCTAGGAGGGTTGTTCTGCTGTGATCTTGCCAGATGTCCTGCCCATCTTAGTCTTCCTATTTTTATAAAGGATACTACGTCTTTACCACCAAATATATGTTTATATCTGTGATATATCTCGTAGTTGTACCTCCTTCTCCAAACACCATTTTCACAGATGCCACCAAATATTCTTCTCAGGATCCTTCGTTCAAATATAAGCAGGAGATTTTCATCTGCCTTGGAAATGGTCCATGCCTCAGACCCATATGTCAACACTGGTTGTATAAGGGTTTTGTATATGGTTATTTTTGTTTTTTGGCTTAAGTTTCTGCTTCTCATATGTCTACTCAGTCCAAAATAGCATTTGTTTGCTAGGATTATTCTTCGCTTGATTTCTTCAGTCATGACGTTCTCCTTGGTGATCAGGGAGCCCAAGTATGTGAATTTGTCCACCACTTCAAAGGTAGAATTATCAACCGTGAGTTGGTGGCCGATGTTTCTGGCTCTATTGTTGGGTGTTGATGCCATTGTCTTAGTTTTATTTTCATTTACTTGCAGGCCCATATTTTTTGAGGCGTGTGACAAGGTGGTATACATTTCTTGGTTTATACTTACATATAATAGAAATTCTTTTAAACCAAAATATTTTTATTAATTTAACAAAACAAAGTGATAAAATATTGTATCCCAAAAGTTTAACCAATTTAAGACATAACAAATAAATAAATCAAATACAATTAATCAAAAATAAGATAATGAAAACATAAATGAAAAGTTTTAAAGGTAATTTACATATCTAAAGATAATGAATGCATCTACACAGATTCTTTCTCATTTATTTCCCAATAGGAATTACACAAACATTTTTTGTGTGTTCCTTACAAATCGGGTTTCCACAATTTGGCTTTCAGTACTTTGGCTGAGTTGTTCGGTCCTTGCTCTTAGGATAAGGGGCACATTTATTAGATTCTAGTTTTATTTCTATAGGCTCTGCTTCCTCTTGAATTCCCAAATCCCTTACTTCTTCACACGGTCCACCTATAATGATATAACGGTTCATAGTACAACAATAATAATGTTTTAATGATATACCTTAAACTTACCCAAATATTAAAAAAAAAAAAAAACATAAAAGTTCCTTTGAAATTATAAAAGCGTGATCGCATGCGCAGTGAGGAATACCCTGACATAAAGAGGGCTGTCACTTCGATCAAGTATCACAGCATACTGACCACCTGAAATATTCTGAAACATTGTCATCTCCTCTTATGAAAGATGCTAAATGTATTCATCTATAAAGTGTTTTTAAGACAATGTCATTCCTTATAAATAAATATGGTGAGTGATTCGCTCATAGCACTTGTAACATTGGGTTAAGTACTCTGTCGCCTGTAACTAGCTTTCCGTTTGATCTCAGACTGTGTTAAACAAATACAACATCAAAGGAATTAATTTTTTCTACATGTTCTTATTAACTCAATGTAACTCTCAGAATTGTTAATTACTTCTAGTTTTAGTCTTTTCTTCTCAATGGCACCAAAGTCTCTATCTATTTGCATAATAGAGAGTCCTGGAATAGGATACCATATTTTAATATCTTTAAAAATGTTACGTTTGCATAACTGGTCTAGGTAAGTGAAATGATTTGGTTTTTGGTTTAGGCTAAATGTGTTGTCACAAAAATTTTTAACTTTGAGTGCAGCAAATCTTTGTGTTTTTCAATATAATTGTTCAAGCAGGTTATAACTTTATTCGACCCTTTTTGGGCAAAATTTTTCATGCAAGTATACATTGTTGTTTTATAAGTTTTTAAATTATGAATTCCAAAAATGTACAACCATAACTGACTAATATAATATTCATCTTGTGTGTTAGTTACAGCAAAGGCAGGTTCTATTCATAATCAAAATCAGAAGTATCAGTTGATTTTTGAACTTCAGTTAGTCGTATTTTAAATACTTTTCTAAGATGAATCTCCTTATCCATTTTAAGTGTTCTCATTAGATTCCAGGTCACTTTGCCTTATACTAACTGGAATTTTGTACATGTGATATTTAAAGGAAATATTAAATTTATCAGAATGTGTGTTAAAATTTTCATGAAGTTTAGTGACTGATTGATTAGAGTTCAGGTATTTCCTATTGCAGCTATTAGATCTTGTATAGTGTGATTCTAGAACTGGTGTCAGTAGCAACAAGTTTTCAAGTCCATAGACTTTTTGACCAGACACTTTTTGACACAGTGACTTGCAACACAGTGATATTAAAATTTCAACATATGGAATTTTACCCAATAGGATGATTTTTGTTATAAATCTTATCTTGTCAACTTATAGTACCTACCAGTTCTAGAAAAAAATATGGACTTAGCTACTTTTTGCACTGACCTCTTCCAATTACACATTTTTTTATTGAAAAATTGGTGTCTGACAACAACTTTGCTGGTACATGTTTTTGTTATGTAATAGTTGTTCATAGTTTATGCGAGTGTTAAAACTGTTGCCTTAAATTTTAAAAATTTTATATCTTCTAGTTCTAGTTAGACAAGTTACAGTCAAGATTATGAGTCAAATATTTTCAATTAGAGAATTCATCTTCACCCCTATAATTATGTAAAAAACAATGGTGTCTGGCATTTGAATTGTTTTAAAGTAGCTATTATTTTGTTGTGATTCAAAGGCTTAGGAGAGATTGACTTCATTGACAAGTCATATTATTGTGGTTTTGTTTTTGTATTTTACATCAACAATGTTAAAGGCTGATTTAAAATCTGTAAAGTGTTGAAAACTTTCAATATTGAATTTTTTAGTTCTTTCTAATATTTGACATGGCATTTGTTAGAAAATATCTTTTTTTTATTTAATTAATGCCTTTGTATAACTTGATCCATTCACCCACGATAATGTATTTGACTACTTGAATTTGTTAATGATGTATTGACCTATTGCATTTGTTAACAAAATAGTACTTTGCCTAGACGTAAATTAAAAATATATTGTAAACATCAGTATCACAAGAATCAGTATATTGACAAGAAACCACACTTTCGTAAGTTACATTAAGTATACACTGTTGTTTTAGAGTTTTTAGATTGTGAATATCAAAAATGTACAGCCAATAATTGAAGTTATGGTTTAAAAAAATTTGTTTTTTCCTTTGATGTATATGTTTTTCTCTCTTATTAGTTCATTATAGGTTTGCCCTCATCCCTAGTTCTTCTTTGATGCATAAGCTTATATGCATTATTCTTTTTTTAGTGATAATTTACACATTTATCTAATGAGTCTTGCAATAGGGCATTCTGATTTTTGATAGTTATGGCCATACTGTTGAAGCTACATCTGTCAAATTGGTTGTCATTTATTAAGTTCCACATTCTTCGCCTATCGCCTAATTCGAGAGGATTATGGTGACAGGATTCATTCACACTATTCACAGTGTGGTGGATAAATCTGCTAAAGTTACTTAAAATATGAATAATTTAAATTTTGTTTTTTTATTGCAGGTATTTGCCATACTTGTGGAGAGAAAGTAACAGGTGCAGGACAAGCCTGTCAAGCCATGGGCAACTTATATCACACCAATTGTTTTATTTGTTGTTCTTGCGGAAGAGCTTTAAGGGGAAAAGCATTTTATAATGTGCATGGAAGGGTCTACTGTGAAGAAGATTACCTAGTAAGCCCCACTCCAAATGATGTATTTATGATTTTACTTAAATATTTTTAATAATTAACACTAATTTTATCTTAGTTTAAATAAAATCTGTTTTATTGATTTTACTAACAAATGCTAGATGCAAATACTAAATGCAAAGAGACCAAAATGATTGTTGATTTTAAAAACTTATACCATGAAAACATTGCATTACTGACATCAGATATACTATTATTAAGTCTGGCAAAAATTTGGGATCATTTTGGGAAGTTTTTGAAGAAAGTACTATTGTTTATTTTAAATATATGCGTACTCTAGTACTCCTGTAGGTATCTGTGGGTAATAGGTTCCAAAAGTAACCGTGAATAATACCTGAAATTTATAGCATTGAGTTTATCAGTTTTTTCAGTTCCTTTTAGACATTTTAGAAGAATTTGACATAAATTAATATTTGAATATTTAGGACGAGGGGATTTTACATATGCCCATATTAATTTTAAATATTAAGAGTCTTCTATGACTTCTGGTTATTCCGAAAGTTGACTCAAACTTCTGTATTTTAATATCTCGTATATGACGTAGGTCATATCTCGTAAAACTATCGGTCATTGGTTAGAATCCTCTAGAGCATTTCTATAGAAATGCGTTGTAATATAAGTTATATTTAAGATAAGGAACTTTTTGTCAACTTCCGGTATATCCTCAAATGGTAGGAGGCTGCAAATATCTTAAATTTTTTCATATATTGATTATGTCAAGTTTCTCTAAAACATCTAGTTGGAATTCCCAAAGAATGCCACCTTTGATACTTTTTATAGCAGCTTCATCTTTGATAATAGGTGGTTGGGTATCATCATTTTTATTCTGTATGGCGTTGATACTTCTATTGCCTTCAAATTTTGTTGCAGTTGTTTTTGTTTCTTAGTATCATATTTCCTCTCGTGTAGGTTTGTGTGCGGGGGAGGTCTAAACTTTGTAGGACAGACTGGGTAGAAAAATTCATATCCCGACACTACATGCTCCAATGACTAAAACGCCCTACACACGTAATGATTTATTGTACTGCGTGTTTATACTGCAGGTCGTAGAGAAAATCGTAAGGTTTGCAGTACTGTCATTTTTTGTACATACGATGCAACACATATCATACTACAGTAGTTCACATTTATCGCATTTGTGGTGTTGTTATTAAAAGAGTGAAGATTATGTCATCAAGATTTTCAAAAAGAAAAGTTGCGGCCCTTATAAATAAGTTATTAGTAAAAAAGAAACATTTAAAAAAGCTTTAATTTAAATAATATAGAACTAACCATGCATTGTCATCCAAACTAAACATGTTTGCAAAATTTCAGCTCAGTCGTTTGAAGACAACTGCTTTAAAATTAATCAGTTGGAAAATTTATCCATACAAATATACATACAAACATTGCAAGTTAAATAAAAGCTTAAAAGAATTATAATGAAAATAAATTTAATGTAAAAAAACCTTTTTAAAAACACCTTTTATTTAAATGCACTAAAAAGACGAAAATAAATTTTAAGAAGACTCTATTTATTACATTACACAATTTATAATTATATAAAATCTTGTCAACATCAACAACAATACTGCCGTAGTCAAGACTCTACACATGTTACAACTTGCGTTCAAACACGATCGTTGTTACGATATTTTATGGAAGCTCCTTACTGCGAACGATACGACTACTACGTACTGCGTAGCATCCAATTTGCCTGCGCACGTGACGATTTATCGTTACTGCGGCAGTTTTAACCGATGCAGTACTGCATGTAGTTTGATAAATCGTTAGGTGTGTAGGCTGTTTTATAGAGAACATCCTCTGGGTATATAGGACATATGGTAATAAGGTATAACCAAATATACACCTGCGGATCAGAACATGAGAACAGCGGCTGTCATCAACTTTAAATTTTTTTATTGAACAATGCAAACATATACAAAAAATGCACATATATACATGTACACCTACACCATTATCAATCGGCAAATCACCAGACAGTCCTAGCACAACTAGACTATCATATGATGAGATTTGTGATAATATTGCATTCCTCTTTCCCGAATTGTATGTAATATCATCATACCCATGGGATAAATGGCAAAAGTGTTGTCTAATCTAAGCGTTGTCTCTGCTATTGAAGAGAAAGTTTTGAGCTAAAATCTTAAAGGAGCAAGAAGGCGAGGTAGACTTCGAGGAACGCTTTATTTTCGCACGTACATGAAAGGCAAAAAGACATAATACAGAAATAATTTCTATAAACTTTGTTTAACCCAATGTTATATTTTGAACGTAGAAATATACAAAGGCCACCGAGAAAACAATGATAACGACAACTATTGAAAAACTTGTGATGCGATTGATGCAGTTATATTTAAATAAAGTCCATAATTTGTTCATGGATAACTATTACAGCAAACTACTATTATCTAACAAATTACTTAGCAAAAAGATACATGTGACAGGAACTCTTCATGTAAATAGGAAGGGTCTGCCGCAAGAAATAACACATCTTGCTTAGAAGAGAAGAACATGTATTGCGACGCTAAAATCAGACATACGTGTCAAAATGGAAAGATAAACGGGATGTGCTATGTCTAACAACAGCTTAACACCCAAGTATGATAAACACAGCTAACCGGCGACAACAGGAAAAGAGAAAACGGATTGAAATAGTGAATTTCAATTTTCCATCAGAGACGTCTGGAGGGGGATCATTGACAAGGAAGCACGAAGCATTAGATAGGTTTGGAGCAGGCTGAGAAACTTTGCTGGTAATAGAGATGGGTGGCGGAATCTCCTAGGTGCCTTATGCTCCTCAAGGAATTGCGAAATTAAGTTAGTACGCGATGCTCCCGAGAGCTGTAGAACTCTGGTGGATTATAGCCTTATTACAGTATGGTGCCTGACATGGAAGTTACATGGATACGGAGAAAAAAAGAGATTGTCCAGAAGAAGACTCATTAGGCTTCTTCTTAGGCTGCAAATAAAAATATAAAGGGAAATAGCAGAAAAGCGGCCCTGGTCGGGGACTCTGTATCTGTACCAAATAGGTCTTAATCACACCAATCAGGGTCCTACAGATGAACATTCAACACAATAGGACAGTTTTGACGTTTCTATTTCCACTTCGGAAATCATTCTGCAGTTTAGGTCTTCTAGTGCCTTCTTTATCTTTTCTGGGGTTTCGTTTGAGGGTAATCCTTTTGTGACTACCTTGTATGGCGTGTTCATCTTTATTTTTTACCTTTGCTCCTTTCGTTACCGTTATCTGGACTTTAATGTTGTATGTGCTGACCATGTCTACTTTTTTTTTCATGAATCTTTGCTTACAATTACTTCTTCAGCTGTATCTCCCCTTTCCGTGTCCATGGGGATGTGCCCTTGTAACAAATGTAATTTGAAGCCACAGGGCTGGATGTCTTAGATGATTGCGATGACTTTAAGGCTCTTTGGTGAATTTAGATATCGTTTGGGCCGTTCTGCATGTGGTGTTGAAGGGTTATTTCGTCTTTTTGTTCTTGCTGTACTTAGATTTGTTTGTATTTCCTTATTATTTGTCTTCTTTTTGCAGGATAGTACTACTAGTATACTATCTCCTTCAAATTTTGATTGTGACATTTAGGTTTTTAATAATTGTCCTTTTGTTTTTTATTTTCTTTGATTACTTTGTTGCATTCCTCGGCTAGTTTGTCATGTTCATATATTAAGTTGGTTTTTCACTCCTGCTAGGATTCTATAGTCGTCAACGGTTTCCAGGTATTCTTACATTTGTTTTCTAATAAACTTTTCTTCTTCTTTTTGTTCTTAGGTTAGACGAGACACTTTAATCTCTGGCACTTGGTCATACCACCTCTGTACCATACCCTGTTTTTTCATTAAACTCCAATAAGTCCTGTAGTCTCAACGAAGGCCAACAGTTTCCTCATTGATAGTGTAAGGATCTCTTCTGGTTTAAGCTTCAGTTGACCATTGAATTCTTGTTTCATATCACTTAGCACTTTGCAATGGCATGTATGATGTGTATGGCAGTATCTTCTTCCATTTCACATTTTCTGCACCATGGTCCATTCACCTCTCCTAGTTTGTATAGGTGTTTATCTTCTTCTTCGTCTTCCTCTTTATAAGCAATTTTGCTTGTTCGTTGGCGGATTAATACCTCTATTGAAGGATGTCACTCCATCTTTTGCGCGGTCGTCCGATACTTCTTCTGCCGATTGGTGACTTATCTCTTGTTATTCTGACCACACGGGTCTCTTCCATTCTGCTTATGTGGTTATTCCATTCTTTTTCCTATTTTTTGTCCATTCATTTATACACTGTAGGTTACATTTTCTTCTAATGTCTTCACTTCTCTTTCGATCTCTCAGCGTATTTCCTGTAATTCTTCTTAGTACTCTCATCTCTGCCGTTTCCAGTAGCCTTTGCGTTGTGGCTGTGTCGGGTCTTGTTTCTGAGGCATATGTCATTATTGGTCTTATACTGGCTTTATAAATTCTTGACTTCATCTCAGTGTTAATATGTCTGTTTCGCCATATAGTGTTATTAAGGCATCCTGCCAGTCTATTTGCTTTTTGTACTTGATCTCTCACTTCTTTGTCCAGGTCTCCATAGCTAGGCAGTGTAATTCCCAGGTATTTTATTTCCATTACTTTTTCAATACTGATGCCATCAATTTCTATTTTACATCTGGTTGGTTCTTTGCTGACTACTATTGTTTTAGTTTTCTGAGATGAGATTGTCTTATTAAATTCTTTTGTTCTTATGTTAAATCTGTGGACCTGTCTTTGCAGACTATCTTCATCTTGGGCTATCAATATTGCGTCGTCTGCGAAACAGAGTATTTTGATTTCTTTGTTTCCCATTCTGTATCCTCTTCCTTTGTTAACGCTTTTGATGATTTCATCGCTGATCAAATTGAAAATCATGGGGCTCAATGAATCCCCTTGTCTTATTCGGCTGCCTATTTCTATAGGTTCTGTAAGTCCATCTATTCTGACTTCCATTTTGTTGTTTTGGTAGATGTTTTCGGTAGTTTTTATAATATTTAGGGGAGCTTCTCTATTATACAGAAGATGGATTCCATCTTTGAGTCTTACTCTGTCAAACGCTTTCTTTGGGTCAATCAGACACAGAAATGCTGGTCTATTATACTTACTCTAGTAATTTCTCAGTAATTTGCTTTCTAACGAATATTGCATCTGTACACGATCTTCCTCTACGAAAACCCTGTTGTTCATCTGCTAAAATTATCCTCTGATTTATTAGCACTTGTAAAATGTTAGTTGTAAGTTTTAGCGTAGTATTTAACAAGTTTATACCTCTGTAGTTTTCTGGCTGTTTTTTATCTCCTTTTTTGACTAGTAGAATTAGTTCGCTAGTTCTCCATTCTTCCGGTATTTGATTGTGTTTTATATTTTATTAATTAATGTATTTTATAGGTGTTTATAGATATTATAAATAATTATTTTCAGCAGCCGCTTTTTATTTTTTTCTTGCACTTTTGTATTTTCTTCTATGCTGATTAATGTTTTTTTTTTATAATTTACTATTAATAAAAAATAGTTTATTATTGTTTAATTTTAATTAAGATGTTTATTTGATGCTAAGTAGTAATTTTTTAAATTTATTGTATTCAATATAATTAATTTTTGTTGCAGTATTCTGGATTCCAGCAAACAGCGGAGAAGTGTGCCATTTGTGGACATCTGATTATGGAAATGGTAATGTTGAACAATATTGATATTTTTTTAGTATTCTTGGTGAAAACTACAAAATTTGTAAAATAAAGTCCTTATTATTCGGTTTCAATGTCCATTTTGGAAACGGTTGTAAAAAATATTTTTTTTATTTTATAATGGTATTCATTTCATAACACCCGGACATTCTGTCTTTTGTCTATTACCCTACTTTTAACAAAAAAAAAAGTATATACAATATGAAGCAAAATAAAGAACACTGAAAATTGATGCTTTATTAAACATGAAAAATTAAGTAACAAGAATTCAAATGGTCTGCATGGTATGAGTATTTACTATAATTTACAATATGCCGATGATTTCTGACCTTAAATTTCCAAAAATTCTTATCATTAATATGTTGATTCCGTAAAACGATGAAACGAGAACAAAAAAGGTTTAGAAGGAAAATAATGAGCAATACGAAAATGTTCTAAACGAGATCGTTAACCACCATAACAGAAAGGACGGCCATTCTATCAAGAAATAAACAGTAAACAGCTGTAGAAAGGAATTCAAACATTAAATAATAAATGGTTCTGTAATTAGTGACAAGGAACATATACTTGACAGATGGGCGAATCATTTTGAGAAACGGCTTATAGCTGTCATGAAGATAGATGGAGGCTCCCATGATCCAAATGAATGAAAATGATCGGCAGTCGCTACATACCGAAGAAGAAATTAGAGAAGCTATTTTAAAACTGAAAAATAACAAAGCTCCTGGTTCGGATAATTTTGCTGCCGAACTTTTTAAAAACAGCGGCGCATCATACTTCTTCTTCTTATTGTTCCGTCTTCTAACGAAGGTTGGCGATCACTTCTTTAAACGCTTCCCTATCTTTTGCAACGTGAAATATCTGTTCAACACTGAGGTTAGTCCAATCTCTGATATTCCTCAGCCAAGATTTCTTCTTTCTTCCCAAGCCTTTTCTTCCCTCTACTCTTCCTTGCTACTACAACGTAGTACAATGTAGATACAAACAACAATGTAGAAAAAACAAAACAGGCAATAGAGCAAAATAAGAACATGAAAGTTTTGAAGAGGAGCGTACAAAAGGGGAAAATAGAAATTAACAAACTGAGAAACAGCACTGGAGAAGAAACAACGAACAGAGATGAAATATTAAGAATAGTCGAAGAGTTCTACACAGAGTTATATAGATCAAGAAAAAAAGATAACAATACGGAACCTCCAATTACACTAAAAACTGGGGTATTAAACCAAGGATCAGATTTAATGCCCGATATAACAAAATCAGAAATCAAAGAAGCCCTGAAGAAAATGAAAAATAATCGAACCCCGGGTGAAGATGGAATAGTATCAGAAGCACTAAAAATTGGAGGGGATGTATTACTTGAGAAAATTAAACAACTTTTCAATATCTGCCTTCACAGCGCCAATATTCCAACAGACTGGAACAACGCTACTATGATTCTATTACACAAAGCAGAAGACAAAGCAAATTTAGAGAATTACAGACCGATTAGCCTCCTCTTCCATATATATAAGTTGTTTACGCGAATACTAGTTAAGAGAATGGAAAGAAAATTAGAGACTTATCAACCAAGGGAACAGGCAGGATTCCGAAAAAGTTACGGAACAAATGACCATCTACAAAGCATAAAAACCCTAATAGAGAAAGCAGTGGAATACAATAAACCGCTAGTTCTAATATTTATCGATTTTCACAAAGCCTTTGACACAGTTGAGCCAAGCAAAATATTACAGGCGCTTAAAGAATGCAGGCTAGATTATAGATATACTAAATTATTATACAAAATATACCTGCAGGCAACAACCACTGTCAGATTACATACTAACAGTAATCGCATAAAAATAGAACGGGGGGTTAGACAAGGAGACCCAATGTCACCTAAACTTTTTAATACGGTGCTAGAACATGCTTTTAAGAGTTTGGATTGGATGACAAAGGGAATAAAAATAGATGGAGAATATCTAAACAACTTACGTTTCGCCGATGATATACTTATAATAGCTGAAGATCTAGGTATGGCAAGAGAGATGGTACAGGAACTCGTTGTGGCTACAGAAAATGTAGGTTTAAATATAAATATCTCGAAAACAAAAATCATGACCAATTTGGTACCCAACCAGAACATCAGTATTGGGGGGAAAGAAATAGAGCTCGTAGATAGATATAAATACCTGGGACATGAAATTATGATTGGCAGGGATAACCAGACTCATGAACTGAAGAGACGAATCGGCCTTGGGTGGGCAGCATTTGGAAAACTGAGAGAAACTTTTAAAAGTGAGCTACCCACATGCCTAAAGAGAAAGGTATTTGATCAGTGCGTCCTCCCAGCCTTGACGTACGGAGCAGAAACACTTACCTTAACAAAAGCAGCAGCTACTAAACTGAGAGTCACGCAGAGAAGAATGGAGCGGTCCATGTTAGGAATAACTCTGCGAGACAGAATAACCAACGAAGACATCAGGAGAAGAACCGGAGTGACTGACATCATCGAGAAGATAGCCAGACTAAAATGGAGATGGGCAGGACACATAACCAGAATGACAGATGGGCGATGGACAAAGAGGTTATTGGAATTGAGGCCAAGGGAAGACAAGAGAAGCGTCGGTCGACCACCTACAAGATGGACTGACGATTTAAGAAGACTCAATAAAAACTGGATAAGAGCGGCGCAAGATAGACGGGGTTGGAAACATGAGGAAGAGGCCTATGTTCAGCAGTGGACTCTTGAGGCTGGATGATGATGACTCTTTCTGAGCAAAGATATAGGTCTATATTCTTTAGGTAGATCGAACGCTTTACTTTATTGTATTTTTACATGTAGAGTAAAAATCGATTGTAAAAAAATCAGTTCACAGTTACAGGAGTCTACAATTGAATAGCATTTTCAATTTTACAATGGCTATCTTAGTCTGTGTACAAAGCGCATAAGAGTTGGGAATACAGCAACATCAAACAGGATTTTTGAGCCAATATTGATCATCTTATGCATGGATGTTTTAAAATGATAATTCAGAACTTTAAAAGTACTTTATATCCCTCATGTGATAAAAAATGACGTGAATGCTCGTGCTAATATAAGTTGGGTTTATTTTTTTTTTATAAAACAAAACTATTTTAATATTAGCAGGTGACATGAAATTGATTAAGTTTACTTTATCGTAGTCGAAACTATTTCTTGTTTACATATTGGTGGATATTTTCTGCTACATTAGGTATTTCCTGCCACATCTGATTAACGTTGTTTTGCAGATTTTACAAGCGATGGGAAAATCTTATCATCCAGGCTGCTTCAGGTGTTGTATCTGCAACGAATGTTTGGATGGTGTTCCATTTACTGTTGATGTTGACAATAAAATATATTGCGTGAATGATTACCATAGGATGTTTGCTCCTAAATGTGCAGCCTGTGGAAAAGGTCAGTATCATATTTATATTGTATTTTTTAGCTATGACGTATGTAAAGGAAAATTGACACATACTGAAGTATTTATTATACTAAAGGAACCTTCTTACGAACTGAAAATGCATTTACCTGATATTTGGACAGAAAGTCTGAAGGCCTTTTCTGTTAGCATCGCGCCCACTACGATTGCAACCTAAGTGCAGTATTTCCCACTTTCGCTTACATTTCTTTGTACACCTGTCAGCCGGTTGATTGCCCGTATCCACCATTACAAGACCTGTTACGTTGCGATACCGTTACTAACTTAATAATGCATTTTAGGTATTACGCCCGTAGAGGGTACAGAAGAAACAGTTAGAGTAGTATCAATGGATAAAGATTTTCATGTTGATTGCTACATATGCGAAGAGTGTGGCATGCAATTAACGGACGAACCCGACAAGCGCTGTTATCCTTTGGAAGGTAGATTGATGTGTCGAAACTGCCACATACAAAGACTGCAACACATGCCGAGCCAGATGCATCCAGTTCCTGCAACATATCAATATACTGGTTAAGTTACCTACATTCTAGGCCTCTCTTTTAGTTATAAATATAATTTAAGTATTATAAAATTCATGTCATGTTATTGTTAATGTAAAGACAGGAAAATCGTTTATTTTCATTTAGAATAGTGATGCCACATGCGATTATGATAGTGATATTCAGTGCTACTTTTTACTTATTACTAATCTATGTGTTTATTGTGTAGAGGAAAAGAACAAATTATAAATTGATGTAAAAAAGACTTTAAAATTTACTTTGTTTACATAAAATTATCTTTTATAACACACGCTCATTAGCCCAGTATGGTTAAAAAAAAAGGTCGAAAAATTTTTCGCAGATATCTGAAGCTTTTAAGACATAGGTGGGGGTTACTAGATGACGAATAGATGAAAAAGCACTTGTATTTTTACCTTGCGTTTTTTTAAACAATACTTTATGGTCACAATTTGATTTTTTGTCTATAAGTTTTTTCCTTTATATTTTACATAAACAATATTTATATCATTTTTTTATATCAAGAATATCTTTATTTTCCCGTTTTTTAAATTAAAATTGATAAATAATTTACGGAGATATTTGCAAAAAAGCAGTTTTTTGCACTAATTTATAAATCTTATTAATTTTTTTATTAACAAAATAAAATGTTATTAATACATTTGAACACCGAGGAATTACCGTCTTTTAAATTTGTGCGAAATTTCCCCCCAATTGGTCAAATAGTTTAAAAGTTATTTAATTTATTTATCCCTGAGGCTTAATATTTAAATTATTGAACTTGCTCTATTAATGATGCTAGACACATTTAGCAGATTTCATAGGCTTCTTTAAGACTTAAACTATCTCAGAAGTTAAATGCATATTGCGTTTTCATCTAAATTATTTACAAAATAAACGTTTGAAAAAGGGGTATGTTTTTTACTTATAAACAATTGTAATAACTTCTATATTTTTCAAGCTACAGACAACCATTGGATAGCTGGTAAAAAAACCCACATTAAAAAAAAAACCTATGACCAATAGGAACGAAGTTAGGGACTATTTTTAAAACAATCATATCTCCATTGTTTATAAACATTAAGAAGTAAAATTTGCACAAATTTTGAATGAATATCTAAACTTTATATTGAAACTTATAGCTATAAAATGCATCTAATTTTTCGAAACGAAGGTACTTTCGAAAGATCGACATCGGAAAGTGGAGGGGATAACTGTTTCAGCTCCGTTTTTTTTTCGTGATCGGAACTTCAAATTGAAACACGTAGGAAAAATTTACAGTATCTCGGCTTCCATTGCAGCTAGAAGCCTTTTTTTTTAATCTCGGGTAGCTCGTCGAAATATGAATAAACTACGTAGTTTTCACTGGCCGGGAAATATGGGAAACCTCCGAAAAATTGAGTCCATTTGAAATTCACCGTAAAAACTTTTTTTTAATTTGGCTGAAATAGTCTGTCGCAGCATTAGATGATGACATAATCTTCATTCCCCCCCCCCCCTCGGAAATCTCGGAATATCAACATAATTATAATAAATATAAGAAATATAATAATATTATGTGTAAAAAATTACCTGAAATTTAATTTATAAAATATATGTATGTTGATGCAAAAAAATATATGTTGATTTTCCGGAATTGTCCGAGATTTCCGGAGGGGGGTTATTCATATTTCGACGAGCTACCACAGATTAAAAAAAGAGGCTACTAGCTGCGATGGAGCCGAAATAATGTAAATTTTTCCTACGTGTTTCAATTTGAAGTTCCGATCTCGAAAAAAACGGAGCTGAAACAGTTATCCCCTCCACTTTCCTATGTCGATCTTTCGAACGTACCTTCGTTTCGATAAACAATGGAGATATGATTGTTTAAAAAATAGTCCCTAACTTCGTTCCTATTGGTCATAGAAGGTTTTTTTTAATGTGAGTTTTTTTACCAGCTATCCAATGGTTGTACGTACAAGTCTGTAGCTTGAAAAATAGTTATTACAGTTGTTTATAAGTAAAAAACAAACCCCTTTTTCAAACGTTTATTTTGTAAATAATTTCGATGAAAACTCAATATGCATTTAACTTCTGAGATAGTTTAGGTCTTAAAGAATCCTATGAAATAGGCCTTGTCTAAGCTATCGCTCAAACCGTTGCTAGAATGAGAAAAGATATTGATATCGTCCAATGTAAATGTAAACCTCCATATACAATTTATTCGAAAATCGTTTTTTTTTAACTTGTGTGGTTTTCTATTAGGTGTACATGATATAATTGGCAGCTGTGATTTTTAAACGCGATGCTACTGTGTCTGTGGTAGCTTAAGAAATGAGGTAATTTAGTTTATTATGGAATAAAATTTTAGTTTATGAATTAAATCTATCACAAAGCCCAGTGAATTGTCATCGTTTGTAATAAGTACAAAGTAAGGGCTATTGGCATCACTATAATGCAACATTATTGTCAATTTATTTGAATATCACAACATTTTCAATTAAAAATGATCATTTAAAACTGAATTTTTAGAAATATTCTCGTGTCGTTTTTAAGTGGAGATAGCCATCATTTTAGACTAATCTTGTACATTCAGTTAGATATTTCTTTCAGCTCTTGCTTCAGAATATACTTATGACAAAAAGATAATTGATACAATGATATTAGTGATTAAACCGTTAACACGTTTTGGTATATATCGATACATCAAAACAACAGTAAGATATTGTCACAAGTTACTCTTCTGAGATATTGAGTAATGAATATTCAAACTGTATAGTCGTAGAACTCATCCGGTATTTGATTTAAAATTATTCGATGTTTATAAAAAACGTTAGATAAATTATTTACGAGCTTTTGTAAAATATCTCATTGTTGCAATTAAACAACAATCAGGCTATCTCATCACAATGTTTATGTATATATATTTTTTAATGTATTATGTTACTAAAAAATAATAAAATTAGTCAGTTGCCGCTCCTGGTTCGTTATTTTTATCAGAATTTTCTGCTTTAAGATCGTAATAAAAGGTGTCTCTCAGTTATAATTCGTGACTGGCAAAGATACATAAGACCCGCTTTTTTATTATTTGGTAGTAAAGGTGGCTCTGTGTTGGCCTTTTCAATAATCAACTTTCAAACTTTCTTCCTCTCACTTTATATCTCACATCATTAATGCTTCAAATCTTTCATCGTATTTATTTATATTTTTGATAAATTTCGTATGGATCCTCGGATAAAACCTTTATTATTTTTAAAGCATTGTAGTTGCATCTTGCTCCTTGATCATTGGTATTAAAATTTTCTCACCTAATTCACTCAACTCACTCACTAATAAATGCCCATAACTCCATCAATTTTGCCTCGATCACTCTGAAATTTTAAGTGGATCCTCTTGAAGAGTTATACTATCGAATAAAAAATAAAAAATTAAACAAAAAATACCCTACCCCCTTAACAATGTATGGTTTACCCGTTTTTTAGCCAGTTTTTTCTATGCAGGCATGTATAGAATCTCCTTCATTATTTTTATGCCCCGTAACATAAACTCTAAATGATGAGAAGCTACAAAAGTGCAAAAAACTTTAAAAATATCATGCACCTGCTCCCAAACTACATCATTTACCAGAGTGTGCTTTAAAAAAGAACCTGAACTTTATTGTAATTTAATGAAATTGTTTTAACAAATACAGTAGACTCCCTCTGGCAGACTAATTACCTCGTTATAAGCCGATCTCACTATATCAGACAATAATAATACTGTATATACATATGAATGTAGTTTTTTAAAACATTAACTTCCTATAGTGGTCGGTCAGATAGCCAAGCGGGCTGGGCGGCCGGTTCTCACTCGCTTCACTGCGAGTGGTTCAGTGGTTCGATCCCCAGCTCGGTGTACAGAAAACAAAAAGGCTAACGCAGCAGTTTAAAATTCTAAATGAATCTGCGGCTTAGACTAGAACTAGAATATGCTGGTGTCTGATCGGCCTATGGTGGAGCAGTACGGCAAGAGATAAGGGCTTGCGGCTCAGTGATACTCCTCCATAGATCCCTACCGGAAGGGCGAGGCGCCTAAATACCGGGTATATATATATATATATATATATATATATATATATATATATATATATATATATATATATACTTCCTATAGTGAAGCCATTCGAAGCAATATAAGATGCTAAATATTGTTTGAATGGCGTTTTTGAAAAAAAGTTGTTTAGTTTTATTGTCAATGAAATACTTTAAAACAAAAAAAAAGTTTACTTTTATTGTCAATGATATACGTTACAACAAAAAATCTGTACTTATATTTTTTTCTAACTACGTAATGTATAAAGCGTATTTTCAACGATAACATAAACTATTGCTTCTGCAATTGGAAGAAATCTGTCATTTTTGACTGCTTTAAATTGTCCAGTATCATTCTATCTATCATATTTTCTAAAGATGTGAAACATTTGTATTCATTGTAAAGAAGTTTATTGTGAGCGGCAGTTAAATTTATTGCGGGCGGCAGTTAAAAAAGAGTATTTATTTATAGCCGCGGCCGGGCCAAAACGTAAAAAAACACTTTTTTCGATCTTATTTTCTCTCTTTATAACCAAATTTGCCTCGCTATAGAGGGTTATAGTTCAATAGAAATTTCACGGGACATCTAATGTACCTCGTTATAAGCGAAACGTCGTAATAACCATGTTCGTTATAGAGGGAGTGTACTGTAATATCTGTTTTAAACTAATAGTATTACTAGGCATTAAAATACCACCTTCTTTATTATTATCTACAGTCATATTCAACTATTCTTCAATACTCTGCTGTGAATATTCTGATAAAATGGATGGGAATTTTACAAGAACAGATTCATCTAAAAACAAAAAAATATTCTTACACTTTCTTCCTTTAGACATACATAATATATTCTCTCATTGCTTTAAACATTATATTTTATTTGTTTATTTTGTTGTTATAAAAAATAAATACCTGTATAGATTTTTAAACTAAAAACCACTTAGGTTAGGTTTTAGTTTTATTATTATGATTACACCTACCTGCTATAATTGATTCATTTTATTGCAATGCCAACTGACACAATCAATTTTCATTTTGATTCACCCACTTTTGCTTTTCAAATGCACAATTTTTACAAAAGATTTACTATACGATTCACTATAGTTCTGGTAATACGGCATCCGAAAACACACCGAATAATCAGAATAATTATACGATTATACTATATATGAACTCATATGTAATCACTTATATGCATCCGGATATATAATATAAATTTAGTACAATCAAGTTTTTAATTGATAAACATAACATAAATCATTTAAAAATCTGTGGCAAAAGGACTAGTTTCCATGCCAAACACACTATCATCATCAATCAGAATAATTATAACAAATCTGACAATAAGTCAGCAACAGTGAAATATTGCGAAATGTCTCAGTGTTTCATGAACAAAATCTATTTACACCTTGAGATATTTAAAATAACTCACTGTTGCATTATAATAATCTCACTTATGAGTTTATGCAACACTGAGTTTTGAGTTTCTAGCATAGGAATAATAATGTTTTTGTAGATATCTCTGTGTTGCACTGAAATTATAGTCAATGTCGAGTACATTGAAGAAGGGCTAGTACTTAGAGAATAGTCAATTTGTCTAGATATCTCACAATTGCTTTGATGTATCGAAATTAAGAATGTGGCTTGCATACACACTCTTGTGCTACAACCTAATCAAAAATATATTTCAATCAAATATAAAAATTTGTGATATAATTTTCTTTGGATTAAAATAAAAAACGAACTGTCACAATGCTGAATTCCTGGAGCGGAGAGGGAGATATGACAGTTGTGGATATTATAGAAAGATGTCTTTTTCCCAAACAAATTATTATTGAACATATTTATCTGTTAAAGTTTTTGTTGCCTCATCATATGTGTTCATGTGGGATAGTGATTTAGGAGAATGTGTAACCTCCGTTGCCGTTTTTTATATTTTATTTTATTCTTTATGCATACTTCTATTGAGTTGTATACATGTTTAAAGCGACTTCTCTCTCCAACCACGGTGTAGTCTCTAGAAAGTGGCAAAATGATCAAAGCATTGATATTATCATTTTATGTTGTATCAATTTGACAACGCCTAGGAACTGAAATTTACTAAATAAATTGAATGTATAATACAGGGTGTTTCGCAACCAGCTTAAAAATTGGTTTATGGGGATTACAAGTTATGGCCAACTTCAAGAAAATATTTTTACAGACATGCCACTTCCGGTTATACCGGAAGTGAGCAGCAACTTTGTTATTTTAAATGGAACACTCTATATATTATTACATGTTTAGATTCTGAGTAAATAGATAAAAAAGATTCTACATAAAATTTCTCTAACATACCGTAGGTCAAAACTTCAGATTTTTTGAGTTATCTTTTTTCAAAAAATTTGACAGATAGAGACCACCTTTTCAAAGCTCATCTGAATACGGTACCTACGGTACCTTATACAAATGTTGCATATTATTGGATTTAAAAAAGCAATAATATACAGGGTGTTCCATTTAAAATAACTAAGTTGCTGTTGACTTCTGGTATAACCGGAAATGTAATGTCTGTCAAAATATTGTCTTTAAGTTAATCATAACTTGTTATTCACATAAACCAATTTTCATAAATATCGTGTAAGTAGTTTCCGATATATAAATAGTGTAAGCTCGTCGTGAAACACCTTATACAGGGTGGTCCTTAAGTAATTGTACAAACAGAAACCGTAGATTCTGCACTTTAAAATATTACGATTCAAGCCAACTTGCTTTAATAAAATGTTGATATTAAGTAAGATACAGGGTGTTAAAGTGGAAATTTAAAATTTTATTTTTCGCTATAACTTTTACGTTTGTAAATATTTTTGGACAAAAATTTACAGTTGGATACTTTTGAATAGGATAAATTATAATTTTATACTTACTTTAATGTAACTAATAGAGGGCGCCACATATGCCATATGTGTGGCATAAATTTGCGCTTTACTTTTTTGCTCTTTAAGTTAGCTTTATTTGTGTTAAAAAATATTAAAGATACATTATTTTTACAAAGAAAAGGTATACTTGTTAGTAATCAGAAAATTCAACCGTTTTCGAGATAAATGCATTTTATAAGTCAGCTGCACAATCATTCTTAGTTTGATATTTGTGCGGTAAAGCACTGAGTGCCTGTAGATAAGCATAATTCATAGTTTATTCTTATTAAAACAACTCAAAGATGATAATGTAACATCAAAAAATGCTTTGTTATGGGTACTAAATGTCTTATTGGAGAAAAGATATTTCATCTTCTTCTTTAGGTGCCGTGTCCGTATTCAGACGTTGGCCGTCATCATGTTTACAATTTCCCTTTGCTATCGCTTCTTAAGTTTCTATAATGGCGTTATATTACTTTTTTTCTACTGTAAAATGCTAAAAATCCAAAATATGTGGTTTATGCAAGATGGTACACCACCACATTCTAGAGAGAAGGCAGTTAGAACATACTTAAATACAACTTTTCTGAACGTTGGATTGGTCGTGCTAGTCATATTCCTTGGCAATGTGGTGAGATATTGATATAATTATTTAATTCATAAAAAATCCGAAAAGAATACTTATTGTTCATAACGTAAATTGTTTACCCATTTTTTTTAGGACAAATAGAAACTAGAGCACAGGTATTGATTAACACATATGTGTCCTGTTTCATAATACTTTTGCTACAAATCTAACCTGAAAGACTCAGAATTTTTACAAAAACATCATCGTTGTCCTAATAACCGATATTGTTATAAATATAGTAAACACACAGGCAATTTAGTTCAGCATAATATTAGTTCGTTAGTAAATCATAATAGTCCATTTATTCGAGATGTAATTATAGTTACTCGTAAGCTGTAACGTAATCATATAATGTCATCAATAGGTTATTCCGTGTGTATATAAGTAACCAATGAACGAGATACATCACAGTTTAATACATTATTTAACTTCTGTGGCAAATAAGATGTAGTTCCATAATATACCATAAGATTTTTATATGTATCCAAAATAATATATTTATCCATTATACATTATAGCCACCACGTAGCCCCGAATTTAATCCGCTTGATTTTGGTATATGGGGCGCATTAAAACAACGTGTCTATAAGAATCCCATAAACATTCGCAACCAACTATAGGAAGAAATTAATACTGCAGCAGTTTCTTTAGAACCAATGATGCTATTTAATATGAGACGATCTTTTATGGAATATATTGGCAAATGAATTAAAGAAAATGGTGGACATATCCAACACTTACTTTGACAAAAAGTTATGTTATTTAGTTTAACTATTTCTTAATATTGTTTGTAAACAAAATGTTTGATGTAAAATCCTGTTATTTTGTTATTTTGTCAAATCCTATTATTAAGTATCCTGCTGATATATTTATTTTATTTAATATTTCGTTAACTATTAACTTTAGTTAAAGGTATTTTATACCAAAATTTAGAAGTATTAATGTTTTTTGTCTATTTTTTCTTCGTTGCCTGGAGTAATTGCCTTAGATCAGAATTATGCAGCTGATTTTTAAAATGCGATTATCTCGAAAACTGTTGAGTTTTGAAGTTATTAACAAGTATACCTTTTTTTTGTTAAAATAATATGTCTTTAATATTTTTTATCCCAAATACAGGTAACTTAAAGAGCAAAAAAGTTAAGTGCAAATTTATACTGCATATGTGGCATAAGTGGCGCCCTCTATCAGTTACATCAAAGTATGCAGCAAATTATAATTTCTCATATTTAAAAGTACCCAGTTGCAAATTTTAATACATAAATATTTACAAATATGAAAGTTATAGTGAAAAATAAAATTTTAATTTTGCATTTTAACACCCTGTATCTTTCTTAATATCAACATTTTATTAAAGCAATTTGGCTTAAATCGTAATATTTTAAAGTGTATAATCTACTGTTTCTTTTTGTACAATTACTTAAGGACCACCCTGTATATGTCGGTAAAATAGGCAGTAGAAAACATTACGTTTAAAACTTATTACATGAATATTTAAAATCAAACCAAAAACACAGCGAACAATGAATTTTTACATGTTTTAATTGTTGTTTTATTTATCACATAATTGTACGTTGATGTGACATAAAGAACAGCATTTAAATAAAATAGTTAATAAGTTGTAAATAAGCGTTAATATTCACAAAGAAATCATATTCTAAAGTTAGGTTGGGTATCAACAGCTTGCGAAAATGTTTGTTAATGCAATATGTGGATGACTAGTTTATAGATGGTTAATATATTCCTTGCATGGAGATGTTAAGATGTATGTCAACCCACCTCAATCAAATTATTGATATTAAACGATTTTAAAGTTTATATAAATCGATTTTCTTTTGTTAACTTTTGTCTAATGAATAATTTCATTAACTTTGAAGATATTTTTACGAAAATGTGTATAAAAGACTTAGTTATACAAATAGATAATGCTACAGATAGTAAAGTGATAGCTACTAAAGTACACTAAGTTTTTACTCATTTATTAGAGAATCCATATAAAAAAAGTCGATCCATTAGTTTTGTGCGGTGCGTCTTCCCGTAAGAGATTTAGTGTGGCCAAAACAGCAACATGTACAGAAAAAATCATGACTGATTTGGATTCAGTATCAAAAGTTGTGGCAGAAAAGTATAAAACCGAAAGTTGTTAGTTACTTTCTGTTCCTAGAAACCTTTCTCTCTCTCTCTCTCTCTCTCTCTCTCTCTCTCTCTTCCTCTTACTTGACAAAAGTTTTAGTAGCTTGTAGTGTTATATGGCAAAACAATATCTAGTTTTAAGCATGTAGTTCAGGTTGTTTTATGGAATCTTTGTGACTAATTAGTTATTCCTATTACTAAGTTGTTAAGCATGCGCTTTTGCATTTTCAATTATATCACCTACAATTGTTTCCCATAATATTTTCTTTACTTTATTTAAATCGATTATCAATAGTTTCATGTGCTTTTGTTGGTTTTTTATTTGATTCTTAATAGCTTTCAATTCTTCGTAAAACTTTTCCTTTATTTCTTCGTCTTTATCATTTGTACCGATACCGAAATTAATACCCAACGAAAATATATAAGGAAAGAGATGAATTGGTAGCAGAAAATACTAGTGGTTCCGGAACGTTCGTCGATTGACTGGCCTATCAGCAGCCTATTATATTCTGGTCCCTTGATGTCTTCTTTCTTTCTATTCTAGGCCTTTCTCCAATTTTTCCCTCAATAATTTTTTGTAGTTTTTCGTAGATTAAAGATTATGTTGTTTCGATTGCTAGAATTCTGCTAATATTATATGAAATTGGAGATGTTTTCTGGGGAAAAGAAGTTGTTCTTCTCTTTGTGTAGACACGAGTCTGCCTATTTTTCAATAAGTGGTATAGACCTTCAGTAAGTTGTCATTCCAGCTTTCGGGGTCTTCTCACTGATCGTGTTTCTATTGGGGAACCGTCTCTCGCCATCTTTACTACTCTATTTGTTATCATTTGGCTCATAAGAAAAGGCTTATAGAAAAGAAGTTGGAGTTGCGTTATTTGTAAATGCTACTTGGATAGTTAATTGTGTTTGGACAATAGATTCAGATATATTTGATGAAGTAATTCGAGTGGTTCTAAAATTATATTTAATGCGATAGTAAAAGTGATGAAATGGTTGTCGATCTGATTTAAATGGCGTGGAAAGGAAAGTCTTTACTCACAATCCTGTAAGTTTATGAAATATTAATTAATGGTATGTTTCTCCGACCAGTTTCGGTGTTTACAATTTATACTCAATTATCAGGCCTATGAAACCAATAAAAGAATCACTTCTTATCGCTTGGTATGTTATTTTTGCACGGATCCGAAATCATAAGTAGCGTGCCTCGAGAAATCGAGACGCGTGCAGTAAACTTGCGGTATAGACTAATATAAACACATATACACTTATTAAAAAATTAAATATATTCTAAATACAATTAAATAAAAAAATAAATAAATAAAATTGAAGCGAATAAAATAAAATAAAAACCATCGCTTCGTGCATAGACTATAAGAAAACTATATATAGTACGTTAAGTTTTGGACTACATATTGCACACTACATAAAGCGCTAAAATGGGCAACATTGCCCCGTACGAGGTAATTGTAATTCTCCGATCCCTCGGACAGAAAGAGAAAATAATTTAGTAACACATAACAACGCATGGGATGTACATCTCCATTCTTCGATGTTTGTTTTTATACGTATATCCGGTTCATTTCTTGGAGTACATAAACTCGATAAAAATACACTAACCTTTAAAAAGCGGTGCAGTTGTATCGGATTTTATTGTGAAAAAATGTTTGTGGTTGAATTAAAAATAAAAGGGCATTTCTTTCAAAAGGTATACTCTTATTGGAAATAAAAAATAATTCCTAATAAAATAAGAAGATCTGTCTTAAAAACTTTTGCGGACAGATGAAAGAGTTTCTGCTGTAACAGAATTGGAGACTTCTCTTATTCGATTTTTTAATTCATCGAAATTTTGGATTCCAGTCAGAATGATCGTAGATGATGCTTTGTAAAGGTCCCCAAAAGAAGAAGTCCATGGGTGTAACATCTGGAGATCGCGCAGGCCGCTTAATATCGCCTGTTCCACTGATAACTCGATTCGAGAAAGTATTGTTTAAATACTCCCTAATTATTCGAGCGTTGTGAACTGAACAAACATTCTCCAGATTTACATTAGGAAGAACATGATTCTGTAACAATTCGGGGTATACTCTACTATTTAAGTTGCTCTCTATAAAAAATGAACCTATTATGTGGTCTCTTAAAACGCCAGTCCAGACGTAAACTTTTTGAGGACGTTGAGATCGGTAAACAACACTTCTGTGCCGATTTTCCCGCGCCCAATACCAATTACCTAATAGAAGGATTGTGTCTCCCTACTAACGAAAAAGAAGATTCATCAGTGAAAAAAATGTTTTTAATAAAATTTGGTTCATCATTAGCCTTCGTTATTAGAGTTTCACACAACTCCATTCCTCGAAAGTAATCGTTTGGATAAAGCTGCTGCGTTTTCGAATATTTAAAATTCTTGTAACCTTGCTTTTTCCATACTTTCGTTACAGTAACATTGCTAACAGCTAACGCCCTAGTAACGCTTCTACTTGAACGTGTTAATCTACCTCGACTGGTGCACAAATTTGAGTATCCCGGTATTCTCTTTCCTCAACTTTTTCTGGTGACACTTCTTGAGCGTGACATTCTCTTCAAGTTTTGAGGCAATAACAACTCTCAAAATCTTTCACAATATTATGAATTGACTGTACGCAAGGAATTGGTCTCTCGTCAAAAAAACACAGAAAATAAATCTACACACTGATGTTCAGAATTACCACCATAAAACCATTTTATTATTTGAACTTTTTCTACAGGCGTATAAACAGATATGTTGTTTACAAAAAATAAATTAAAAATCTACGCTTTTATCTCTTTAAACAACCACCGTGTAATGACAAATTATTGGCGACGCATCAACGAAGCAGGTTCGTGGAAAGTCGGCGGCGCGCAGTGTTGCCATTTATAGGGTGTATATCTAATTCAAAACTTAACGTACTGTAATACACAATTTATTAAAATGTATTGTACCATTTAAAAAGAGATTTGGAGACTTCTCTTATTCGATTTTTTAATTCATCGAAATTTTGGATTCCAGTCAGAATGATCGTAGATGATGCTTTGTAAAGGTCCCCAAAAGAAGAAGTCCATGGGTGTAACATCTGGAGATCGCGCAGGCCGCTTAATATCGCCTGTTCCACTGATAACTCGATTCGAGAAAGTATTGTTTAAATACTCCCTAATTATTCGAGCGTTGTGAACTGAACAAACATTCTCCAGATTTACATTAGGAAGAACATGATTCTGTAACAATTCGGGGTATACTCTACTATTTAAGTTGCTCTCTATAAAAAATGAACCTATTATGTGGTCTCTTAAAACGCCAGTCCAGACGTAAACTTTTTGAGGACGTTGAGATCGGTAAACAACACTTCTGTGCCGATTTTCCCGCGCCCAATACCAATTACCTAATAGAAGGATTGTGTCTCCCTACTAACGAAAAAGAAGATTCATCAGTGAAAAAAATGTTTTTAATAAAATTTGGTTCATCATTAGCCTTCGTTATTAGAGTTTCACACAACTCCATTCCTCGAAAGTAATCGTTTGGATAAAGCTGCTGCGTTTTCGAATATTTAAAATTCTTGTAACCTTGCTTTTTCCATACTTTCGTTACAGTAACATTGCTAACAGCTAACGCCCTAGTAACGCTTCTACTTGAACGTGTTAATCTACCTCGACTGGTGCACAAATTTGAGTATCCCGGTATTCTCTTTCCTCAACTTTTTCTGGTGACACTTCTTGAGCGTGACATTCTCTTCAAGTTTTGAGGCAATAACAACTCTCAAAATCTTTCACAATATTATGAATTGACTGTACGCAAGGAATTGGTCTCTCGTCAAAAAAACACAGAAAATAAATCTACACACTGATGTTCAGAATTACCACCATAAAACCATTTTATTATTTGAACTTTTTCTACAGGCGTATAAACAGATATGTTGTTTACAAAAAATAAATTAAAAATCTACGCTTTTATCTCTTTAAACAACCACCGTGTAATGACAAATTATTGGCGACGCATCAACGAAGCAGGTTCGTGGAAAGTCGGCGGCGCGCAGTGTTGCCATTTATAGGGTGTATATCTAATTCAAAACTTAACGTACTGTAATACACAATTTATTAAAATGTATTGTACCATTTAAAAAGAGATTTATAATAGGACGGTTCGTAATGTGATTTATTTATACTTATCAGGACCAAGCTCCACACAAATGTATATAAAACACATTTTCGTAAAAATATAGTGGAAATCGTTACAGTTATAAAGTAGTTCAAGAATTGGCTTATAACATTTTGATGTAAGGTATACGTTTTTAAGTGTCCTTTTTTAATAGATTTCTTTATATATATTTATGTCTTCAGAAAAACCAGTGATGTCCTGTGTAGGGGAACTAAAAGGATTTACTACTATGTGGACACATTGTAAATATATTTCTTTGTAAAACAACTAGTTATTTTTATATTATCTTCCATATTATTGTCTTTGTTGTATGCGTAAGCATGTAGCGGAATGAGCTGCATAGTGTATTAGTATTTTTATGTGAAATATGTGATACATTTTATCGACTACAGATCGATTAGAATAACGAAAGCCACGAGATATACACAATTAAATAGCAGAAGGCAGCCGTCACAATAAATCCCTCGCGGTTCTTGATATTCCGATCAACTGTACTTATATACAATTTTTAAGTATAAATGCTCCTTTTTGAGTGTAGTATATTGTAATATTTAATAGATTGTACTTAATAGAGGCATTCCAATTTTATGTATTTTTTATTATATGTTTATTTGTTACATATTTTTAGCGTTTCTGTATGAAATATTTACAAAATAAACACGTATATAAAAATAATTTATGTTTTATTATAAAATTATTATTAATGGCAACAAAAATATTAATTTTTTTCATAGATTCAACTTATCGACGTTTTCAACTGTTCGAATGTGGTCAATACTGAACAATAAGCAATTCAAGTGTAACCTAATTTACTATAATTTCCTCAAACTAAGAGCCAATCCTATGGTTTGGCTCCGTCTTTTCACGTCAAATTATGTTGCGGTTACCTACACAGACCACTAATAAGTAGGTGAGGTAAGTGATTTGGGGTTACATATCTGTAAGATAAACGTAAAATTGATTTCGGAACACACCAATATTTAATTAATTGTCAAAGAAATCACACTAATGTTTTAATATCTCTTTGAATTATACAATTTGTGGTGGTAGGAATAAATTAAATTATGTAAAGAAAAATGTAATAACGAATAAAAAAAATGATACATATATAATAATAATTCTTCTGAGGTTTCTCCATAATACTAAAATATCATATAAAGTTAGCTCAAACATCTTCAACTTCAGAAAGTTCAATGTCTTAGCAATTCTTCTTCAAAATTGCCTTCATTTTGATCTCTCGCTAGTTTATAGAACGTTCATTTTCGTTTCTGACAACTGGAGTATTTGCCTTTATTGTAATTTGTTACACCCTTGGGTTTTAGTTCAATTTGCCGAATGACAATTGGACCAATTCATTGTCGTGTTTAGTAGAAAGCATGTAAATATTTCTTTTGTAGTTTTTATAAGTCTAGTGGATGGGTATCATATATTTTTGGAGTCACTTGGTAGTATTCCTCACAGCTACTTCAGTTTTAAGCCGCCATAAACTATTTTCTGGCTGATCCTCTTCTAGCGTATTCATCATTCTTCCATTGTCATGGACGTGAACCTATCGTCTGGTCATTGGTAGTCAATCATTCACTTGAGGAAAATACTCAGAAATAAGAAGAATCAGCCCAAGGAATATTTCACCAAAATGATCTAGATATAGAAAATGTTCGTCATGAGTTTCTTGCACAACTGAATACCTACCCTAACACTTTCATTGCTTATAAAATTCTGAAAATAGAGCTATGGGGATGACAAATGTTTTTTTAATAATAAAAGTTTTGACTAGTTCTGTTGTGAAGACGTCTATTTTCATTTAAAAAAATACAAAACTGGTGTCATAAAGGCAATGACATCTTCAGATGTCATCAGCCTCCCGTAATTAAAAAGTTGGAGAGAGGCTGATGATGTCGGAAAACATTCTGTGAAATAATACATTTAAATTATAAACTAATATAAAAGATTAAAATGCATTTGTTAATTTTTGTGTAAAAATTAAAAAACATGAGCACCTTCCATGAGCATGTTTTTTCTTCTTCCTTGTTGAAGGATTTTTTTTGGAACATGATCTGTCGAAGTGAGCTTACCCTTCTCAATTGGATTGCGATTTATACTTTCAGACAAGAATTATTATAACAATTCCAGACGATAACCATTTCGATTCCAGACATTTTAGCACATATATTTTTTATATGGAAAATAAGAATTCATTAGAAGTATATTTTTCTTTCACGAGAATGGTAAGATGTAATTTGTTCTTTTTTATCAATACCACCCATAAAACTGTTATAATTTTAAATAGCTTCTGGATTTTCCTTTTCTTGTTGTCTTCTATTAAAATATTTAACTAAATTATTTTTAAATTCTGTAGAAATATACATCACATCTCTGTTATCTCTTAATTTTACTATCATTTCTCCATTGGTATAACATGCAATTGTTTCTCCTTGTTTTAATTTTGCTACTTTTACATCTACTGAATTACTTTTCCTATCCATTCTGTTATCCTGTTTAAAAGGTTTTTTAAGACAGCAATTGGAAAACCAGCTCATAACTATTATAATTGTCCATATAAGGTACCAGTATACACAGCAAAGGGTGCCTTATCTGGCTCTGTAAGCAAGTACAATTTTACCCCATACCTATGTTTCTTATAAACTGCCTAAACACTAATCTACCTCGCCATGATACCATAGACCTAAGGAAAGTTCTTTGCCTGGATGATAGTATGATGCCAAACATCCTTGAATTAAAATAATCAATAAAAGTAGGAAGACTGAATAGTCAATGTTTCTTCCAGTAGTTTCTTAAAGCCTATTTAAGTGCCCATATGAAGGAATAAGTCAATAAAAAGTTATAATTCTGCTAAGGTCAATTCTTTTCAATTTGTTATATGCAATTTTTCTTTTGTATTACTTGAAAGAAAAACTTATTCAGCATAAATGTTGGTTTTGTGAACTATCAATTGAAGCAAGTCCTCATGAACTAACAGACTGAAATAATCTACTGGAGTTTCCTAAAACAGAACAACTCTTCAAGGGAATTCCACAAACAGTATTTTTCTAAAGCTTTTATAATGCAGTTATAAAATTCTGTAACTAGACTAAAGCAATTAATGAGTCCATACTGATGACATCAAAAGATATTATGTACCTGTTACTTAAGAAGCAAATGATATCTTTTGACATCATTCACATGCAACATGTTAAGAAAAGGGAATTATTACAAACACACTTAATAACACAATAACAACTTTTATTACAATAATACTATAAACTTATCAATATTTCTTTCTAAAATTCGTAAACCATAACTGTGGTAATAATTTCCAAGATCTATGTTGCAGAGATGGATGAAATACATTATAGTCTACATTTTGTAATCGTTCTAGATAAATAAAAACAGGAACAGCAGGCAGCAGCACTTTTCTTCCTTCTTGTGGAACTTTCTCCATCAGACTTCTTGCTTTCATCAGATGTTGATGTGCTCTACTAGAAATTTCGAAGATACATTCATGTAATTCTTTGCTATTTTTTGCTCTCCTAATATGCTCTTGACTTACTTTATTTTTTATAAGTATGTCATCAGGAATTGCCAAAAAGTTTAAACGAACTGCATGAGGTATACTTCTAAAATTAAATTAACAAGTTTTTAAAATGTAAAAAAATTATCAATAAATAATATCACTCGAACAGTTTGAATTTGTCTTTCAGTTCGAACAGACGATAAAACCACATTAAGCAGAGATAAGTTTTTGCGGTAATTAAAAATCGATATTTATATTTAAATTTAAAGTTGTGTAAATATATCGGTTTAATACTTGGAATTTTAGTGTAAATAAGTGATTTACCTCCCCTAATGGGGGAGGAAAATAACATTAAGACGCAAATGTGCGAAGTGAGTGTTGCGACAAGTTCCCCAGATATGGATATGGATAAGGATATTGAAATTGGTGCGGATTCCGGCAAAACAAGGGAAGTTAAACTGTATAATATTTCCTCTAATAATTATGATTTTCATACCTGTTGCGTTTATATAGAGAAATTAAATAATCAGAACATCTCTCGTTTACATCCAATGGTGGTGGGGGAAATTTTGTATCAAAAACTTAAAATCAAAAACCTAAAGGAAATTAAATCTATAGGAAAAAATAGAGTTAAAGTCATTTTAAAATCTATTTTGGATGCAAATAATCTAGTAACACATGATAAGTTAAAAGATGAAAATTTAAAAGCCTATATCCCTAACCATCTCTTGGAAATCAAGGGAATAATTCACGATGTAGATACGAGGTATGATACTGATTATTTAAAAAAACATATAGACTCTTCCGTTAAAATTACCGACATTAAAAGAATGCATAGAAAGGTAGATAAAGAAGGTAAAACAGAATACGTCCCCAGACGAAATATTATAGTTACATTTGAAGGAAATGTTTTGCCAACTCATGTCGTAGTTAATTTTGTGTATTTACCAGTAGAAAGATTTGTAGGCAGGGTAATACAGTGCTACAAGTGTTTGAAATTTGGTCACATTTCTAAGCAATGCAAGGGCACACAAGAATTTTGTATACGATGTGCAGAAATTAAAAATGATAGTCACATATGCGACACTCAAAAAACTTTTTGTATACATTGTAAAAGTAAAGATCATATTTCGATCTCCAAAAGTTGTCCCGTTTATGAGGAACAAAAAAAAATTAAAAACATTATGTTAGATCAAAAAATCTCCTTTCTAGAAGCAAAAAGATTTAAAGAATCATCTTTTTCCGAATTTGTTAGTAACAATAAATTTTCGATATTGTCAAATCTTGAAGAAAATTTTCCAAAACTACCTAACGTATCTGATGACATTATGTCATCTCATCCTACCATTCCAAGATCGTATATGAAAAAATCAACAAACTTTACTCATCCTGGACCTAGTAGGATTAATACTGAACATAATGCACTTAAAAAAAGGAAAGTTTCTACTCCTGTTTCACAATCCCCTACAGATTCCTCCACCTTTCCTTTTAGATTTGGCCCATTACAGCCCCTACCACCTAATCCCAATAAACCTAATAGTTCAATAGATGGTGAAAAAAACAAGATGGTTATTTCGTTAGTCAAATTTTTTTCTGAATTTATAAAAAATGTAAAATCATTTGAGGATGCAGAAACACTGGATAATAATTTGTTAGCTAAGGGTTTGCATACTGTTCTCGAGGATATTTTTAAAGGTACTTAAATTTATGGCTTTTAACACTAAACTTAAAATTATGCAATGGAACGCTAGATCAGCTGTTGCAAATAAAAACAGCCTACTCAATTTCCTTATTAAAGAAGATGTTGATATTGCTCTTTTAAGTGAAACCTGGTTCAAAAATAATGTTGTATATAATTTTAAAGGTTATAATATTGTTCGTCAAGATCGTGCAGACGGTTTTGCTGGTGTCGCTGTTTTGGTAAAAACGGGTATCCGTTTTGAAATATTAAAATTAAATAAAAACTTCAATAAAGAGCTGCTTGCCTGTGGTATTAAAGTTAATTACGATAATACTCACTTGAGTTTTCTCTCTGTATATAGATGTCCAAAAACCAAAACCAGAATAGAAGATTGGACAAACTTATTTTCCCAAGTGAAGCACCCTTGCATTATTGGGGGTGATATGAATGCCCACAATGCGCTGTGGGGATCATCAAAAAATGATAATATTGGCGATCAAATTGTAGAGACCCTACAGGATCTTGATTTCATTGTGATGAATAACGGTCAACCTACTTGTCAAGGAAACCCAGGACATTCAGATTCTATGATTGATATTACGGTTTGTTCCCCTTCCATTTTTACTAAGACATTTTGGACTGTAGATTCTGATACACTTGGATCAAATCACTATGTTGTAAAAATAGAATTCGAATACCCAAGAGCTGTTAATGAGACCATATATCCCAAAAGTAAATGGAATACTAAGAAAGCTAATTGGGATATGTACGCTGAAATAATTGAGAATACTTTAAATGAAAGTGGACCTATATCCCCAAATGTAGAAGAAAAATATAATCTTTTATTAGACTGTATCAATAAAGCTTCCACACAATCTATTAGCCAATATAAACCCTTTAAGTGTAAGAAACGGACTCCTTCACCATGGTGGGATGCAGAATGTGATCTAATTGTTGCAGAAAGAAAAAATTCATTAATAAAATACAAGCAAGATCCATCAGTTGAAAATTTTATTAAATGTAAACAAGCTAGTGCACACGCTAAGAAATTATTGAAATCGAAAGCCAAACAAAGCTGGGTTGATTGGTGCTCAAAATTAAATAAACAAACGTCGCCTACTTCGATTTGGAATCAAGCGAAAAGGATGAACAGGAAAAGGGTCGATGCTCCATTACCACTAGAAGATTCGTGGATAGCAGAGTTTTTCGACAAAATTGCACCACCGTATGTGAACAATCACGAAGATTTAATGTTATTCAATCCGAATTATAGTCATTTTCTCTTAAAACCGTTTACTATGGTAGAATTGGACTGTGCCCTTAGTGACCGTCCTAACACTTCTCCTGGTTATGATGAAATCAAATATATTATGCTATTTAATTTACCAAATAATGCAAAAGAGTTACTTCTAAATATTTTTAATCAGATAATTAGAGAAGGTTCTAACTTTTCGGCCTTCAAACATATTATTGTCGTTCCTATTCCCAAACCTGGGAAAAATCTAAAATTAGTTGAAGCTTACAGACCCATATCTTTATTATCTTGTGTACAAAAAACTCTAGAGAGAATACTTAAGGCTAGGCTAGAATGGTGGTTACTAGAACAGAACCTTCTACCCAAAGAACAATACGGATTCAGGAAAGGTTTTGGTACCTTGGATGCATTGGCTTCCCTAGTTGTAGACATTCAAAACAATTATTCCCGGAACAATTACTTACCGGCATTATTTCTTGATATAGAAGGTGCTTATGACTCTGTGTGTCTAACAGCACTCAAAGAAAAAATGACAAGAATATTTCAAATTCCAGCTCAATTTGCTGATAGTATTGTTAATCTTTATTCAAACAGATTAGTTTATTTAAGAAAAGAACAAATGCTCATAGGCCCCAGAATCGTAAACAAAGGATTACCTCAGGGTTCTGTATTGAGTCCTATCCTGTTTAATTTGTACGTAGCGGATTTGTACAATATTAAAATAAACAACATACCATTCAACCTCATACAATACGCAGATGATTTCTGCATTTACACAGAACACAAAGAATATAAACAAGCAATCAAAAACTTGGATAGTATTTATCAACTACTTCAAAAATGGCTTGATAAAAACAATTTTGAATTATCTTGTAATAAATCACAGGTTTGCATTTTTACCAGACATTATAAACCTAATGATCAAATAATTAAATTAGGAAAACATCAATATCCACTAAAAAATAAGGTCAAATATTTAGGTATGACACTTGACAAACATTTGACTTGGAAGGATCACATTGAGGATATGTTAAACAAATGCAACAAGGGAATAAATTTTCTTAAATCGATTAATAAAACGTGGTGGGGTGCTGATGTAGACGTAAATTTATTATTCTACAGAGCGTATATTCGCTCTATTTTGGATTACGGAAGCATATTCTATGGATCAGCCAGTAATGCATTGCTAAATAAAATTAACGTAATACACAATTCAGCTCTACGCACATGTTTAGGTGCTATGAAGTCCACACCAATTCAACCCTTGTATTTGGAAGCCTTGGAACCGCCTTTAAATATCAGACGAAACTTCCTGACCGAAAAATTTCTGGTAAAGACATATATAAAAAATCAACCGTTATACACAAAGCTCATCACTCTGAATTGCTATGATTTGTCTACTAAATACTGGGAAAAAAAGAAATCGCCTTTAGTCTGCGAAGCTCTGCAACATAATATGGAAGCATTAAAAGAGATAGATAAAGCTACGTATACACTTCAAAACATCTCATATGCAACATATCATGGTTCAAATGCAGATATCATGGTACCAAAATATAGTGACAGTATACACATAAATAGAAAGATTATTCACTCAATATTATCAGAATTCGAAAACTCCGTTGTTATATATACCGATGCCTCCAAATCATCAAACGGTACTGGATGCGCTTTTTTTATTCCATTGGAACGAATAGAACGCACATTTAAGTTGAACTCCCAGATCTCTATTTTTACAGCAGAAGCTCTTGCAATATATGAGGCCTTACTTTATGCAACAGAAAGTAACTCGGACCATATAGTGATATTATCAGATTCTTTATCAGTTTTGACCTCTATTGGGAAACCGGGATTGCCAAATACGTACAGTTGCCCTTATATTTACAAAATTAAGGATATCAAACAAAAGTTAGTAACAAGGGGCAAAAATGTACTTTTTGTTTGGATTAAAGCACATATAGGTTTGGAAAATAACGAACATGTAGACCAATTAGCAAGAGAAAGTATTATGTCTGGTAGAGAAACTTCGTATAAAATCACGGCTTGCGACTTTCTGGCTTCCTTAAAATTAAGATTATACCAAAGGTGGGATAATATATGGAAGGAATATTCCATTGTTAGCCCAAATAGATACACTTCTCTTCAAACAGATATTCCTAAAACTCCTTGGTATAAGTTTTTTAATGTACCTAGAAAATATGTTACCACGATCATAAGACTGAGATTTGGGCACGCTTGTTACCCCAAACATTTATTTAAAGTTAAGGTTTTAGATAATGATCAATGTGAATTTTGTACAGAAGAAGGAAACCTAGATCATATATTTTTCAGTTGCCCCAGAAATATTATAACTTCAACCAGATTAATAAATAATTTACACAAACACAACATATTAGCCCCTTGGAACCTTCAGTACCTATTATCATTAGACTCGAGAGCAGTGTATGATTTATTAGTTATGTTTTTAAAAGATAGTAAAATAACCATGTGAATAATTATACATTAGTTAATAACGTAACCTTTGTCTCTAACCCAATTGTTTAAATTCCTTTCTTACCGTGGCCTAGTGTTGTATGTTTAAAAAAAAATGCCTTGATGGGCCCCTAGGCGAGAAGAGAGTGACCCTGTTTACCTGTTTTGTATATTTATTTTAATTTTAATATAAACTCAGACAATCTTTCTTTTACCATGTTGAGTCTGGCTGAATGACTAAAAGTCTATGCCAAAAAAAAAAAAAAAAAAAAAAAAAAAAAAAAAAAAAAAAAAAAAAAAAAAAATATCACTCGAAAGCATTGATACAACATAAATGGCACTTTTGACACTTTGTAAATGGCTAAAACTTTGAAATTTCTTAGAAAACATTTACACTATTATCCACTTAAACCTAACATATAACACAAAAATCATTATTGAAGTTCAACTAACAGTACAGGAAAAATTAACTTCGAAATGACTGAACACATTATGCATTAAGTTAAAGGATTTTAATAAAATCATTTGTATGTTTAAACTTAAATACATATTTTGTTAATTCTGATTTTTTTAAATTTAAATTTTTTACCACATATTTGTATTGCTGTTCCACAGAATCCATCATACCAAATTAAGAAACTCAACAATAAAAAAATCTATATAACTACTGTATATTTTAGACAGTGCCTTAATTCTGGAGGGTAGTATGGTCCTACTCAATGTTTATTTTTTCAGTTCAGTATTTTATGTTAATAGTTATAAGTGCAACAATTTAATGTTTATTCCTTATAGTTGATGGTAAATCATAAATTTATGTTAATTTTTTTTCTGCATGCTAAATTGCTTTACCTAACTCTTGTTTATCACCTTATATGTTGTACAATGCCCTGAGCTTTTCCTAGGTGGGAAGCTGCATGATCCGCATCTATATTCTTAACACCACATGATTCCAAAATTAAATAATAGACATTTGATACACTTTGTTCTGTATACTTTTCCATATCTTCTAAAGATTTAAAACCTAAAATATTTAAGGTCGTCTTTCTTGAGTTAATTAAATTATGTAGATATCTTTTGGAAAGTTTCTTTATGCTATTTGCCTAAAAATAAATGTTTTACTTCTCAAATCAATTGTTTTCTATCTAATTTACCCTAAATAGTTCTTGCGCTACAGGATGTTTAGGTACTAATTTATGGTTGGTAGATAAACATTTTTCCACAGTTTCTTCCCAAAACTTTAATCTCATAAGACCAATAGTTTCTTGTGAAACATTCTCTACTACCTGAGCAATTTCAATATTGAAACTTCTCACTGCTAAAGCACTTGCCCTGGCAGAATTTTCAAGCAACAGAGTGCAAACAAAATTTTCGTAGTCATATTTTCTAAAACAAGTTTACATCAATCTTTTCAAGTTATACATTTATTTCTATGTCTTACTTCACATAATTTAAACAATATTCTCCTGTTGTCTTACTACGAAATCTGTACGTGCTAAATAAGGATTCGTTTTTAAACAAATTTAACAAATTAGATGAAGTACGCTGAAAAGACATTCCACTTTCATTGATTTCGAATAAAATATTAAAAAATAATTTAATTTACTAATAATTATAAAATTATAAACTAGGTTAAGTTTTTAAATTCTCACTCTTCTGTTTTGCTTTTGTCAATCTTTTTTATTTGTGGCCTTTAACAATGAATAACACATTCAAGGATAAAGACCGGGTAACGTGGCAACCAGGTATATCCTTCTCTATATAGGACTTTTCATCAGCCGCCATGTTTTTCGTACAGACAGGGATATATTTATATGTTCCATGATCGAAGTCAGATTTTAATTTGTGTCAAAAGTCAAAACTGTCACATGTGGATGTGACATAAAAGAGGTTAGGTAGTAGAATTAGTAATGTTGAAACAAATTTAGATATTTTCATTTATTAAATTAAGTTGTAAAATCTAGTAATAATTATGGACGAAGTCTACGACGAAGAAGATTTCGAAGAACTAATATTAGACGACGATGGAATTATTTATGAAGAGGAACCTGTTGAACATATGTTAGATGATATCAGTCTACAAGATCAAAATAATGAAGAAATTGAGGAACAAATAATTGATGTATCATCCCTTACTCTCCAAAAACATAAAAAAGCTGTTTTTAGTTCAGCTTTGAGCAAAGATGATACATTAGCTGTAACAGGGGGAGAAGATGATATAGCTTACCTTTGGAATACTGAAACTGGTGAAGTGTTATTTGAATTTTCAGGTCATAAAGATTCTGTTACCGAAGCTCATTTTAACTTTGATTGTCAATATGTCGCTACTGGTGATATGGCTGGTATGATACAAGTGTGGAGTATACAAGAGAAAAAACTTGTATGGTGTTATGAAGGAGATGACTTGGAGTGGTTAAAATGGCATCCATTAACAAATGCTTTATTTTGTGGTTGCCATTCAGGAGATATATATTTATGGCAAATACCACAAGGTAATTGTAAAGTGTTGGTTGCTCAAAATAATTCTTCTACAACATGTGGTATAATAGTACCTAATGGTAAACAGATTCTTGCTGGGTATGAAGATGGAACCATTAGGCTTTGGAATATTAAAGAATGTAGTGTCGAGTGGAGTAATAATCAAGCAGAGTCTGTGACCAATCTAGATATTAATAAGGAGGGAACTTTAGCTATATCTGCTCCAGAATCTAGACTAATTAAGCTAAGTGATGGTAAAACGATTTCTATCTTATTACCTGATGGTGAAAAGGAAGTAGAAGTTGCACTATTTAATTCCAGTTTGGGTATAGTTGCATCAGGATCAATATCTGGACATCTATGTGTATGGGAAATTGGTAAACAGACTTTAAGGCATCAAGCTCAGATAGAATGTGCTGTTACAGTGATGAAATGGGGTAATGATGGTAAAATATTTATTGGTGCTGCTGATGGAGCTATATATGTATGTGATGTAAAATCTGGATCTTTGTTAGAGACTTTAACAGGACATCAAGCAGATATTTTAAGCATATCTATGTTTAATAATAGTAATAAAATTCTAACTACTTCTGATGATGGCACAGCAAAAATATTTACATATAAATAATAAATTATAAAGTTTCTATGAGTATTTACTTTTTTAGAATATTGTAAATTTTAATTATAAACAAAACTTTATCCTCTTCCTCAGCTTTTACCTTTTTAGGGTATGCTGTTCCTTGCTCTTCTTTGCCACTCATTTCTGTTCGTGTCTTCTTTGCCTAAACCTTTCTCTGCCACACAGTAAATCCATCTTCTCCTCGGTTTTCCTCTACCTCTCTTTCCACCAACTAACAGCTATATCCTTCGTCCCACATAGTTTACATTTCTATATCTGATGTGACAAAACCATTGCAGTCTTTGTTCTTGAATCTTTTTTGAGACTAGTCACCCTGGCTCTTTCCCTAATCAAACTGTTCCTGATCCTATCCCTTCTAGCCTTCTCCAACAACCCAACATCCACTGTAACATTTTCATTTGAGCCACCCCCATTTTCTTTTCCTGTTTTGCATATTTTTGAGATCAATAACAACCTGAATCAATGCGTCTCCAATTCATATTCAAAAAATATACGATAAAGAAAAGTTTCAGGCCTCAAAGAAGAAAATACAACCATTTATGCAAAAAACCAGGTTTTCAAGGGTTATTTGGGTATTCTTACTGAATTGATCCAACTTTTTTTACCTTTCTTCATATAACAAGAGACAGGATTTTACATTCCAGTAAAATCCTCAAAAACACTTTTTCCTGGATCTCCAATAATATCCACGAAAACCGGGTTTTTCGCATGTTTCAAGAAATTTATAGCTTCTCTCAATGTGGGAAATATATCAATTCGTGTTATTTTATAAAAAATTTGAAAACATGCTGCTTAACGATGTAGAAAGGTAAAAAAGTTGGGCAAATCCAATAAAACCCACAAATAACGCTTGAAAATGTAGTTTTTCACATATATGATGGATATATTTGCTTCTTTGGGGACTGAAACTATTCTTTTCATATATATTTTTAAATATGAATTTGGGAAGTCTTTCTTCTTTGATTTAAAAAAAAAACACCCTAAAAATAGTTTTTTGGGTTTTTGAAGGTGGCGCACCTGGCGGAAAAATCTGGGAAAAAATCAGAAACACCTATATATTTTTTTTATTAAAAATAACTTATAAAAAACCTTGATTTGACCTATTTTGAACTTTAAACAATGCAGAAAATCCTCATAAAACCTCGAAGAAACCAGTTTTTCGGCTTTTGAAGGTAAACCTTACGGAAAAGTTTAGAAAAATTCGGAAATATATATTTTTTTGATTAAATACAAAAAATAAAAAAAGATAAAAATACCGCCATTTTCAAAAAAAAATTATACGCTTTTGAAAAATAAAATGCATTTTTAGGCTATGTAGGTACACACATATGTATAAAAAATACAAAAGTTTTGTAAAAGCCTCAACTATACGTGTGAATTTTTTGAAATTTTTAATTTTATTATTAATCAAAAAATAAATAAATAAAAACCTGAAAAAATTTAGTTTAAAAAAAACCCTAATTTGATCTAAAAACCCACTAAAAAACAGATTTTTGGGTTTTTGAAGGTGCCGCAGCTGACGGAAAAATCTGGAAAAAATCAGAAATATAGTTTTTGATTAAATACACAAAATAGAACAAACACTAGACATTTTTAGTTTATATATACTCAACCTATGGGTCTATAAAAATACACAAGTTTTGTAAAAGCTTTAACTATGCGTGTGAATTTTTTAAATGTTTAATGTGGGTTGATAGCAACCCACGTAAAAATAAATAAAAACGAAACAATGACGTTCTTGTGGTTAGGTGGTATGTGAAAGAGGGTAGAGGGTTAAAAGTGCTCTGAGTCTTCTTTTTAAATCACGCAGAACGTAAAAAAATAAAAACAATTGAATATATATGACTCTGTCTGTTTTCAATGTGCCTCCACTACGATGTCGTTCCATCGTTTTCGTGCTCTTTCCACTGATCGCCTTCATATTGGTGAACCGACTCTCGCCGTCTTTACTACTCTATTTGTTGTCATTTGGCTTATGTGATCGTTCCATTTTACTCTTCTATTTCTTACCCAGTCCTGTGCCTTGATGTTCTCCACCTAGCATCTACGTTGTATATCGTTACTTCTAGTTCTGTCCCATAGTGTCTTACCATCAATTTTTTTAAGAGTTTTTATCTCTGCTGTTTCTAACATTTTTTTGACCTCTCTCTGTCAAATCGTGTTTCTGCCGAAGATGTCATTATTGGTCTGATGACTTTTTCGTAAATTCTGCCTTTCATTTCTTTCCCGATATTTTTATTTCTCCATATGGTTTAATTCAGGCAACCTGTGGCTCTGTTTGCTCTATTCACTTGTTCTTCCACTTCTGTTTCGAGCTTTCCGTAGCTAGTTAGTGTGATGCCTAGATATTTAAACTCCACCACTTGCTCTATTATCTGACCTTCCAGCTTAAGTTTACATCTTAGTGAATTTGCTATTGTAACCATGCATTTTGTCTTTTTTTGGGAAAATTAACATGTTAAATTCTCTGGTGGTTATATTAAATTGGTGCAGCATACATTGTAAATCATGTTTACTTTGAGAGAGTAGTATTGCATCGTCTATATAGCAGATTATTTTCAGCTGTTTTTCTCCTATTTTGTATTCTTTTTTAATTCTTACTTTTTAATTATTTCATCCATGATCAGGTTAAATAATAGAGGACTCAGGGAATCTCCTTGTCTCCCAGATAATAAAAAAATAATATATTGTTTGTAATTTTATTATAAAAATATACCAACCGTGTACTTTAATTACTCTATAAAGTCTACTAAGTCTCCCCCCCCGCCACTGACTTGCAATGTAAATTTCAAGGAATACCTAATTGTTTAAAATAGCAAAATATCCACTTCTATTGTCAATTCAATTCAGTGTCATACGACTAAAATAGGAATCCATGGTCTACCTACTATTTTTGGATATCCTTAACTCACATTGCCACTTCCATTGAGTCATTTAGTTCTTCTATTTTTACTTTTATTGTGTTGTTTTGGTAGATATTTTTGATCGTTTTGATTATTCCTAGAGGTACCTCTCTTGCGTACTTTAAGTAGATAACGTTCTTTAATTTGACCCTGTCAAATGCCTTCTTAAGGTCCAAGAAACACTTTTTGTTTGAAACATTTTTATCTACGGCGCCGGCGTACCTATATATTCTTGGTAAATCGATGTTTTACACCCCCCCTCTACGAGGTGGGGTTTAAAAGGGGAGGCCCGGGGGTAGGAGTAGCAAACTTTTTTGCGTCTTTTTTGGAGTCCCAAAATTGACATTCTCAGCAAAATTCATCTTTTGTTTGTCTCGTTTTTAGGGATCAAATTTCTGGCGACTGGACTGTAAAGCATGTAGTTGAATCATCTATAACTAGGACCAGATAATAAAAAAATAATATATTGTTTGTAATTTTATTATAAAAATATACCAACCGTGTACTTTAATTACTCTATAAAGTCTACTAAGTCTCCCCCCCCCCCCCCCCCGCCACTGACTTGCAATGTAAATTTCAAGGAATACCTAATTGTTTAAAATAGCAAAATATCCACTTCTATTGTCAATTCAATTCAGTGTCATACGACTAAAATAGGAATCCATGGTCTACCTACTATTTTTGGATATCCTTAACTGGTTAAGCGCTATTTAAATACTGGGTGTTAGAAAATATTTTTTAGCAAGTAAAAATTTAATACAAACACAAATACATCGTTTATTTGCATAAATAATGATTTAAAACGAGTTATTCGAATATAATTATTTTCTGAAGCTATTTTCTTGTGGAATTTTAAATTAATTACTATTTAAATGGGAATAAGCCACAATTAAAGGTTAAAATACGTTTACTGACGTTTCAATTTCCACTTCGGAAATGTTTTTTTACTAATGTTTATATTTTGAGAACGATTTCCGAAGTGGAAATTGAAACGTCAATAAACGTATTTTAACTTTCAATTGTGGCTTATTCCCATTTAAATAGTAAATAATTATTTTCATTAGAATTGAGTATTTTTTATTAGTAAGTACATTAAAATAATAAAACTGATCAACACATTTGTTACTGTCGGTTTTTTTAACTGTTCTTAAATAATCTTGAAGCATTGAATTCAAAAATAACAAATTGTTTTCCAAAGAATGTATTATTCCTACTAATGAATGTTGGTTCAGATACAATTATTACAATTTAAATTATTGTAAATACAATTACTTTTACAAACCTATTTTACAATATTTAACATAAATTTTTTAATCGTTAAATGATTTAATTTGATAAAATAAGCCTTTCTGTTCAAGATGGTGCTTTCAGAATTCATGTGGACCTAATAGTTTACGCATACTAACGTTTTAGATAAAAGCTTTCTGGGAAAAACAATTACAATTTTGCAATAACTTAAGCTTGAAATTTTTATAGCTCAAAACATGTTATATTGTCCCTATTATTACGTGAAATTAAAGTTATTTGTGGATTTTCAGAGAAATTATTATTAATGTTTAAAAAATGGACTTTTGAGTCTATTTTTGCAATAATTAAGCAAGAAATTAACAAAAATACCGTTACCAACTCTCATTTTAAAGGTTTTTCTATGCTTTTTCAGTAAAATTGTGTCACTTTTCCATTACGCCAGTAAATGACCGTTTTGGAGTGTAATTTTCTACTTCACTTTTGGACTTGAGGGTTGATTTTACTTGGGGGTGAAAGCTATCCCTTCTCGGGGGGTGAAAAAACAAGTTCAAAATAAAACCGGAAATAGATAAACCGAATAATTTTATTGTATAAAGTTTTTTTTAAGTCGATACTTTTTGAATTATTTGCGAGTGAAAATGTTCATTTTTCAAAATAAAAACCACATTTCCAGACGCATTTTCACAAATAACTCAAAAAGTAAGTATTTTCTCAAAAATATATTCTTAGTAAAAATGTAGCTTATAAACAACAAAAAAAAAGTGATGTAGGGGAGAGTGGGGCACATTCGGCCTGGGGGCAGATTCAGCCACTGCAAATAAAATTTTAAATAAGCAGAATTTCGCGCCGAATTTTCGCTAGAAATGTAGCAACAATCCATCTTCACTTAAGTTGTTGGTATTTCTGCAATAAACAGCGTCCAAATATTTTTTTTGTTTTTAAGTGTGTTTTTTCAAGCTAAAGGTAAGTTTTCAAAAAATATATATTTTATGTGATTTAGATAGTTACTGTTCACATATTTTTGTAAAAATTTGCTCATATTAGGTTGAAAATCTCTAGTTTCAGAATATATCCATTGACATAACCTCTAACTTTGACCAGAAGGTCACAATAAATTTTTCATGCTTGCAAAGTCAGGTTTCGGCCGGCCTAACGGGGTACATTCGGCAGTGGCCGATTGTGACCCACACTAATTTAGTAGTAGTTTTAGTGATTATTTTGATATTTTTTTTGTATTGCAGATGGTAAGAAAGTACCAAAATAAAACAGATCGAGCAAATATAAGTGATCAGCGCCAAAAAAAGTGCTCTACAAAATATCTTTTCAAGAAATATGTCAGAAAGAGAGGCAGCTAGAACGTTTCATTTAAAAAGACAAACTTTGCAATCTGGCATGAAAAAAATATTAAGAACAATGACGGTTGAAGAGTTTTTGCAAAAGTGTGACGATGATGGATACGAGAGCGAAAATGCAATAGTAGGTTAGTTGATTGTTCTTAAATGTGTTTGTTTTGTGTTTTAAATATTTTTTTGATGTACTTGTTTGTCATAGATGAATAAATATGTGTTTTTTAGGCAAGTACGCTTCAAGAAGTGTATTTTCTTCCTCACAAGAAGACATGCTAGTAGGTTACATAAAGCAACGTTCTAATATGAATTATGGCTTAACCTACGAACAAATAAGATCAATGGTTTTGACTACGCGAAGATTTTACCAAATTGCAAATATCCAGGGAGCTGGGATATAAATAAAAAGGCAGGAAGAGAATGGCTACTTGGCTTTATGAAAAGGCCCTCTGATTTATCATTAAGAAAACCGGAAAGCACGAGTTTGGCAAGAGGTCTCGGATTTAATAAAACAAGAATGGAGGAATTTTTGAAAAATTACAAGACAGTGTTACAAAAATATAATTTTAGCCCTGGTCGAATCTTTAACTTGGACGAAACAGGTGAAACAACAGTCCTACTCCCTCCGAAAATTGTAGCACCAAAGGGTAAGAAGCAAATAAGTCTAGTATCGTCGGCTGAAAGAGGTGAACTTGTAACAGTTGTCGGGGTTATAAGCGCCATAGGAAACGCATTACCACCGATTTACATATTTCCTAGGGTAAGAAATATCGAAGACTATTTATATGAGGCAAAGTCTGTAAGTGTAGCATTTGGAAATAAGTCTGGGTGGATGACTAAAGACCTTTTTATTAAAACTCTGGGGCACGTTGTCAACCACACAAAATGCGATAAGGAAAATAAAATATTATTGCTGCTGGATAACCATGAGTCGCACACTAGTCTAGACGCAATACTTTATGCGCGAGATCATGGAGTAGTAATGCTTTCGCATTACTTCCATAAACTCCAACCACTTTATGTGGGAATTTATGGGCCTTTTAAGAGTAAATGCTCTGTTTACTTAAATGAGTAGATGATAAACAATCCGTGAAAAACTGTTGCTGTTAAAAATATCCCAAAAATTACAAAACAACCATTTTTAGAGGCATTTTCCCTTAAAAATATTAAAATCCTAGCTCCTTTAAAAAACCAGAAATATGGCTCCTTAATTCACAAGCATTTAGTGACGCAGATTTTGATGCCACTAAGGTCTATAAGAATGAATCAAGACGTGAAAATATCTCAAATCAAGATGCAGATCAAGCGTAGTCCTTGATGACTCTGTACAAGATACTTAATATTGAAAATCGAGGGTGACGAAACAGTTCCAAGCAAAACTCTAAGTCCTGAATATGTAAGACCTTTCCCAATAGTTGAAAAACGTCAAGATAAAAAAAGAAAAATTAAAGCAAACCAAGCAAAATCTAGAATTTATACAGAAAACCCTGAAAAACAGCGATTGAAAGAAAAAGAAAATGAAAAAAAAAATAAAAGAAAAAGTGAAATCAGAATAAGAGGACAGTAATCTAAGAAAGAAGCAAAAATTCTTAACCAATAGGGATGAACAAGCAAAGAAAGCAAAAATCCAAAAATAAAAAAAAAAATGTTTTTGGTGACAGCTCTAGCAGTGAATCGGAATTGAGTATTTTTTGTGACGACTCGGATGACAATGAAAGTCTTGCATCTTTTGAATCCGGCGAGGAACTCATAAAAGACACTTTCATATTAGTAAAATTTGAACTGAAAACAACAGTGATTTATTATGTTGGAAATGTGGTTGAAAAAATATCTGATTCTGAATATTTTGTCAAATATTTGCGGCGCAGGGGAAATTCTAATAAATTTTATTTTCCTGCAATAGAGGATACAGAGACCTTCGACGGTGACATTTCACTACAACTTTGAAGGAGTTACGATTAAGTAAATATCTTTGTGAGTTATTAGTTATTAATGTTTTTTAGTTCATTAGTTCTTTTTCGATGTGCTAATTTTCTTACTTTTCCATATTTTGTACGTTCAAAACAATGTTTGATAACGTTTCTTTTAATAAACTGTTTAACTTGTAACAATGCCGTTTCTATATACCTTAAAACATTGCGGCCCAAAGTGCCCCTTGTCCTGGCTGATTTTACTCCCACTGGGGGTACAATCAGCCAGAGTGTAATATATATTTTATTTATTTATTAACAAAAAACTAAAATATATTCAACAAAATTGTTTTACTTTTTAAATGGACAAAAGTATAAATTTTACTTTTTTGTTTGCAAATTAAATATAATGAAACATTTTTTGTATTTTTTTACCTAAAAACAATTATGGGGCCGGATGTGCCCCACTCTCCCCTGCTTATGAATTCTGTAGACCCAATAGCTCATGAAAAGTAGGATCTTATTTGTCAAATTTGATTATTTCAATATTGTTCTGAAGCTTAATAATTTTAATATTTCAACGTGAAATAACCACAAAACGAAGCACTTTTCGGAGAAAACTCATTAAAAACTTTTTGAAAGTGTTTAAAAAAGCTTTTTTTGTTTTCTTAAAACTTAGCGAGTTAAGCTCAAAATAAAGTTCGTCCCTTATTGTTGGTAAAAACTCACCCCTAATTAGCACGGCAAATGAAATTAATCTTTACAATTTACTCTATATATGCCTTTATATATGTGTCTTTTTTTCAAAATAACTTAAAAAAGTATTAGTGATACTAAAAATCTTGAAGAGTAAAAAAATATAGGTTTTGCGTTTCTGAACATTTTGGTTTTTTTTGGTTTCTATAAGACAAAAACTGGTTAAGATATGACTGTTCAAAGTTTACATACACTCGTGATTAGTGACCTCTTTCAACTAAAACCCTTTCAAAAATAAGGGTTTAAAAAAATTAATTCAAAATATCTTATTGTCCTTTGTAGGGGAAAGGATGAAGTAGCTGGTTCAATGACTTAAAGCAAATATTTGTAAAACTATATTCTCACCTCTAATGAAGCTAAAGAGGGAGTTTGACTAGCGTTCTTCTATTTGAGAAGACAAAGACGAAGTGATTTAAGAGTAGTTAGGCAGAGTATATACACCGTTGTTCGGTGGTATATACTACAAATATACTCTGTAGTAGGGGATATATACTCTGTAGTTACACAGTATATTGCTTAAAAAGAATGTTTAAGCAATATACTGTGGTAGTTAGGTTTAAATAGTCTGAATGTGAAAAACTGATAGGTGCAGAAGATACGATACAGCACGAAGAAGACATGCCATGATGATTGTAGGTCTATAATTTAGTTACACGATACGGAAAATTCAAATATTTTAATTATTATTGTTTATTTAATAAACAAACTATTGTAGAAAAGACAATTAATTTGCTACACCCTTACATAATGTATGATCACCCATATTTGCAAACTAATAAGGGTTGTTTTTAAGTTGAAATAAAAAAAATTCATAACACATAACAAAAAAAAATTACTAACATTCGATTTTTTTCGGAAGGATTGGTTTTTTATAAGAGTAGAAATTATGTGGTAAAAATTTTAAACAGTACAGAAATTTGAATTTAATGTCACTGTATAATTAAATAATTCCAAATTGCTTTAATTTACAATTATATGATTTTTTTCCTAATAGGGGTCGTTTTCACACCTAAAAAATAAAAATCAACCATAGGTACCTATTATTTATAAGTAAAGAACGACGTTTAATCTTTTGCATATTTTGTTTATTACATATTGTTATCACCAACTTGATCAAAAACAGTTGTTAAATACCTGCATCAAAAGAATACCTGCTATAATAATATAAGTGCTGCCTAATATAAAAACAATTTCCTTAAGCTTATGGTAAAAAGTATCTCTTTTTATTTGCGCAGTACTAATTAACCATAGTGCGCGCCTTATACCCTGGTAACTTTTATGAAAACTTAAAAAATTAACTTGATATTGAGCATATCTTTCAGGACCTAGTTGTTAGTAATATTCAGAGTTATAATTACAAACGAAATTTTACATACCTTTAACAAAAGAAGATAATACATGTCATATGCATTATATTAAATTTCAGTCATTTATTCTGTGAAGTGTTAATGTGCTTATGTGTCATTTGTCAAATATTCCTGCTTTTAGTCTTTCTTTAATTTTGTAAAAAAAAGTTTGTGTCCTTTAAATATATGGTAAACTTTACTAGGAATGTTGGGAATAAGTATTTGGTAGTATAGTTAGCTTACTATAAATATTTAAGAGTATTTTTTCTAAATGAAAAATAAAGTCAATTTGCTGAATATATGGAAGTCGTTCTTCGAGCATTCTTTGAACATGTTTCTGAATGATGATTTGTCTAGAAGCTAGGTCTGGCTCTAAAGGGCCTATCATTCTGATAGACACGTTACGATCTAATATTATTCTAAGCTTGTCGGATATAGGTATATATATATATATATATATATATATATATATATATATATATATATATATATATATATATATATATATAGTAAACTCTTAAATATTGGGGAAATCTGCAAGAAGGATTCTAATGAGTATCAATTGTTTCGCCGAACGTTTTCGCCAAATAAATTATAATTAGCTACCATATATTATCTATTAAAAACTTTATTGATCTTACCGTAACTTAGAATTGTAGAGTGAGAATGTTAAAAAACTTAGCTAGTAACAATATAATGGTGTTTTTTTGTTACTATGTGCAAAAAAAGGTTTTTTCTTAACGTTGGAAATGTATGGTAGTTTGAAATTTACATTTAAAATTGACATTTAAAAGGAGGTATGAGGAATGAGATGACATTCCACTGGTCACCTCATGGACTATACTAACACTACAATTCTCCACCGTGAGAACAATAAATCTAAAAGAGAGTTCATTGAAATGTCTTATATTTTCCTTAACGATTTCTCCATCAATGTTAAGAGTGACATTAAGAATCTAAGCTATATATACCACTTCTTACTTAAATCAGATACCAAGAACAATACAACATCACAGATAACTAACTTGACTGATATATCCATTAACAACTAACCTACTTTAATAATAATTTTCAATAACTAAAAAAGATAACATTCTCTTGCTTTTCTTAGATACATCTCAATAAGATATTATTATAATAATACATGAACAGTATAATATAAATAAAAAAAATTTTCAATTAAAATCTAAAATAATATTTCCCTATACTGGGATTTAACTTCATTCGGTTTTACCAATAAACCTTAACGACATAAAGATTCAAAAGAACTACTTGAATTGTCAGCACATGCGTTCTGGTAAAACAGAACCTCACATTTAAACTTTCTAACAATCAAAAATTTAGTGATTGCTGACAATTCAAAGAATTACCTCCTTTTAAATGTAGTTACATTGGGTTTTTCGATTAACCTTGGGTAAACCTTTGCGTTTTAAGTTCAAAGTTACCATACATTTCCAACGTTAAAAAAACACCTTTTTTTGCACATAGTAACAAAAAAACACCATTATATTGTTACTAGCTAAGTTTTTTAACATTCTCACTCTACAATTCTAAGTTACGGTAAGATCAATAATGTTTTTAATAGATAATATATGGTAGCTAATTATAATTTATTCTCTTTCAGCCCTGAAGAAGCCAAATTAATTCTCTGTGGCGAAAACGTTCGGCGAAACAATTGATACTCATTAGAGCCCTTCTTGCACAGATTTCCCCAATATTTAAGAGTTTACTATATATATATATATATATATATATATATATATATATATATATATATACGATAACAAAATGCATTTCTTTTCGAAGAAAAGCTTGTAAGAAATTTTATTTGAGAACAAATAATTGAACACTTGTATGTATGTAACACTTGAATGTTTATGACTTCATTATCGATCACTTTCCTTTTTATAATTATTTTTATTATTAATCCCTGGTCCATTTCCAAAGTAGGTACGTAAGGTGTGACGTGTCTACGTGTATAAAATATCTATCTATTTTGGTAGACAATCCCGATCTTCTAATCTAACGTTTCAATGTTCATTTCTTAAATGCTGCGTTTTTAACTATTTTATTTATAGCAGTGGCGCACCCAGAATTTGTCTGAGGGTGAGGGTTTTGAAATTGTTTTATGCTACCTCTATTATTTTGAGTCCCTAAAATTTGGGTTTTAGTTTAGTTTAAAGTACTAAAGATAACAGTGCCAAAGATTCAGGTATCTCTTATCCTGCCTACCAACTAAAACCATCCTCTCTTACTTGTGCGCAGTACTCCGAAAGTGGGGTGGCCGCCGTAAGGATGACGACATTTTTAGAATACTCCCTTCTCTTATCTAGATCTTATATATTGTTCTGAAGCTATTTTTAAAGTAGTTACTATTTTAATGGGAATAAGCCACAATTGAAAGTCAAAATAAGTTTATTGGCGTTTGACATTAATCCAACTTGTAAATACAATACATCTAACTTCTCGATTCCATCGCTCTTCTAATTCCTTCATTCCATGAGCGTCGAGGTCTACCTCTTTTTCTTCTTCCAGAGCTCTTCTATTTGTGAAGTTTTTGGGCCAGCGTTTGTCAGGCATTCTCAATAGGAGTCCAAACCATTTTGAACCTCTTCTTTCTATTCTGTCAATGACCGTTTCTGTAGCATTCATGTTATTTCTTATAGATTCGTTAAATTCGGTAAATATTTAAATTTGTCCACTTGTTTGATTTCCACATCCGCGTCTATCAACACACTTCAATCCTTGCATCTGAATTGATAACTAAGTATTATTTTTTCTTCATGCTGACTTGTAACCCCCATTTTACATATTCTCTGTATAGACGCTTTATCATAACTTCCAGATCATAAGAATCTTGAGCTAGGACGACTTGGTCATCCGCAAGGTTCAGGGATAACAGTACGTCATTTCTTATGGGGATTTCCATTCCCTGGCAGTGGTTTTTCCAATTTTGGAGGGCTGCCTCAATATATAAATTAAACAGTAAAGGTGACATAGTGCATCCTTGTTTTAGTCCTTTAGCTACTTTTATTGGCTCTGATAGTCTATTTCCGATTTATAGGTAAGTAGTGTTATCCCTGTATACTTCTGTGATTATTTCTAAAAGGTATGGACTAACGTCGAGTTGTTGTAAAGCTTGCCACAATTTAAGTATTGGAACTGTATCATACGCCTTTTTTAGGTCGATGAAGGCTAGATGTACTTCGGTACCAACCGCTATTCTTTTTTCTATTAATTGTTGGAGTATAAACAAATTATCAGTGCAAGATCAAAGATTCAAACGTCAATAAACTTATTTTAACCTTCTGGCACGGGATCAGCATCTTGGTCCACTGGGCAACATCTTCCTTGTTGTTCCACTCTTCTTGCCATCTTTCCATTGATCTTTCCCTTTCTTCTTTTTCCTATAGCTGTTGTGAAATGCTCTCTTCTCTCATAGAGATGTCTCTTTTCTACTACTAACATATGCAGAGGAACCCAACCCGCAGATACAGACCTGTAGGCGCATGCTACTCGCAACAGACTCGTTCTGTCTACTTTTGTCATAAGCCTAATATTAGGTATCTATATCTAAACAGAATGAAAAATATTAATAAATATTGTGTATTTATACAATAATTATTGTGTTCTACATATTTAAAGTGGTAATTTAATTATTCATTTAGCGTTTTGGATTTTTTGTATTGTGTGTGAAAGATAAGTTACAGTTTCCTACTATTCTTTATATATTTTACCTGGGTGCTTTATAAAAACCCCCCCTGAGTGCACCACAAGACAAAAGTACATATCTTCAACAAGGGTTTAGGGTTAAAAAGCCATTTATGGGTTACAAGTAGTACAAATACTGACAATTTTACACAAAAATACGATTAATGTCATCATCAATTATCCTATATTAATCAATTGCTGAACGTGGGCCTCCCGTAAAATTTTCCACCTATTTCTATCTTGAACTTTTTGCATCCAATTTGTGGTGATGCGCTTAATATCATTCGTCCATCTGCTTCGATATGCCTCTTGTCTTGGTCTATCTATCATCCGTAAATCTGGCAAAAAGTCCAGCCCAAGCCCATTTTGCGATGGCGATTCAGATTCAGGAGAAATCTTAGATGGTTCAGATCCTCTCCATTTATATTAATTCCCAAATTATCCTCTTGTTTCCTTCTCTTGAACATATATTCGAGTACAGCTGTAAACAATTTCGGGGAGATAGTATCACCTTGTCTAATTCCACGTTCTATTCGGAACTTTTTGGTATCTTCATGAAGTCGGACCCAAGATGTACCAGTTTCGTAGATACTTCTGGGTCTTCCTCTTCTTCTCTGACCAATGGGTCTATCAAGGAGCGTTTTTCTAGTTGGGTCATTTTGTTCCATCGGCATTATACCCTATCCACCTCAGACGTCCTATCTTTATATGTTTTACAATATCTGGTTCCTGGTATATTCTATAAAGTTCGAAGTTGCATGGTCTTTTCCACACTCCATTGTTATTCACTGCTCCATAGATTCGCCTTAGTACTGTTCTTTTTAAACATTCTAATACGTTTTCATTACTTTTTGTTAGAGTTAAGTCTCTAAACAATATGTTAGGACTGACCGTATTATTGTTTTGTAGAGTTTTATTTTTGTATTTCTCGATATAATGGGTGATTTAAGGAGGAGATGGAGCCCAAAATAGCATCTGTTGGACGTGCACATTCTGCGGTAGTATTATTTTCAGTGTTAAGGAGCGCTCCCAGGTAAACAAATTCGTTCACTGCATGACGTCGTTTTCTATAACAAGTTGTCGTAGGATTTGTGGTTGCGTGCTTATTTTCATATACTTCATTTTGTTAGTTTTTATTATTAAACCCATTTTTGTAGATGATCCTTTTAATGCTACTTACGCCTCTCGTACAGCATTTATGCTCTCCCAACAATATTGATATCATTAGCGTAGGCAAGGAGTTGTACTGATTTATTATATATTAAACCAATGGTTGTGATTTGTGACATACTTATTACTTTTTCCAGAGCCACATTGAACAGTATATAGGAGAGAGGGTCTCTCTGGCGCAGCCCGTTATTTGTTTTAAAAGTTTCAGACAGTTCCTCCTGAATTCGTACTCTATATTCAACTTTTTGAAGAGTTAGTTTTGTTAAATTTACCAACTGATTTGCTTTGTAGTCTATAAATATGTGATGAGTACCTATCTAAGCCATGTTCCAGTGTTTTTTTTTTAAATTTGTTTCATGGTTGCAATCTGATGAATTGTCGATTCACCACCTCTGAAACCATCCTGGTATTTTCCTACTATCCGTTCTGCATATGGTGCTTTACAGTGACATAGTTCTGTGGAAAATATTTTATATGCTGCATTTAGAAGCGTAATTCCTCTGTGGTTAGAGCATTCAAAGATATCTCCTTTTTTGTCTATGGTGCAAAGTATTCCAATATTCCAATCATTGAGGAGTGAGGGAAGACACCTTTTCATAGTCTACGATTATAAGAAAATAGGCTTGTTGTATTCTGTACCCTTGACAATTAGCGTTTTATTAACTTGTAAATAATCATTTATTCCGTATTTGGAGTGGAACCCAACCTGTTCGCAAGGTTTCTAACTATCCAGTTTGTTTACAAGCCATTTTGTTATTATCTTCATCAATAGTTTGTATGATTGGGAGAGCAAACTATTATATTAGGTCTGCAGTTCTTTAGGTCTGAAATGTCACCTTTTATGTGCATTACGGTTATTATTGCATTATGCCATTGGCAGAGGGTTACGCCTCTTATCAAACAAGCATTGAACATCTTTTTTAATTCTATGTTTATTAACGTTTCCCCTCCTTTTTTTGATTTTTTCTATGACTATCCCATCTTCTCCAGGAGATTTATTGTTTTTCATTTACGAGAGAGCTCCTTTTATTTCCTCTCTTGTGATATCTGGGATGTCTTCTGAGCCTACATTTTGGACTTTTTATATTTGACTTTGATTAGGATCCGACGATTAATGTACTATGAATTGAATATTATAATGGAAGAAAATCGTAGAATCACAAAAATGAGCGTTATTCATTTAATCTTTACCATTCTCTGTCATTAACAATTAACTATTTGAATGATATGCTTATTAACCCTTAATTGTCATTAGATTAGACTATAAACAGGCATTTATTTAATATTGTTCTGAAGCTATTTTCTTGTGGCATTTTAAAGTAATTACTATTTTATTGGGAATAAGCCACAATTGAAGGTTAGTTAATGTTTGTATTTTGAGAACGATTTCAGAAGTGGAAATTGAAACGCCAATAAACTTATTTTAACCTTCGCTTGTGGCTTATTCCCAATAAAATAGTAATCATTTATTTAATATTTAAAAATTTCTGACATTAACCTTAATCTTCTTAATAATAATATACTTACATATTATACCATCAAGTCTTTTTTGTTTGACAGCAATTAATTTGTTATACCATTTTTTGTTATCAACAATTAATCTTTTGAATAATAATCTAATTATACCATCCTAAAAACACTTAATTGCTATTGCTACATACAGTCAACTGATTTTGTAATTAATTTTTTAGTAAAATAGATAAGTTTTTCCGGTAAATACAGTTTGCGTCACCAAATCATTAAATAATACAAACAAAACGCATGCCAATTTATTTTTTCTACTTTTAAGTTGATGTGACGGTATATTCATATATTTTTGGCTGCTAAAATAACATTATGTAATTTTCTGTATAAACTATCCAAACCTCAAATAACATAAATTTTACTGGGTTGTATTGTTAGTGTGTAACAATACGGTAGATCATAAATTAAATATCGCGTCTAATATTTTACCTTAGGAAAAATGTTCACGCAAAAAGTAACCGCCCTTTGAAGCTACAAAAAGAAAATCCATTTTTTTTAATCCATTGACATTTTGTAAGGTTTTTTCTTATGACAAGAACGTCTTAAAAAAAGTAGATCTATGCATGCTATAAATAAAAGTTCCCAAAATAAGGAGACCAGACAGATTAATAATATATACAGAACAAAGCATAGGGGATTACCAGTACAGTTTTAGAAAAGGAAGATCCACGATAGACGTTATACATACGCTAAAACAGGTGATAGAGAAAACATACGAGTACGACGGAGAAACACGTAGGTATAATTTTCCTAGACTTTAAACAGGCGTTTGACAAACTAAACAGAAGAAAAATGATCCAACACTTACAAGAGAGTAATATACCAAATAAAATTATAAGAATGATAGAAATGACAATGCGAGAATCCCAAGCAATAATAGACACCGGAAGAGAAAGAACAGAAATAATAAAAATAAAAAATGGAGTAAGACAAGGAGATGCCCTCTCAACGGTACTATTTATACTATCAATAGACAAGATAATAAAAAAGGTGTCAAACGCAGGAACTATAAACAAGAATGCAGTACAAATAATAGTATATGCGGACGATATAACCATAGTAGCATTAAAGAAAACCTTCCAAGAAATAGAAAACAAAGCCAAACTGAGAGGACTGGAAATAAATGAAAATAACACAAAATACATGAACGTAAGCAAGAAAAAGAAGACACAAATGACAGAACTGACAATTGATGCACACAGTTTCGAAGACGTTGAAACATTCAAATATTTGGGAGTACTAGTCAACAGAAGAAATGAAAGTGTAGATATGAAAAGAAGAATTCAAGCGGGAAATACAGCGTTTTTTAGAAATAAAAAAATGTTTAGATATAAGAAAATAAGCCGAAACACATAAATGAAAATCTCCAAAACAACCATAAGACCAATATTAGTATATGCTGCAGAAACATTTACATTGACAGCAAGAGAAGAAGAGCAATTGAAAGTTTTTGAGAGAAAGATTATCAGAAAAATCCTGGGACCAAAGAGTGAAAACGAAGAGGAAGCGAGACAATGGATGAAACACGAAATAAAAAATGGATGGGTCAAGAGAACATAGTTAGAGCAATAAAAGCACAAACAATCAGATGGTATGGACATATAATGAGAAGAAAGAAGAGCAATCCGTTAAGAGTTATAACGGAATGGATACCACCAGCAGATAAAAGAAACAGAGGCAGACCTAAACTGAGATGGAGACAACAAGTGGAATAAAACTTAAGGAGTATGGAAATTAGAAATAGAGAAAGGTCAGTCAAAGAGAGAAAAGAATGAAGAAAAGTAGTGGAAACAGCGAAGGCGCGCATTAAAAAATGGTAAAACCAAACCCAGAATGGGATGATCCCCCACATAAAAGGAAAACAGCTTCAGCATCTTCGGAAGCGTATAGCTTGTATATATATATATATATATATATATATATATATATATATATATATATATAAATATATATATATATATATATATATATATATATATATATATGTATATATATATATATATATATATATATATACATATATAAAATTTTCTGTATAAATTACCGAAACCTCAAATAACATAAATTGTACTGGGTTGTATTGTTCGTGTGTAGTGTACTTAAATTCTGTAGCCCAAAAATAGCTCGTTCGCGTCTAATAATTTACCTTAGGAACAATGTTCACGCAAAAAAGTTACCGCGCTTTGAAGCTACAAAAAGAAAATTCCTTTTTTGCAATCCATTGACATTTTGTGACATTTTGGGAGGTTTTTTCTTATGACAAGAACGTCTTAAAAAATTAGATCTGTGTATGCTATAAATAAAAGTTTTATAAGAATTGCCATCCCTTAAACTCCCCAAATTTTTCTGTCTTGTACAATTAAATGATATTTTTGCACCGTTAGTTTAACACGGTGTTTTGAAATTTTGTGCCTCAAAGTAGTTTTTCAAAAATCAGTTTTTATCGATATATGACCTCTTTTTTTTATTAAACTTCAAAAAATAGTATTATTACCCTAAACAGTTCAACAGTAACAATCTATTAATTAATACATATTGATGTTGAATGTTTCGATTATTATACACTTAATGTTCTGCAATTGCGTACATGTTTTCACCTTTTTAACTTTAACAAAGATACGACACTTTTAATGTTCATAAGAAAGTGAAAGAAATGACAGGTGGGCACAGGAAGAGATAAGAAATAATTGTAATAACAAAATGGCGAATATTTTCGGACACTTTTTGATGACAACAGACCTTTTGCTCCGTCATCCACAGATAAAAAAAGGTCCAGAAATTACCAAAGAAGAAGTTAGTTATGCACTAAAAGCTCAGAAAAACTGAAAATCTCCTGGTAATAAAAACAGCACTATTACAGCACAAAATTGCCGATCGCCTCAAGCGTTGCTTCTGAGAGAAGGAATCATTCTACATAAAAAGTGCTAATGAACAACCGAGAAGGAAAGCTCAAAATCATAGTCGAACAAACAAAGGACATGTGACTAAATACATATACTTGGGTAAAATTTTCAGACAGAAATAAAATAAGAAGACTAGATTGATAGCATTTAGTTAACTTCCTTATATACTAAAGAATGAAAAATACACTCAGTAACTAAACATAATGGTTTTTAACCAATATCTACTACTTGTTCTCACATTAAACTCTCAAGCGTGGACGTATACCAAGAACAATAGAATATATACCAACTTACCGGTTGAACAGGCTGGCTTTCGCAAAGGATATAGTACATACGACCATCTGCTAGCAATGAGAACACTTATGGAGAAGACAAATGCGTACCAAATTCCCGTATTTCTTGCCTTCGTAGACCATGAAAAGACATTTGATAGAATCGAGATGTGGGCCATAGAACAAGCTATTTGGAACTCGCAGACAGCTCTCAGTACGACTGCCTAAAAATGAATATGACAAAAATAAAAACAATGACAAACTCAGCCGACCCCAGACGTATAACTATAAATGGCAGTAAGATAGAACTCACTACCTACCTAGGCCAAATTCTGAAACTTAAAAAAGGGAATCAAAGGGTGGAAATCACTAAAAGAGCAAAACTGGCATGGACAGGATTTGGAAAATTCAGTTGTATACTAAAGAACCTCAAAATACCTCAATACTTAAACAGCAAAGTGTTCAAACAGTGCATCTTTCCTGTCATGATATATGGATGTCAAACCGGGATCCTAACCAAAGCAAATAAACTAGCCAAAACAGAAAGGGCAAAGGTCTACGACTGCCATATAAAAAGAGGAACGACTGAGGAAGATCAAAAACAAGGGTCGAGAATATCACAACAAAAATTGCCAAACTCAAATGGAGTTTCGCAAGTCATACTGCTAGACAAAAAGACCAACGTTGGACCGCCACAATACAACATTGGAGACTTTACAAAGATAGACAACCAAGAGAAAGATCACAGATGAGATGGGTAGACGCCATAAAAAGAATAGTCGGAACAAATTGGAAGTATTGTTGCGCAGGATATAAATCGGTAGAAGGAGTTGGAAGAGGCCCATGTCCAAAAATGGACGATAGAAGGCTAAGAATAAGAGCAGAAGGGTGATTCACGCAAGTCTAGCATAGTCCATAATCTTTTAGTTTCAATGAAACACCCAATATATTTTATATTTTTACAAGCTCGATAACAACCTGAGATCAACGAACTGTATCATGTAAGGTCTATTATGTTTATGAATAATAAAGGGTGATATTTTGAAGTTATACAGTGTGGAAACCACTCATGGAATAAAATTGTTTGTGTCCTTATTTTAGAAAATTATAGAAAACGCTGGGATCTGTTAACTTTTAAATTCAAATGTGCGTTTTTGAAACATAAATTTAAATTTACAGTATGATTCACGCAAGTCTAGCATAGCCGATTATCTTTATTTTTAATGAAATTCCCTGTATATTTTTATAGTTTTAAAAGCTCCTTAACAACTTGATTTCAACCAACTATGTAGGGTCTATGATAAATAAAGGCACAAAGAGAAATTTTGAAATAATATGTAATTTTCGTTAAGAAATTAAATACAAAACCCAATACATATATTGAAAATTAGTTTAGAAAATTGATCTCTGTATTTAGCTAAATTTAAAAGAATAGCATCATTTAAATCGTGATCAATTAAAAATAAATATGATGGACTATGCTAGACTTGTGTTAATCACCCTGTGAATTTAAAGTTATGTTTATAAAGCGCGCATTTAAATTTAAAAGTTGATGAGTTCCCAGTGTTTTTATAATTTAAAATAAGAACAAAAAATTTTATTTCATAAGTAGTTTCCACACTGTATATCAAATATACATCGATCTAACGAAAAACAAATGCTGAATATTAAACTGTCAAATAGAAAAAGAAATATCTTGATTCGTGGTAAATCGAAGTAAACTAAGTTTTGTACATTTATGTAAAATATATAACTATTGGAGGCCAGGCAATTACAAACTACAAAGAGAAAGATCATAATTTAGATAGTGAGATTATACAAAACAATATCCTGTATCTGGATGGGCACAAATAATCCAGGATAGAGAACGATGTTGAAAAGAGGGGGGATCTTGATGTCCAAGCAAAAGGAACTATGGCGCTTTATAAGAGGTCAATACAGGTCTAATAGACTTAAAACACATAGAAAAGAATACATGGATTGACTATCTAAAAAAGCTCAATGCAGAGTAAGAACTAGAACGGAAATACCGGACATGACCACAAATGAAGAAGGTAATATATACATAGTAAATTCGAAAAACACTTGAAAAGCTTAAGAACAGAAAAGCTGCGGGTAAAGACGGAAACCAAACAAATTACTGAAATATTGTGGAGCAACATTGACACAACAATTAACAACATTAATTAATAAAATTATACAACACAATAAAATACCGGAAGAATGGACAACTAGCGAACTAATTCTACTATTCAAAAAAGGAGATAAAAATTAGCCAGAAAACTACAGAGGTATAAACTTGTTAAATACTACGCTAAAACTTACAACTCATATTTTACAAGAACTAATGCAACAGATGATAAGTTTAGCAGATAAACAACAGGGATTTCCTAGTGGAAGATCGTATAGAGAGGCAATATTCGTCAAAAGCAAATTACTGAGAAATCACTAGAGTGTAGTAGACCACCATCTTTTTAGAGAAACCTATAAGCATAGAAACCTATAGGCATAGGCAGCAAAATAAGGCAGGGGGACCCTTTGAGCCCTATGCTTTTCGGTTTAATCATTGATGAAATCATCAAAACTGTCAAAGAATGGAAAACAAATAATGGGACGCAATATTGATAGCCCAAGATGAAGATAGTCTGCAAAGACTAGTCCGCAGATTTAACATAAGAGTAAAATAATTTAATGTGACAATCTCAACTCGGAAAATTAAAACAATAGTAATCAGCACAAAACCAATCAGATGTAAAATAGAAATCGATGGCATCGGTATTGAACAAGTAATGGAAATAAAATACCTTGAAATTACACTGTTCAGCTATGGAGACCTGGACAAAAAAGTGAGAAATCAAGTACAAAAAGCAAATAAACTGACAGGATGCCTTATATCGAGAAAAATATATGGTAAAGTAAAGTATGTATCAAGCCAGTATAAGGCCAATAATGACATATGTCTCAGAAACAAGATCCGACACAAAGGTTACTGGAAACAGCAGAGATGAGAGTACTGAGAAGAATTACAGGAAATAAGCTGAGAGATCGAAAGAGGAGTAAAGACCACGCAAAAGACAACCTTCCATAGAGGTATCAATCCGCCATTGAACAAACAGAATTACTTATAAACAGGAAGAAGAACAAGAAAATTTAATTATGTGGGATTTGCTGTAAAACTAGTGAGGAAATATAGGGACAGAGATAAAAATATCTAATCAATAATCAACAATATTAGATTTGCAGATGACACTTTCCTCATCGCAGAGCCTATACAAGACTTACAGGCACTCTTGGATTGAAAAAAAAAAACAAATTTATGACAATTGCAAGAACACAACAACAACAAAATATATTACATGCAGAAGGAGTGGCAGTGGAAAAAGTTAACAAATACAAATACCTGGATATGATTGTTAATGAGAATAAATACTATAAAGAAGAAATAAAGATGAGTGTTGGACAAGCTAAACTTAAAACTGAAAGTAAAAATACTGCGCTCGTGTGTATTTTTAGTTTTGCTCTATGGAATGGAGACATGGACCTTAAAGAAAGAAATTAGTGATTTGTTAGAAGCATGGCAAATGTTAAAGTATTGAGAAGAATAAAAAACAAAAATATTTGAATCATGTGATGAGAGGATGTAAGTATTTGTTATTACAGATGATTAGCAATTCCAAGGAGACGGTACCTAAAGAAGAAGATAAAAATAAATGAAGCGAAGAGCTATGGAATATACTGCGTCAACAGATATTGCAAATTGATATGACAATGACAAGCCATGAGTCTATTTGATGATAACACCAAGAAAATATATATTGAAAGAGATAAGAAAATACAATGAGCCAAATTGCAAATGGAGCGAAATAAACTTAATAAAAATGTATAAGAAATATTAAAAATGTATAAAATTATACATAGATATACTTACATAATTATATTCCATTTTAAACATCTGTCAAAAACTAATTACAATATAAATTAATATAACAATTATATTTAAGTACTTCAATAAAAATTATTAGTAAAAAATTTGGTAAATGCTCACTCAATAGTTTGTTTAAGAGAAACAACTCAAATTGCATTATTTTCATACCTTTTTTAGGATACACTGTATAAAACATCACGTGGGTATGTATGATTTCATTCCAGTTGACACACCATTAATTGAGTACACACTTTATTTTTAATTATGATAAAACTTGTATGAATATCGAATCATATAAAATATACAAAACACATCGTTTTTTTAATAAAACATTGACATAAAAAACATTAATTTTTGGTCCATAAATAAATAATTACCAAATAAAATACTGTCATTTAATTCTAGGATAGTAATAAAGAACAGATGATCCTGGTAATTGCCAATTAGAAGCGTGTAGTTCTATTAATTGAAGCAAAGTACGTCTTACACCTATAGATCCAGCACTAGCCAAAAAACCATCTCGAACACTGGCCAAAAGTTGATCAAGCTGTTGCGGAAGTTCAGTTTCTAAATCTCTCCCTATAGAGGTCAAAACAAAAAATAAACATTCGGTTTCTGCAAGACATTTGATGGGAAGTTCTACACAGGCATGACAGCATTTAGCCAGTACGGAAAGAAGCACTATCTCCGGTTGTAATGATTCAAAATGTTCTTTTAATTGATGTCTTTTGAGTTGACTACACATTTCAGTTAAGAACCACATAAAGGCAGTGAATCTTGTCCCATCACCAGCTTTTATTCCTCTTAAAATTTTATCCCGATCTTGATACCATTGTTGACACATATTTAAAAGCGATTCTAGAAAAGTTTGATTTTTTTCAGTTTCAATTATAGATATACACAACTTAGCTATCGGTTCACTGTACTTCATTCCTTCAACTACTTTTTCTAAAATGGTTTTGACTAGATCCATGAGCGTTCTTGTTGGCACTTGCGTAGGGTCCTCTAAAGCTGCTTTTAGATGGACTTGATCTTCTGAAGAAAATATCGTAAGGTCTATTTCTTCTTTAGTATAGTCTTTTAATTTAGAAGCTAAAGCTCTTGAATCAGCAGAACCTAAACTCTTTGAACGTTTTAGAGATGACGGTTTTGGACTGGATTGTTTTGGCTGAATATTATTATTCCAAGCTGGATGGTAAATTGTTTGGTTTAACCCAGAAAATACAGGATGGGCTAATAACTCTGGATGGTATTGATAGTTGGGACGAGCCATATTTAAAAGTTGAGTGGTAGATGCTGAATGTAGTAATGGTAAAGGGACTCCTGGAATAATAGGAATGATACCCGGATGGTTAATGTGTCTTAAAATGTTTCCGCTCGATTTTGAATGTTGAAGCGAAATCGGCTCGTATGCCATGGCTAAATTTAGATTTCCACTTGATTTAGATGCCTGCAATTCGTGATTCATTGTAAATTCTTTTGCATGTACATTAAGCTTCCCTGTCATTGGAATATCCGTTCTAACATTCGGAGGTCTATATATTTCCATAGTTGGCTTTCCTTTCATAGCAAACATTGTTTGGCTTCTACGTTTTTGAGGGTCTTTGTTTGGTCTCACAAAACTTCTTTCTCGGGATACCAGAGGTGTCATTGCATTAGAAAAGTCTGTGCGTTGACTTCTTCTAAGCTGTGCTTCGTGAGACATATCTACAACACTTTAGTACACTCGGTAACTATTTTAAACATTAAAATGTTTGTTAATACGTAATAATTCGTTAGCACACCGCACACCAATTTAGGCAAGGACGCCAAGGTTCTACGCGACTTTGTGATCAGTTAGTGACACTTTCATAATTTTCACTCTGCACTTTGTGTGTATTTCACGTTGTTTTCAGTTTTCGAATAACAAACATGCCGTTTCAACTCCCGTTTCTAATTCGGATGCTGTCAGAACAACGCAAAACGCCGCACTTAGTCGTAAAGAGCTGACGCAAAATTAGAATGTATATTTTTAACGATGCACGCCTAGTATTATAAATAGTTGTATCATTACGTACCCACTCTATACGCATCGACGTCTAAACAATTATTTAAAGAAAGATGAGCTTCATTTAATAAACAGTTCACAATCACACATTATGTATGTTATTATTTGGAGGATATAATTCACATTCCTAGGTGGGAGCGGCTATTAACAATCGGATGCAATTTCCGAAGGTGGCGGTTGAAACTTCCGTACTGCACTCACATTCAACGACATACAAAATCTACTTGAGAAACAGCTGCGCCGACGAGGATACTGTTGTTTTATTTAAAGTTTGTTAAAATAGATATGTTTATAATTCAAATAAACGCCTTTTGACAAGGTCGCTGCGAAAAATTACTGGATCGCCGAATTAGGGAAGTTGTCGCGGTGTTTCCTGGTATTAAAATCTACCTACGCTATATAAATAGGTATACTTACTAATTCGTATAATTAATTTTTAATAATATTTTTAATCCTTAAATTATTTTCAATAGTTTCAGATATTAGTTATGTTATATTATATCTAGCAAAAATAAATTATGTTAGATTCTTAAATTAACAGAATTAAATTATGAAAGTAATAAGAAAACAAATAGAATTTTTTTCTTTTTATTTGATTAGTATAATCGAATTTCGATCGACACCAGGGAAAAAGAGGTGCACACGAATTGGCTCCTGCTTGCTTGTAATAAGCTCTCTACAGATAAAAGGGTTTGCGTGAATTGGCTCCCGATGAAATTCTTGGAAATGTAGGTAGGGGAAGAGGGGGCACAGTGTTACACGGGGTACAATGTTAAATTCTCCGCCATCTTCTTAAAGTTGAACTTAAAACCGTACCGTCGTCGTCGTAGTTACTTTCCGTTATTTGTTAACAGTAGGTGTGTTTGTAGACCGTCACTGTACATTTGAGTGAAAATATAAGTGTTTTTCTGTTTTTGTACCACCAAAGTAAGTAAGTAAATGATACGTATTAAAAACTGTTTTAACTCTTAGTAAATAAATATTACACATTGTATTGATATATATTACTATAAATGCGTCTTGTAGCTACACACTCGTAGGACTAACATAACCCCAAAAATTCGTGACTCGGCAAAAATATTATTTGAATGTAAAAACGTCGTTCGGGGCACAGAGTTACAACTTATGAAGGGGTACAGTGTTACACTACTTAGGCGTGGGGAACAGTGTGATATTTCATTTTTTGCTAGAAAAACAATGAAAATATGCATGATGTACAATACTAATTTTGTACTAAATTGCATATGGTAGTAGTAAGATGTTTTATTTACTTTTGTATTTTTATTTCAGAATCAAAATGGTTCGTAACAGAAAATCCATCAGAAAAATAGCCTCATTTACCCATGATACAATGAAAACGGCCGTTCTTAATGTAGTTAATAACGGATGGTCAGTAAGGGCAGCAGCCATTCAAGCTAATATAATTCATATGACTCTAAAAAGATATGTTGATAAATACAAAGCTTTGTCTGAAGAAGAGCGAGTAAATTTCAGATTTACGCCAAACTATGAAATAAATCAAGTTTTCTCGAAAGAGCTAGAAGATCAACTAAGAGATTATTTGATTATACCTTGTAAAATGCACCATGGCTTAACCAGAAAGAATGTAATGCAGTTTGCATATGAATTGGCTGTGAAAAATAATCTTAAGTTTCCAAATTCATGGAACGAAAATAAACAGGCTGGAGTAGACTGGTTGTACGGTTATATGAAACGATACTCCCAGCTATCCATAAGAAAACCTGAGGCGACTAGTCTGAGTCGTGCAACCAGTTTCAACAAAACAAATATTAACGAATTTTTTGACAATTTGGTAAGTGCTTTTAAAAAATTTCGCAATGGTCCAAGTCCAGAAAATATCTACAATTTGGATGAGACAGCACTTACCACTGTTCACAATCCTCCAAATGTAGTAGGTCCGAAAGGCTTAAAACAAATTGGACAAGTAACTTCAGGTGAAAGAGGGGTATTGGTGACGGTATGCTGTTTTATTAATGCAATAGGTAATTCTGTACCGCCCTTCCTTGTATTTCCCAGAGTTCATTTTAAGGACAGAATGTTGAAGGGAGCACCTCCTGGATCTGCAGGAGCAGCAGTAAAAACAGGTTGGGTCAACGGAGAAGTCTTCATCGACATATTGAGACATCTCCATCATTTTACAAAATCATCTTCAGAATCTCCCATACTACTAATTTTGGATAACCATGAGTCGCACATTACAATTGCTTCATTGGAATTTTGTAAGTCTAACGGAATTATACTTTTAACTTTACCCCCACACACAAGCGGAAAACTTCAACCTTTAGATAAAGCATTATATAAGTCATTAAAAACTCACTTTAATAAAGCCTGCAATGATTGGATGATAACTAATCCTGGCAAAACAATAACTATCTATGAAATAGCTGAACTCTTGGGCAAAGCATATCCACTTGCGTTTATTCCAAACAACATTATTAGTGGATTTAAGTCAACTGGAATTTGGCCATTGAATCGGCAGATCTTCTCTGAAGACGATTTTCTAGCATCTGCAGTAACTGACCGACCGTTTCCCGTAGAGCAGATGACAAATGAAACAGCTACGTTACCAATAAAACAAGTCGTTACTGAAACGCCTGATATGGCACCACAGCTAGTCAATAATGAAACTGCTGAGATAAAAACACATCAAATACCTGAGATAATGCCTGTGGCAACTGCATCATTTCAGCTGCCTTCATGTTCGGCAATATCCTCAGAAGTTCCGTCAACTTCATCATGGTTGTCATCGCTAGTCTCTCCAGAACAAGTTCGCCCTTTTCCTCGAGCAGAAGATAGAAAAGAAGGAAGAGGAAAGAACCGAAAACGTAAAAGTCAAATATTAACAAATACACCTATTAAAGACGCACTGATTGCTGATCTAAAAGTAAGGCATGAGAAGAACGCAACTAGAAAACGCGGTGAAATAAACACGTCAAAAAAATGTGGTAAAACAAAAATGTCTGTCTTACATAAAAGGATTCAGAAACAGACATCAGCGTCAGAAGACGAAGAGTCGCCTAATAAAGATGAAAATGACAGAAAGCGAAAAGAAGTTGTAAAAAGAAACGTTTTTCAATCAAATACACGTAAACTTCAAGATATGGAAGATTCTTCTGACTCAGAGAAATCGGAAGAATCTTTCTCTTGTGCTGATAGTGAATCAAGTATGGGATCGTTTATAAGTCATGACGAAGAGATATCCCAAATGGATTACGACGATAATAAAGAAATAAACGTTGGCGATTATGTTCTCATTAAAGAAGGTATCTCAAAAGGCATAGAAATATTGTCTATAGGACATATTATTGGCAAAACTGAAACTACAGTGAAAGTTACCTATATCCGTCGTTTATTTCCCAAGTTCACATTTATTTCCTCCAACGAAAACTACGTATTTAATGTCTCCCAAGTTGTTTTAAAATTATCAACTCCCAAACCTTCAGGCCAGACAGCACGCAGAAGTGAAATGCTGGTGTTTCCCGTAGATTTTCAAAATTATTATAATGTATTAAAATAAATTTTATATTATTTGTATGTAGAGTTACGACAAATAAATGGTATTTAATATAAAATTCTCATTAATCACTTCAGTATTCCTTGTGTAACAGTGTACCCCATAGTATATAACACTGTTCCCCACTAGTGGGGCACAATGTTACAATTGTATTTTCTCTACAAAATCGTTTTTACCGACTAGTCATGTAAGTTTTTCCTATAGTTGATTATATAATAGTATGCGTCAAATCCAAACGAGTTCTAAAATATTAAAAATTTTATTTTTAATGAAATCCTGTCAAAATGACATCAAATAAAACATTTATGTAACACTGTGCCCCCTCTTCCCCTAGATACTTATTCGTATACTCTTCATCGCAAACTTATTTCAAATTAGTTTACTGATAGTTTTGCGTCTTGCTTCTACTTGATCATATCGTCGTAGAAAATGCAAAATAATTAAATGTTAAGTGAACGGGGAAAACCCATGCTAGTGGTGAAAAGTTTTAAATATTATTTCCACAAGTTGCCATGACATGGCTCTTCTGCCTTTTCCTCTTCAGTCCTCTACCTCTACGTAATGTGTTATATCTATGATAGTTTCAGCATTCTGCAATAATATCTTATGGTATTTAATTTTAATGTCCGGGCTTCGACTCTATACAGAAGGACTGCCCAAACGTAGCATTTATTATAACTTTAATTTGGATGTCTAAGCTTAGTTTTCAGTTATAGATAATTCGCTTTTATTTATTGTATATGTTGCTAGCCTGTTCTATTTATGTTTTTATTTTTATATCTGGATCCCACTTATCGTTTAGTACTCCATCCATCCAATGGCACTACAGCCCAAATCGGGCCTTGGCCTCCTTCAACAAGCTTCTCCAATCATCTCGATTTACCGTTGTTCTTTTCCATGAACGCGTTCCCAGTTCCTCATCAACTTCGTCTTTCCATCTCTTTTTAGGTCTTCCAACAGGTCTTTTTCCCTGCATTCTTGCATTTAGTAATTTTCTGGGGATTCTATTCTCATGCGTGCGGACCACGTGCCCTGCCCACTGTAATCTCTGCAGTTTAGTGTATTGTGCTAGAGTTGGTTCGCTATATTGCTCGTATATTTCTCTATTATACCTAATTTGCCAGTTGTTGCTTTCACTTATTGTGCCCAGTATCCTACGTAATATTTTTCTTTCAAACACATCTGATGCATTGGCAGATTTCTGTGTCACCACCCATGTTTCGCAACCATAACTTACTATGGGCCTAATTATTGTTTTATAGACCCGGAGTTTTGTTTTCTGGTGTACGTCTCGCGATTTAAATATGTGGCCCATCGAGAAATAGGCTTTATTTGTTTGTGAAATGTTCAAAGCAATGAAAGAGCTAGGAATACCAAATCAGTTGGTAAATTTAACAAAACTAACTGTCAAAAAAGTTGAATGTAGAGTACGAATTCAGGAGAAAGTTTTAAAACAAACAACGGGCTGCGCCAGGGAGATCCTCTCTCTTGTATACTGTACAATCTGGCTCTGGAAAAAGTAATACGTATGTCACAAATCACAAGCACTAGTTCAATATATAATAAATTAGTGCAAATCATGGCCTATGCTGATGATATCAATATTGTTGGAAGTACTGAAAACGCTGTACGAGAGGCGTATGTAGCATTAAAAGAATCAGCTACAAAATGGGTTTATTAATAAACTCCAACAAAAAGTATAAAAAATAAGCACGCAACCACAAATCCTACGACCACTTGTTATAGAAAATGACGGCATCGAAGCAGTGAGAGAATTTGTATAGCTGGGAGCGCTCCTTAACACTGAAAAGTAAAAATAATACTACCCCAGAGATAAACCGCAGAATTTGCACGGCCAACAGATGCTATTTTGGACTCAATTTCCTCCTTAATTCCACAATTAATGGAGAAATACAAAAATAAAACTCTACAAAACAATATTAGGCCTAGTCCTAACACATGGTTCAGAGACCTGACTCTAACAAAAAATAATAAATACGTTAGGATGTTTCGAAAGAAGGCGAATCTATGGAGCAGCGAATGACAATGGAATGTGGAGAAGACGATACAACTTCGAACTTTATAGGATATACCAAGAACCTGATATCGTAAAACATATTAAGATATGACGTCTGAGGTGGATAGGGCATGTATTGCGGATGGAACTTAGCTAGAAAACGCTCCTTGATAGACCCATTGGTCAGACAAGAAGAGGAAGACCCAGAACAGAAGGCGATGGGTAGGGACGACTGAAGAGAAATTCTTGAGGAGTCTAGGACTCACGCAGAGTTGTAAAGTCAGAATGATAATGATGATAGGGACACTATTACATGTATTTAGCTATAAAAATGTTTAAGAAGTTTCACTTAAAAGTTATTGTAAAATTGAAATTGTTTATCCCAGAAAGCTTTTATCTACAACGTTATTATTAAATTATTATTTTGATTATAAAAATCGTATTCTTTTTTAACAAATACGTTAATGGTAAGTTGATTAACTGCAATTCTGAATGAATCTACGGTAATAAATAACAAGTCTAAGAAAGGCTCGATTATGGCGCTAATTTCACCAGGATCTGGTCGAACTTAGCTAGTAGTTATAGAATGACCTAAATACATAACTTCTTTTGGTATAAATTGGCATTTTTGCTGTTGGGTTTTTAGATTAGACTTGGAGATTCTTGTGAAAACCTCGCGTAATCGTCGATTATACGTTTTCGAAACTCCTGCATAGAGTATCGTTAAGTTCAACAAAACAACGTCAATTTTGAATACAAGCGAGAAGCGTATTTTCCTTAATCTTTGGAAAGTGGAGGGAGAATTCTCAGGACCAAGTGGGAGTCTCTTGACTTGCTAATATCCTAAAGGGAGGGAAGATCCCGTTTGTGAACTACCGTCGGTGTCTTTTTGAGAAAACCCTGACGTAATGTCTAAAGTTGAGAAATATTTGTTGTATGTCCCAACTGATCTAAGATATCAATTACATTTGGAAGAAAATATGATTTTCCAATACTGATTTCATTTAATTTTTCGTAATCTGTAACAAGACGCCATTTCTTTTCGTACCAGGTAGTACCTTTCTTTGGAACGATCCACACAGATGAGTTTCAGAAAAAAGCTGGCTCGCTGACCACTAAAGACTGTTTCAAGTTAAGAATTCACAACTGAACAGATAGGCCAGTGCATTTCTTACGGGCGTATGTTGCCAATAGTTCACGGGACTATGCAGGGCCGGCCGAAATAACCCATTCTTTATTTATATTCAAATTTTTATTTATATTTTCCAATGTTAATCAAATTTATTTTAAAAAGATAGGTACGTATCTATTTAATAAGCTTAACGACTACAATTACTTATAAATATGGTTACATTTTCAGGGAAGTGATTTTAAAGATTATTAGAAAAATGTCTTTATTAGTGGTTAAAATATTAGGTTTTACGCAATTGGTTAATTATTATGGCACAGGTAATTCTGACAGCTTAGGTGTCAACTCTCAAAATTATTTATAAAATATTACTTTCACAATAGTTAATAAATAGAAAGCAATAATAATTAAGATATTGTGCTTAAACTTCCATTATCGGGCAAGCCGGGCTAACAGGCCCTAACAGTAAACAATATTGATTACTTTATAATTGACTATTAATAGTTTTCTAATTCTCTTTATGTACTTAGTCATTCCAAACAATAGTGTCATTTGGAAAGCACATTTGGAAAGCAGACAGATTTATGAGTTATAGATAAATGAGCGGTATGTTTTTCAAAATAGTGTAATTAGGTGAAGTGGAGATTATATGTTTGTCTGTATACATAAGCCCAAACTGCCCGATTACGTTTTTAAATTCTTCTGCCCGGACAAGGGTTAAGGCATAACCATCGCGCACTCAAATCTCAAGTGTAAAAAATTATATTGTTAAAATGGATCCAGTTTTGCCGTTTAAAAGTGGTCAAATTTTACATCTGAGTGCTAAAAAAGTGATCTTAAACGTAGTGAGATACCACATTAATTTGCTTCGAGATGAAAGTCAACGTATTGTATTCGACAAAGTATCCGCGATGACAGGAGTGTCAGTTCGTACGATTCAAAAAATCGTACAGGAAGACAAAGAAGGTGAGCTTTCTGAGGTAAAAACAAACAGAAAAAGAACCCGTTGCCGAAACAACTCCAGAGACTATACTTACGATGAAGGTGTTCGTATCGGCGTTCGTCGAACAGTGCATAGTTTTTTTTTTGAAAACATTCCTCCTACTTTGAATCGTCTTCTGCCAAAAGTGAACCAAGACGAAAACTTGCCAAATTTTACCCGCAGTACAATGTACAGGTTGTTAAAAGACATGAACTTTGTTTATGCAAAACGTGATAAAAGTGCCGTGCTAATAGAACGTCCTGATATAATTGCATGGAGGCATGGATATTTAAGGGCCATTAAACAATATCGGGCTGAGGGCTATGACATTGTGTATTTGGATGAGTCATGGGTCAATGTGGGGCACTCGGTTTCCAGAGAATGGAAAGACAAAACCGTCACCTCGGCAAGAGATGCGTTCATAAAAGGGCTAAGTACTGGACTAAAGCATCCCACTCAGCGTGGACCACGTTTCATCCTTGTCCATGCCGGAAGTGAAAATGGTTTTGTAAACGGTGCTGAAATGTTTTTCCTTGCAAAAAAAAACAGCGCTGATTATCACGACGAAATGGACGGTCCGTGTTTTGAGAACTGGTTTGAAAACAAACTGTTGCCCAACTTAGTTCGAAAAACGGTTATTGTTATGGACAATGCTCCATATCATAGTGTAAAAACCGAGTTGTTGCCTAACCAATCGTGGAATAAGAATAACATTATGGACTGGTTAAGACAAAAAGACATATTTTTTGAAGAAAATTATCTGAAGTGCGAGCTTTTGGAGGTAGTCGCGCAATTTAAACAAAATTTTGATAATTACAAAATTGAAGAACTTTGTAAACAACAAAATAATGTCAAAGTGCTTCGTTTGCCTCCATACCATTGCGAATTAAATCCAATTGAAATGGTATGGAGCCAAGTAAAAAGGCATGTGGCCGTAAATAACAGCACCTTCAAAGCGAAGGATATGGAGGACCTCATAAAAAAAGCGTTTTCAAATGTTACGTCTGATAACTGGAAAAACTATATTCAACATGTAATGACTCTGGAGAAAAAATTTTGGGAAGTGGACGGTCTAATGGAAGACGTAACTCCCATAGTTATAGATTTATATGATAGTAGTGACAATTCCGATTTGGATATGGACGAAGAATGTACATAGTTTTTGATAATTGTAATATTGTAAATATATAAATGTCAAACTAAAAAACCAAATAATTTGTTACATTTCTATGGTTCTGTTGTATTTTTTTTAAAATATACAGAAGTTTTTATTGTTTTTTTATGTTTTTTACTGACACTAATAATATCTACCACAATACTCACTCAATTTGTTCATTAAACAATTAAGAATATTTTTAAGAGTCTGATGATGACCTAAGCCGAAATTTAATAAATAACTGTTGTGAGAAAAAGACATGTCTTTAATTTTTATTTTTCAAAAAAACAAAAAAAATTTAAAGTTACCTAAGTGAAAAAACGTCTAATGTGCAATATAACATGCAGTTCGGCCCTGCTTTTTCGCTGCAACTCCACTACTCTCGCCTATCTCAGTCTATCGGTAGTTCTGGCATCACCGCTTCCCATAAGGCTCCTTTATGAATTCTTAACTTGACACAGACAGTAGGTTATATACCAAAGACGTGAACAACTGTAAGGGTCGTGTACATCCACAAAACAGGACAACAAGACAACACCCTATTTAAATCCTACAGACCGATCAGACGTATTAAGAAGGGGCCATTGAGGTTATTCTAAAGTTGTTAATTATAATCAAGTGATCATATTTGTAACTAAAATTTTTAAAAAATGTTCAAAGAAAATCATTGCCAATTATTCCATTAAAAAATATGGGAAAATTATTAAATGAGGAGTTTTTGGAATCAAAAACAGTTGGACGTTGGACAGTTGAACTACAGTCTTGAGGTCGGTTGTTATTTTGGCTGATTTGATAGTTATAATGTCGTTTACAGTATTCATGAATTAAATGTCCCTATTTTTTACAATAGTTACAAATTTTAGTATTCGGTATAAAATTAGTATGCCAAATAATCTGCTTTTGTATGTTTTGTCCAAGAAAAATATCATAGGAAATGACGTGCTTGGCTGGTGTTGGAAATAATATTTTTTTTCTGATATATTTATTATTATTATTATCTATTATAAAAATTATGGATATTATTTTTAAATCTGCAATTTTATTGAAATGTTTATAAAACCTAGAATATGATTTATGTATATTCTCATATTTTGAAATTTCTCTTTTCGACTTTATAATTTATATAGTTCTTGTTCTTCAGTTAAAGCAGTACTAATCGCATTTTCTAGTATTGTTGGTTGCCTAGATTTGACTATTATTGATATTTCCGTATTAAGGCCTTAAGCGCTACAAGCCCTTGGGACATTTTTAGAGGGTCATTTGACCTAACATAAATCATATAAAAATTAATACTACAATATGTAATAACACCTTTAGAAACTATGACGCTAATTCTTATCGATACTCAAAGAATGGGGGTTCAAATTAAGGGTTTCGCCTTAGATTGGTCACCCCAGTTCCAGCCGATATGAACGGCGGTGCAAAAAAATATTCTTTAAATAAAACTTTGTTTATAAGTGCCGTACTGTTTCAAATTGACGAAAATGGGGAAAATTTTCCGAAAATAAAATTTTACCTGTTCGTAGTAACAATATTTTTGTACGGCATTAGGTCGCAGGTCAATATTTTTGTATTAACCCATGAAGGACAAAGTTTTCGAAAATCTTTATTTTACATAAATGGACCCTGTTCTGCAACAATGGTGTAACCCACAATTTGTTTACAAATGTAAAATACATGCCAACAAGTTTATTACGAGTGGTTTGACAAAAAGCAAAAATGGTAGAAGCCGTATCTGGTACTTTAGCGATATCTATTAACCAAAGTTCTAATCCACATTCGTCAAACTAGTGATAATGCATAAATCTACAACAACCAGGTAATCCACAGTGCGGTTTACATTGTTGTTGAAAAATATTCAATGGGTATATGTATCAACATAAACTACAATAATTCTTTTTCAAAACAGAACATGAATCAATTATTTTATTAGGACAAATTGGGTATAGATCTCAGTAATCATTTGTTTTATAATATGCTGTAGTTTACTATTTACACAAATAAACTTAGCGGTTGATACCCTGGTGCTATAAAATGTAGTGGGTTACGCCGTTGTTGCTTACTGCTGCATTATACACTGGGGGAAAAACTAAGACAAATTAAGTTAATTGCGTTATACAATACATGCGTTTTTATGCAATAAACGACAATTAGACCGAAATCATTAGACTGAAAGCAGTAAACCAAACTCATTGGACCGAAAAGCCCTTTACCGTAACCTCACTAGACCGAACAGCATTAGACCTACAGCATTTTCATCAGTTAAACAAATTAACATCGCAAGTTAACATCGAAAATGCAGGAAAGGACAGAAAACCTTTACTTGGAAAAATAGAACTGCCTCCACTGTGGCCAAATGGTAGACAGCTTTCTGCTGAAAAAATAAAAGACCTGAAAGACATCTTGGATTTGGTACCTACAGATGCAAAAGTCTTTTATAATTTCTTAGATAAAGTCGGAAGTGAAAATTTCATAGACGATGTAGATGGACATGGACAGATGCCAGATTTTACTATTGATGAAGAGCAATTTGACGTTGTATATGAATAATAAAAATAACTGTATCTACTTTTTCTCAATAAAAATGCTTTCTGATTATCTTTTGTATCAAATTGTATTATAAACTATTTTGACACAATTAACTATGATCACTTACTCAATTTTGCAACAATCATGTAACCCAGTTTTTATTGTTTTTTTATACCAAAAATTAAAGGTTATTGTTTTATTTCGATATTTTCCGTTTATATGTATTATTGTAAAAGACTAAAACATATTTAAAGAAAAAAATCTCAGCAAGGGAATTTTCTATGATAACGAAATACAAAAAGCTAATTATCTCAGAACAACATGCCGGTGGCTTACACCATTGTTGCAGAACAGGGTCCAAATAATACAAATAACTCTTATGAATAGACAAAACTTACTTAGAAAAAGACAAAAATAATTATTAAATATATTAAAACCTAAAAATATTGCCTGTTGCCAAATGGCAACGCTAGGTTCCTATGGCTACATTAACCGAATGAAATAAAAGTAAACAATATTCTATGAAATTGAGAGATAATCGGCAAAAAACTTTCTATAGCTGTGTATGAAATTTAACATTACACTTTGTGCACAAACCTACTTCACATTTGGCGCATCTTGTTCTCATGATCGACCTGCATTCTTCACCTGCACACCTAATTTTCTTTTTATTTGGTACTGGTTCCAGTAAATGCCCAACTCGATCGTATCTAATATGATCAGATACTCTATGAAAGGAACGACTTGAGAGTGAACTAGACGGTCGGCCACCTTGTTTTGCAGGCACTCCGTATTTGGTCAGATAGGCTTGCACAATTTCACGCCTAAACTCTAACTGTGTCAACTTGTTGCCGGATTTTTTATGTAGCACCCACGCATTTTGTATAGTCGCATCTAGCATCCAGTTTCTCTCTCGAGAATCGACTCTACATCACCCCTTTTGCGTTTCTGCATATTAGCTTTCGATTCTATAGGGCAGTTTTTGGGAATGCGATTTTCCCGTATTGTTCCGGTAAGGCTATAGCCACGATCCTTTATATGTTTCAAAAGGCGGAGGCTCGTAAATAAATTGTCGCAGAAAAATTTGTAGGGTAATCTTGATTTATCATTGGGCAGTTCATCGAGCATTGTGACGAATGGAGCCGCACATGCTCCAAAAACTTTATAATAATGATTATTTGCTTTGGGATCGGTTCCTTGGTACATGTTGAAGCTTACAAGATACCCACTTTTAGTGTTGAGGCACCAAACTTTGTATCCGAAACGAATCGGCTTTCCTTTTATGAACTGTTTACATGAGTGGCGTCCAAAGTATTTCACCATAGATTCGTCGTAATTTAATTCTCCTTCAGGGACGTAATATTCTTTATATTTTTTCTGTAAATAGTCAGCTAAGGGTCTGATCTTGTAATATTTGTCCCTTTCATCGATGGCTTCATTATTTGCAAGGTGGAAAAAACGGCAAATTGTAAGGAACCGATCTCTTCGCATAGCGTTCATGACCATTGCATTAGCCATATCGCCTTTCGTATCCCAGTAAATTTTTTTTCCCGGGAGCCAATTATACCCCGATAGAATCAAAATGGCAAAGAAACACCTCATTTCTCCTGCGGAAATTTTGGGGTCGGGAAAGTTCTTCTGTAGTGCATAACTCGTGCATTGGTTGAGAATGTAACTAATTATATCCTCGTCGAAAAATAATTCGAACATCTCGACAGGTGTCAACGTATTGAATGGTTCGTAGCTATATTCTGGGAAACTAGCGGCATTGTCGACCAAATCACCCGTTATCCAATTTAGGGACTCGTATTCAATTTTCTTCACTTGAGAGGTAGTTTGTGGGATGAAACTTCCGCTGCTTTCCTTGGGAAATATACATTGCTTGAACTGCATCTTCTTCGATGTCGTCATCCTCCTTGTCGTACCTAAATGCCGTACAAATATGTTTGGCCAATAAGTGAGTTTTAGGAGTTAAATAAAATTAGTTAAACCACATTGTGCTTCAAGATATGAAAAGAAAAATCTAAGAGACAGGAGAAGATATGATTAAAGACATTGAAGTAACAAAAGTTCTACTGGAGAAAAGACATGATGAGGTAACGAGAACTCTTGAAAATATCTGGCAACCCTAATTTTCGTCAGTTTTTTCTCAGGCAACCTTGTATCATCATATTAAGAAAAAATTAGCTTTAATTTAATATAAAAAACATGCATATAAGTCTTGAGCAGCGTAGGTATTTTATTTAAAAAATAAATGAACAAAATAAAATTTTTGTCAAAAACTAATTACTATTAATTGAATTAAAAATATTTGCGACCTTTTTTGACTGGCTACCTATTATCAATGTATTCTCCTATATTAAATGTAGGTATTTAAAAATGTGAGTTTGATGAACTACGTAATGAACGTAGTGATTCTGCAGTAGGATTTTGTACCATAACTACAAACAGCCATTTTAAGTGTAGTAACAAACCGGTTTAATATAAAGAACTTTAAAGATAGGGCGTAAAAAAAGATATCGCGACCTCTCTTCCTGAACCCTAAGGATTAGATATGTACATGGGCTTAAAATATATAAATAACAATATATTTACATATAATTTAAAAAATATATACCTATTTGTAAGTAGGTAATATACGAGAATATTCTAGATATTAAAAGTAACCATAATAGAGCAAAACCCTACAGGTATCAAGGGAAAAAAATCTGCATAATTTCTCTAGTTTCCAATATGCCAACCAATGTTTAATTTCCGCAAAATTAAATATTGATTTGCGTATCACCATTAAAAATAAACATAACAAAACGTCTTAAATAGTTGAGTAACACTCCGAAGAACGTCAGATATCACTTAACCCTTGATAAAGATATACATTTGTTGAGTTCATATTTTACATCAAAAGTGGCGCACAATTGGTTTTTGAAATTCTTGTGTGAGCATGTACGACCGTAAACTAGAGAAAACAGCAAGTGTCAGTATTATAGAAGATCCAAAGGTAGAAATTTGGAGGATTGAAGCTTCTACTGCAGCAAAGAATACAAGAAATTTCATAAGAGAAATTGTCGATAATTTGGATTTGCAGCCGAATCCAGATAAAGCTGTCATTGCGCTATCTATAGGTCAGTATATTTTTAATGATTTGGCGTTACCAACTATACCATGTCTATTTGAATTTTAAATTGTTACAAATATGAATTACATTCGTACAAAAATTTTCTCAAAGTTTTGAACTCTGACTACGTAGCTCAAAGGTCACTAAACTAAAGATATCAAAAATATTATTGCTGTCGTCAAAATCAATTTGAGTGTTTTTAATTAAACCATAGTGATTAAAAAACACTATTAGTACTTAATTGAGGTTATTATAAAGGTTTATTCTATGTTACAAATTTTAATGTAGAGTGTTGAAACTGCAGAGAAATATTTGGCAACGCGTGCGGTAGGAAACTTTTTTTTTTACTTGAATTGCCGCATCAACCATTTAAGGTTATAAGCGGGTTTGACAGATTTCACAGTTACCAAATATACTAATTACAAATTACAAAATCATAATTAAGAGGGCATTTGAGATCTCTATTTGCAAATCAACCAATCTCCACCCTGGCAAAATTGCCGTAAATCGTAATTTTTTACCGTGAATATATTTGTAAAACCTGGAACCACAAAATTCGTTATCCATAAACTTTGATCGCTCAAAATTAGTTTTTTGTTGCTAGTTTCTTGATTGTTATTAAAATTTTCTTATAATTAAAGTAATTATAGAGTGGTTCGCAGTAAACGTCGTCTTCTTCAGGGACGCTTGAAACATTTTCGTAATGTGTTTTTGAAATAAGCCAGTTTCGGATCATTTTGCCATTCTTTGCCGTAGTGGCTTTCCAATAGCTTCCTTACGTCCCTCAATTTCTCTTTGCTAATGTTGGACAAATTCCGGACTCATTTCATTTGGATTGATGTTAATGGTCGATCTTTCTTTTTTTTAAATACTTCTGAATAAACCGATGCTTGAGTTGTAGCTTTCGTCTCCCTTATTTTGTTTTCTTGATCTTGCCAAACAAATCCTTTTTATTTTCGATATCTGAAAGTGTCAACAGTGCTTTGAATGTAGACAATAGTTCGGTTTTCCAATAGTACACCTTGAAATCTATATTGGGGAGCTGCAAAGTTGTACTTTCAGATATTATTTTAAAATAGTCCTCAGGTGTCGGAATAACTTGCATTTTTAAAGCTTTTTCTCGATCGTCCCAAACACCCTGTCCGACGGCAAGAATGAATGCCATCGAACGGGATACACTATTCAATATACTGTATGTTTTTTGGAGCTTGTATCCACCAGCGACTTGCCATTTATAAAATTATTTGGTTCTTACTCTGGCCTCCACATCCGTCATACATTAATCTTGCGACACTGATATCTTTTAAATCAGTATTAGACAGCCTGTGATACATTGCCGAAGCACTTGATTAGAGCCCTTGCATACCCACCCTCTGACCATACATAGCTAAAACAATTTTCCTTCGTTAATGGGGCTTTAGAATGTCCCACTAAAATTGTCACGTTATGTAGATATAGCTGTCTGCTGTAGTACGCTAGTTGATCCGGGACTTTAAGCAGCGGAATATTTTTTTGCAAGTCGAAGGATAAAGTCAATAATTCAGGCTTAGATTCCTTCAATAATGCAAAAAAGGCTTTCGATCTAAGCTTGTGAATTCTTTAAGCGGCCATGAGGGATTGCTTCACCGATGGTGTCGTTTCCTTTGCGATTTTTTCAGTGAGCGAAAGACATGTCGAATACATGTCCGTCTGTGGCGCCTTAAATGAAATGTTGAATTTTCTATTAAAAATCATTCGAAAATATCCTTTTTTACCTGTGTCTCTGGTTTGGCTTGAGCACCGTAAATTTTCCAAAGTTTATTAATACTCAGATCACCTGATGCATACTTGCACTCATTTCGACCCCTACAGTAATGAGACTCTACGCATTTTATAATTTTAATAAATTCGACCACGCTCCTCAGTTTCTCTTTATATAAATACGTTCGTTTGTCTTCTCCCCTTTTCTCACATGGAAGATTACTTTCTCCTCTAAAATTGTTCATTATAGTTCGGAGTCGGCTCCTTGTGATCCTTAAATTAGTGAAAGTCTTTTGGCAAATGGGTAACTTGTCATCTGGACCTTTTATGAAACACTTGCTTGTAGTCGTCTTATTACAATTGACTCCAGTTTTTGGGCGACGTCTGCGAACAGGGGTTAACTCTAGGAATTGCAGTATAAAGGTGTCTTGTTTAACTTACTCTTCATTTTTATGAAAAGCTTTATAAAATGCCATCACACCCGAAATATTGAGTTTTGTACACTGAGGCTCTCCCGTTGTGCTTGCATGTTGGTATTTTAGGCGTCTTCGTTTCCCCATACCTACAAATAAATTAAATTCACAATATATTTTAGATATTTAGTAATTATATGTAAATCATTTTTTGAATATAAAAAACAATGAAAATTATACATGTTCCTTGCATTTTAAGAAAACTGCCAAGTATGTTGCACTCACGACAGATGACATTTTTTCTTCTATATAGATCTAAACATATACTAACCTCAGCCAATCTCTCACATTTCTCGTCCATTTTTCTGGCTGTTCGATTCTTTTTCTACACTTTGTAGGCGTTAATACTTCTGGTATTACTAAATTTCAAATTGGTCCATTACTAAATTGCAAAAACTTTAGAGAATAATGTTCCTTTTCTCAGCTTTGACATTAGTATGACCGCAATCTTAAAAATCACCGACCACGTGATACAATCTAACGCTCTGATTGGCGCAGAGGGATATTGGTTGTTTTGAAACCTACCCGACTTTGGAGAATGGTCGTTTTGAAACAACAACCAATTTTCTCCATTTAATTTCAATGGGAGTTTGGCAGTTATGTTACGAAGTTTATTCATAGTTGGATGCATCTTTTTACAAGGAATCCAGTGGCGTATTCAGGTTACATTGTCCAAAAAGGGAAGTCGGTTGTTTTGCAAGGAGAGGTCTCATTTAATCAACATATGTTGTGCAGTTATTGAATTCTAGAATTCACATTTTTGTTGCCAATTTTTTACATAGATATGTTTAATATTGAAAGGGATATCAGTGAATGAAATTGCCATCGTTTCAGTTTGATCGTCAGTAGCAGCTTTCTTTGTAAATTTATCCACTTTTTATTTCCTGCGATACTTGTAAGAAGCCAGATTAATGTATTAATTGTCCCAGGTATACATACTCGTCTATGGGCGACTACGAACTCAGACACGCTACCTAGATTTTAATTGGTTCAGTTTTATAGTAGGATTAAAAGCGACTACGAACTACTCCACGCTTCCTAGGTACTTAGATAATATTTTTGTGAACATATATAGTTTTTATTTTACTTTATTGTATTCAAAAAGGAAACCAATTCCCAAACATGAGCGAACATTTTAAATGAATAAATAATGAAACTATAACAATATAATTAAATAAAGTTTATTTCTAAATCTACATTAACTTATATACAATAACAAAAACTACAGTTAAACAATAACAATGCTTAATTCTAATGTCTGATTAGTGATTAAAATAAGTAAGAGTGAACACTATATTTTAGATTTTAAAAGTTAGCTGCATAATAATTGCAAACTGACTTAATGAAGTCTAATTTAGTAATGTTTTGATTAACGTAATATTCATTTAGCCTATTTTCAATAAAATCAACTTTTCTTTTTGCCGTTTTATCAAGTTTTTTTTTCGAATCTATGTGCAGTTCTAATTTTCACATATACTTCTGCTTGAATATTTAACAAAATGTCTATAAATTTAAATAGGTCAGGATGTGATTTATATCGTTAAATTTCTAGTGAAATGATTCACATGCGTTTGTAGTAAATATAAGAGATGATGAATTTGAAGCCCACATGTAAGGTGGAAATGTTGAATCTTCCGTTAAATATTTATCAACTAGGTAATCACAAAATTGCAAAACTTTGTCATCTTCTGGCATAATATTAAAAAGTTCATCAGAAAAAAAGTCACCAACATCATTTGTCTAAATAAGGAATGCCGAAAAATAATTTTAAATCTTTTCTAATAACTGTTTGATTTTTATATTCCGAGGAAAAACCTAAATTTTGAATTTTTCGGTACCAATTTTGTGTTAAATGAAATTTGCAACAAAAAATAATAATGTCGGGCCACACTAAGTTGGCTGCATTTTGAATTGCTATTTCAAAATCGGAAATTATTCGCATCGGTTTGAAATTTAAATTCAAATCTGTACATATTGTTATTAATGTATCAAAAGTACTTCTGTACGATTGCTGTGATTTATTTGTTAACAAACAAAATACTAGAGGAACATAAAAACCATTTTTGCAGCCATGTATAGCAAACATCTGACAAAAATATTTAGAACAGTATTGAAAAGTTCCATCTACACAAAAAGAATCTACATTACACAAAAAGTAAAGATTTGTGAAACAACTAAAAATTGCGGAATAATTTTTCGTAGATAATAAAAAGTTTTCACCTGTATTTGTTTTTAAATTTAAGTTCACTAACACTTGTAGAACTTCTTCCTGTGACTTGGGCAATGATGGTGTGGATTTTAGTCTTGCAGCATAGATATTTCTTCGAACGCAAGAAATGTCTTTCGTCGTCAGCGGTAAATTGCTGAACTTTTCCTTCCTCAATTCCTTGTGGACAATCTTTAAAGGTCTTTCACATATACCTTCTACAGCTTTCCTCTTTGTAGAATTACTAACAATTTACCGGTCAACGTGAATATCTGGAGCATGATTATGCTCAACCGATGCTTTTTCAAGAATAATGTAATTTTCATCACCTTCCTTTGTGTACACCCTTTTTTGATGCATCGCCATCTAACTTTTCCATCTTTGGAGACATGGGCCTTTGAATATTTATATTCATTAATTATTAATAAAAGTTCTCCCCTTTGACTAAAGTCGTTGGATTCGCCATTTAAAAGTTAAACAATAACGGATAAAACTATATCGTAATACTTGCAAGTGAAGTGAATAACTGAAAATATTTATATTCTTACTTTTAACTATAATCAAATTTGGGATTTCCGGTCATTAAGACTTAATCCCCAACTTTCTCGGCGATGGGACACCAGGTACTTGGGATTAATGGGCCCAGGTAGTTCGTGGGGCAGTTAGATAACGCCGTCGTCTATTGTGTCAAGGGCATTGTTATTTATTATCATATCTTGGACATTCACTAGCTCGTTGTACATGGTTTTTGTCTTTGTCAAGTTCATTTTTAATCCAACTTCATTGCTAGCTGTAATTAGGTCGCTTATAAGTTCTTGTAGTTTTGCAGACTTAATAGCAATTAGAACGATGTCGTCTGCAAATCTTAGATGACTGACGTATTCTTTATCAATACATAGGCCATTGTTCTGTCAGTTTATTTTGCTGAATATATTTTCTAGAATTGCAGTGAAGAGCTTTGGTAATATTGCATCTGCTTTTCAAACTCCTCTTGTAGTGGGAAATTCTGGAATGTTTCCATAAATTTTTACATTAGCTTTTACTTGTCTGGATATATTTGCTAAAGTCTCTGTACGATTTGCCAATGCCTTGATATTACTGCCTCGAAATCTATGAAGGATATTGCTAGCGGTATTTCGGATTATTTAGCTATACTCATTAGTTCTTGAAGCTTTTGGATTTGATCCAGAGTACTGAATCCACTTTTGAAGCCAGCTTGCTTTCTTGGCCGTGCAGCATCTAATGCATTTGTTAATCTGTCATCGATGATCTTTGTAAATATCTTGTATATGATTGTTAGTAGACTTATAGATCTGTAGTCTAGTTGATGATAGTTATGTCGATGATAGTTTTAGTCGATGATAGTTAAGTTAATGATCTTTGTGAATATCTTGTATATGATTGGTAGTAGACTTATAGGTCCGGAGTTTAGTTAATAATAGTTAAAGTATCCTCTTTGGTACATTCCTTATGAATAAGAAATGTGTTTGCTATATTTCAGTGGTCCTAAATATACCTGCTAAGATTTTCCAGGTTTTTGTGCCAGCTTACTTAAGTACCTAGTTCAATTGTTATACCATCTATTCCAGCTGCTTTACCGCTATTCATTTTTGTAATTGGCGATTCTACTTCTTTCAGAAGGACTTTTGATACATGTTTTGTGTGTGTGTTAATATAATATCTATGTTAATTTCAGGAGATCCAACGGTTTACGGTAATCTCAAAGCTGCAGATGAAACTATCGATGCAGTAAAGGCTGTTGTGGAGGAAGGATTATTTAACGGTTATGTGGCAAGTACTGGGCATCAGGATGCTAAAGAAGCCGTGGCAGAATATCTTTCAAATGATGGTGTTGAAATTAGCGCCAGAGACGTAATTTTATGCAGCGGTTGTTCGTCTTCGTTAGAACATTGTATTACAGCCCTAGCCGATGGCTCAAAGAATCATAACATTCTAATTCCACGACCAGGATTCCCTATTTACCGAACCTTGGCTGAACATATCGGAGTTGAAGTAAGGTAAGTTGTTTCTCGTCATTTTTTATTACCGCTACTAGCATGAACAGAACAATATTTCAAAACATATTGCATTATCAATGAGATAGAGGTTCTTCGTGGATATAAAACGTATAAAACTACTTGATGATTTTGTCTGTTATAAGAAATACATAGTAGATATTATTATATCTGTATCATCTTACAAAGTATAATACCTACTGCTTAATTAATAAATAATACACCACTTCTTTTCATTATCATTATGATGCTCTTGGTGTTATACTATTGTATAGATTTTGTCATGGTCGTTTTCCAACTTTGAATGTAACGTTAGCAATACTATTTAGCCTCTCTTTGTATGTATATTTCAAATCTAATACAGTAGACTCCCTCTATAACGAGAACTGAAATGGCAGACTAATTACCTCGTTATAAGCGGATTTCGTTATATCCAACAACAATAATATTGTGCATACATATGAATATGTAGTTTTCTAAAACATTAACTTTCTATAGTGAAGCCATTCGGAGCAATATAAGATGCTAATAAATATTGTTTTAATGGCGTTTTTAAAACAAAGTTGTTTACTTTTATTTTCAATGAAATGCATTAAATCAAAAAAGATTTGTTTACTTTTACTGTCAAGGATATACGTTAAAACAAAAAATCTGTATTCTGTAAATATGTATAAAGCGTATAAAGTTATTTTGTCATTTTTGACTTGACTGCTTTAAATTGTAAAGTATTCTATCTATCATATTTTCTAAAGGTGTGAAACAGTTTTATGCTTCTTCATTTGCGTTTTGTCCTTGGATAAAGTTTCTGACAACCTTTAAAACACTTTCCATATCTTGTCTATTAGGACCCATATTATTAGGTGTGAATGGTCAACCCAATACAATGACACTTGTGAATCATAAATTTTACATTTCCGACTAAGAATCATAAATTGTAAGAAGTTTATTGCGGGCGGCCCGCAGTTAAAAAGGGTATTTATTTATAGCTACGGCCGGGCCAAAACGTAAAAAATACGTTTTTCAATCTTATTTTCTCTCGTTATAAACAAATTTACCTCGCTATAAAGGGTTATAGTTCAATATAAATTTCACGGGACATCTAATGTACCTCGTTATAAGCGAAACCTCGTAATAACCGTGTTCGTTATAAAGGGAGTATACTGTATCTTTAAATCAATTATATATTAATTATAAATTGAAATATATCAAATACATCAAATACTTACATATTACAATAGTGAAGGAATTCTTTAAAAATATTAAATTGTATATGTGTATATGTTAAATAATGCCTTTGACAATATGCAGCCCCGTCTAACACCTTTTTCGACTGTGAAGATCTCGAAGAGTTCATTTTCTAATCGCATTTCTGCTTTTTGTTATAGATATAAGTTTGAGATCAGTCTTATATCATTACCATCGAGTCCTGATTTTTTTAGGATATCGATTAGTTTCCCATGTAGGACTTTATCAAATAATGCCTTCTCGAAATCAATGAAACATGCCTACACATTGCAGTTGACATCCCTGGCTCTCTGTATATGAACTTGCAAACTAAAAAGTGCTTCCCTCGTTCTGAGTCCTGCTCTGAATCCAAATTGAACTTCACTCAGGTGTTCTTCTAATTTGGTGTATATGCGCGAATGAATGATAGTAAGGAGTACTTTAAGTACATGGCTCATCAAACTAATTAATCTATGTTCTTCACATTTTCTAGCGTTGGCTTTTTTAGGAAGTGAAATGAATATTGATAGCAGCCAGACTTTTGGTAAGTAACCAGTCTCGTAGATGCTGTTGAATAGCTACTGGAGCTCTTTTTTGGCAATATTTACCAGCCTATTCCCAACAAGTTGAGTTTAAAAAAAGCCTTTTACTTACTAAACTTACTAAAACTTTTAGGTAGCCACATGATGCACCGCATTCTTTTTTGCCTTGGTGGTGCCGGACTTTGTTGCAATGGTCCTTTAAATGTAATCTAGCTCCACTCAGTTGGATAAATGTTTTTGTTCCCAAGACAAACTTAAATCGGATATAATCACTTTTTAATATGTTTATTCAGAGTAGATCCACTGTAGAAAAAGGGATGATAATCTGACGGCATTGCTTTTAGTAGTTGCGAAGCGAAGTATTAAAAGACACTTTATGAAATTGATAAATTTTAGGAGACCTAACGTATGGTCCTAAAGTTTTGGGAAAAATTTCACCTGGTCTGATTGAGAAGCAAAATTCATTTAACAAAGAAGGCCATGGAATTGAAATGTCATCAGTTATTGACATTTAATAAACAAAGCAGAATATTTTGGTTTGTGCTCTGCAAAATGTCTTATAAAATTGATATTCGTCGAGGTGTTTATAATATGGTTGGGCGAATATCGAAACGAGATATTGTTAATATTTATCGAGATCAAAACATAAGCAAAGCGACAATTTATCGCACAATCAGAGAATGTGAAGAAGGGATACCATGTGTTAACTTGCGTAAAAGTGGCCGACCGCGGATTTTGAACCATATAAGAGAGGCAAGACTGATTGAACCAGCTAAGAACAAAATTGGGGTCTCACAGCGAAAACTGGCCAGAAGATTTCATGTTGGAAAGACTACAGTATACAGGACCCTATCGAGTAACAATATTATCTACTGGAAAAGAAGGAAAGCTCCAAAATACACAGAGGATCAATTAGAGAGAATTCCGAGATGTTGCCGCCCGTTAAGGCGAGTGCATTTCGTCAACAAGTTAATCGTGATGGACGACGAAAAATATTTTACTTTGTCCAACTCTGAGATGAAGGGTAACGATGGGTTTTACACAAACGATTACGAAAATGTACCTGATGAAATAAAATTCAAAAGTAAGAAAAAATTTGAGGACAAAATTTTAGTATGGTGTGCAATTTCTGAGGCTGGCTTTATCTCACAGCCCTACATTGGTGTTGTTCGAGGCGAAGCCTTAAACGCAAATATTTATATTCAAATATGTCTCTCTAAATTGCTTCAGTTTATGAACACACATCATGCAAATGATCAAATAGTCTTTTGGCCAGATCTTGCTTCATGTCATTACGCGAGGATCACACTGGTACGAAACTAACAACATTACCTTTGTACGGAAAGCAGACAATTCCCCCAACCTACCTCAGGCTCGTCCAATTGAAGAGTTCTGGGCAATATTAAGTCGGAAAGTCTATAATAACGGATGGGAAGCACAAAATCAGGAACAGAATCAGACGCCGCATATATACAAAAATTAGAGAAATTGACGCCGAGGTCGTCCAAAGGATGATGCATCGTGTCAGGGGAATTATTAGGCAAATCGAAAATAATGGTCCCTTATCTGTCATTTGAATTTTGATTTATAATAAGGATAGTTAAGTTAAATTGTTGAATAATTTAATAAAAATATAAGATTATTGTGGTCAGAGTTATATGCTTTTGAAATTTTTCCCAAAACTTTAGGACCATACGTTATGTCTAGGTCCCTAAAATAAGGGAAGTAGTAATGGTATCTAGTAGTAGGAATATAAACTCTTATTAGTAAACACTACATCATTATTATTGGTTAGGCGAATGGATCCAGTAATCCACAATCATATTTTGAGTTACACATACACACATATAACACACACACACACATACACACATATACATACATAATTGTGGGAATGGAAATTACAAGTGAAAGTTTTTATCGAATAATGATCAAGAAATGATTGCTAAATAAGATTGTAAAAAATAATGAATCTGTAAGCTAATAATAAAAAAATATATACAGAAATAATAACACTTTAAATAAAAACAAACATCTCAATACGTAATATATTACACGCATTACTTTGTATTTGGCCCATAATTTTTTTTATTATTAATGCATCTTGCTGAATAAAGTTCAAAGCCGTTATTATTACTTCTAGGTATCTTTTTTGAGTTTTGATAACCTTTATATGAAAGTAGATAAACTATTGCGAATTATTTGGAAATATTGTTACGTCGAATAAAATATATAACAAAATATTATTATATTATTTTTAAAGTTAATATATTGCAACAAATAATTTAATACTCCTCAAATAAAAGCAAGAAATAATGGAAAGATCTGTTGGTAGTTACAAAGTATCGACGAGTTCAAATTAACTGAACGTGGAAAGCAAATGGAAGATATAGAAAACTAGTTTTTTTTTAATTAAATTTCCGACATCTTAAAAAATAATTACAAAATAGGTTACAAATACGAAGTTGAAACAACATTTAAAGAAATCAAGATATTTGATGGATTCGACCGTTACTTGATGGAAATTCATTTTATGTAACAATAAAACACTGAAAACTTTGTTTTCAAAACTTCCACAAAATTTATTTTAAATTCTTATCACTATAGCTGTTTCGGCTGATTGCCTTTCTTAAGTGATATCATTGTTTAAATAGGACTAGTTAGACAATCCTTATGGAACAAACGTTTGATTTTTATTCTGCCGTCATATGGCGGCCTCTAGTCATAAATTTAAAAAACTATTCACAGAAACTTAATTCTCAGCAGGATTCTATTCGAGTATATTTTTACGTGTCTGGTAACTTATGCAAACCTGTACACGGGTGCCAGATTGTGAAGAAAATATAAGATTTTAATAAAATGCTTATTGTTATTATCGTTGTATGCGTTTTGTGAAACATAACTTGACTATTTCGAGCGAATATTTCAAATTGTTTTTCTACTTTGAGACTTGATAAATCTAAACCGGTTAGTAATCTATTTAAATGAAGCAGTTATATGCTGCCTTTTTTTAATTTTCATTAGTTTACCAGATATTTAATTTGGTTATATGATTTGTTAGAAAAGGATTAAATATTTAATTGAAATAGACTCGACTGCTATCGTCTTAACACTCATGCGGAGGTTTATTTTTTAGTCAAGACTTGAGTTTTATCATTGTTTAAAAAAAAATCTTTTTAAACAATGGTTTTATGTATGTTTTGAGAAAATTAAATTTTCAATCTTTTAATCTTTAAAATGACGTTTGAAAATTTATGGGTATGGTTTTTTGATAATGGTTTTGAAACAAATAAACAGATCGATATGCCACAACAAGAGGCAACACATATTTAGGGACAAATTAATCTATGTGTTGGGATAAAAGGAATAATAATTAACAAAACTTTAATAAATAGTACCCTTTATTTTATTTATTTATGTATTTTATAATATACACACCATTTTTGTATTTCTGTTTACATAAATGAGAATGTTTTTTTCAATCAACTCGCCCGATATGACTGTTTATGCAAAAATAAAATTCGCGTTATTTTAATAGTTAGATAACACGTATGAAAATTCTAATATCTACACCATAGACAATATTAACAAAATAATAATTCAAGGTAAAAAAACAAAACAAAATTGTTTACATTAATAGTTATAGAAATCGATTGTAACATTGTTTGCATGAACTAAAATAAGCAATGTATGAGTTGGATCTATGTATGAACCAGCAATACTAGTTTAAAAATATTAGATCGATGTTTAACTACAATGGTATCAAGTCCAACAAACGTTATGATAGCAAAGTGTTCAAGAAAAACTGCAGCAGAAAACTGAGTTTGTGGCTTTCGTGCAGTTTGTACAGATTTTGTCCTAATCTTAACCAGTCTCTTTTTTTAGTGCTGTTATGCGAGTTTTAAGAAGATTAATCCGTATTCGAGATGCATGTAATCTCCTTTAAAGTGTGTGATAATTATGAAATCTTTTTTTCTTGACCAATGGTGATAACGGCATATCTAAAAAGCTCATCAACAAAATCGTCAAGTTCAGAATTATCACTGTGCGAAACAGTATTGGCACTGGTTGATGGTTGTTTTTCTATTGAATACGTATGAAAAACGCGTGGTGTCGTTAACGAACCTTCCTCTTCTACCTCACTATATTTTTTTGGTATAGCAGTACTCGGTAAATATTTTGCATTTAGATATTTTTGGTCAAAATGCTTACTGCATAGATTTTTTTTTAAATCGGGTAGCTCCAGACTTTCCAATGCAGCATTACCTACAACAATATTATTATTAACACAACTGAAAAAAAGCAACTTTCTGCACAATAAATTAAAAAAATAAGTTCTGTATTTAAGATATAGATAACTTTTAGATTTAGATAATTTTTAGATAGGAAAAAAAAGAAATTAATTACTATTTAAATGGGAATAAGCCACAATTAAAGGTTAAAATACGTTTATTGACGTTTCCATTTCCACTTCGGAAATCGTTCTCAAACATGTTTGTTTTTTAGAACGATTTCCGAAGTGGAAATTGAAACGTCAATAACCGTATTTTAACCTTTAATTGTGGCTTATTCCCATTTAAATAGTAATTAATTTAAAATGCCACAAGAAAATAGCTTCAGAACAATATTAGGAAAAAAAAAGATCCCATATCACTACCAAAAACAAATTTTTGATAGTCCTATGGGATCTAGTCATGGATGATGTTATCAGTGATTGTATCAACAATTACACTTTTTTCATTCCTTTTATTAAAAGATATGTAGATGATTTAGTTTTGGGACTTCCTAAGCCCAAAATTAATGAAATAGTCAACATTTTCAACAATCATAATCAACATATACAATTTACAGTTGAGGAAGAGGTAGATGATTCTCTAGTTCCTTAGAGAAGGTTTCAAGTCCAGTGCTTTATACAGGTTGGTGAATTGTTTGCAGTCGGTAAGTTTGGTATGGTTGATTCGTAGTCTTCTAATAGTCGATGCTTCTCTTCTAGTTATGAAGTCTAGGGAGAGATGACCAATAAAAGATTGAAGTTTATGAAAAGTTGTTTTGCTCTTTTGCTATAAGTTTTGTCAAATATCCTCTACTGACTTTTTAAAAACGAATTTCGAGATTCGTTAGCTAGTTGAATTGGGGTGACTTCAGTCACCCCATGGTTGGTAGCTTCTTTGGCAAAATTATCTGCTGTTTTATTACCAGTAGTTCCGGTGTGAGAAGGCAGCCATATGAGAGAGACTTACATCGTAAGCAGAGAGATTTTGGTATATGTCATGAATGTTTTGAACTAATAGGTGGTCAGTGAAAATTTTATTGACTAAATGGATATATGAAAGTTAATCTGAACAAATGGCAATATGTCTGTTTTGATGGGAGATGCATTTAAAAGCCAACAGAATACTATATAGTTCACCTGTGCAAACGTTGCATATTAAGGGTAACCGAGATGATCTTACAAGTTCATGTTTAGTGGTTACTGCGCAACCAATACCAGTGGTAGTTTTAGAAGCATCTGTATAGAAAATTAAATTCTAAAAATGCTTTCTTTATAAGAAGGTTAGTAGATTCAAGTTTGTTAAAAATGGTGAGTGAGGTATATATTGAAGGGAGATCTTTAGCCCAGAGGGGAAGTAAAATTAGAGGAAATGAACTAGTCTGAAAAAGGTCAATATTTTTAAGTAGTGGACAAATTAATTGAGGTATAGGTTTTATGATAAGGTGTTGGTTATTGTTAGTGGAAGAAGACGCCATTGTGGCAATTAGGGAATGAACGGGATTAAATGGATTTGCGGATGTTGATGCAGCATACGAAAGTAGAAGTGATTATCGTCTTAGGGTAGGAGAAAGTTCATTAGATTCACGGTATACACTCTCAATAGGACTAAAGCGAAAAGCGCTCAGACCTAGAAGAAGTTTTATCGGCACCCCATTGAAGATGACTGAGGGTTTTAAAACAAACAAACAAACTTTTAAAACAATTGATTTTAAGTTCAGAGATTTGACTCTTTCAATTTAATCTGGAGTCAAACATAAAACCGAGAATTTTACATTAATTAACAGCAGAAAGTAGAGAATTGTTAAATAAAATTTTGGTTAAGGGAGTGAAAATTCTTCTGGAAAATTTTACTAATTTGGTTTTGTTCTCAGTGAGTGATAATCCTAGTTTGTTAGATCTATCTTGAATTAGATTTACTACACTTTGTATAAGTTTATATGAGGTTGGGACCTCACCAGGGTTGAGTTACCAGTGGATATGATAACATTTGCCATGTTATTATATCCACTGGTAGCTTTAACATCCTAATATATAAGACTAAATAATGTAAACTAAATTGTAACATATAACTTTTAACGGGTTTTTACCCAGATATTTAGCGGCTCAAAACATTTTCACCTAGACACCGATGATGGAATATAGATTCCAAAAACCTTTTGTCTTCATGACATAGCCCATTTGGGTTTTTTAATTTATATACCTTTTATAATGGATTTTAACAAAAATTTTTTTTTGTAATGATTTTTCTTTTATATTAGTATAGATTAGGGCAAGATCTTTCATTAACGATTATCAGCGGTATGTCAGTGGTAAATTTACTGGCTTCATTTAGAGGGTCGTTGGTGCCTAAGGAATTTTCGAGAAATTTTTCAAGATAATTCTAGAAAACCCTAATTTTTGTAAATTTATAGGATTTGAGTGCAGCTTTTAGTTCGAAATAGTTTATAAAAGAGTTCGGATAATTGGTATCTTGTGAAACTAAGGATGAATAAGGAAAGGGTGAAGGAAGAAAAGAGTATATATGGTTAGGTCCAGATTTGTACCAAAACTTTTATTTTATCAAGTATAACCTTTTGATTAAAAAAGGGATTGGATATTTTAAGGTTATTTTTTATTAACAATTTTTTTTTAAACTAGACTTTGGCTAGTATTTGAAGTACATAAAGTTTTCTTACTTAATTAAATATCGTGTCTAAATTTGGCAAAAGATGAAGTTAAAATATACAAAGAGCAGAAAACACAATGATATATGCCTATTGATCATCTGATGTTCCGTATTTCTTAGGGACTGTTCGATTAGTGAATGCGGGATGGAAGGAGATACATTTGAAATAAGGATTCTTTTGGTCGCAGAAAGAAGCCTGCAGATAAAGATGACGGTGAAATTAATTATGACGTTCAGTGTATTAGTTGATCAACGATGTCAGTAGAAGTGAGGAAAATGTAGATTCGATTATTCGAAATGCGAGATTTAAAAGCAATATTTTTTGGATAAACTATTTTACCAATTTCTTTAATATATTCAAATAAAACAGTATTCAAAATGGAGTGCATGACAATAACTTGTCCCCTTTTAGAAAACGAACGGGAAGGAGGTCTAGAGACTGCGGCAACGACATATGATTTTGAGTTGAAACTGGAGTTGTTTTGTGTAAATGTAAATATTTAATTACTGTTCATGATGTGTAGTTCTGGTTACCCAGACCGTAACACAATACCTAAACGTGAGTACCTAAAGGACCCTCTCCCAAACTGGAAAGAAAGAAAAAAAGGATCTCACCTATTTCTTGGGATTTTCTCTGGTTTTCTTTAATTAAACCAATATAGCCACAATTAAATTCGACTATTGAAATATAAAACCAAATTTGATACTCGTCTTCTAATCACATTGTGATTAAAGAACTTTGCTTCGTATTGTTAACTCGTCGATGAATTAATTTATCTGTTTAACACATCCATTAGGAACTTTAACAAGGGTGTTTAACCTTTGACAGTTATTTGATGTTTTTTGAATCGATTATTTAAAGCTTTATTTATAAACTTCACCATTTTATTAAACTTATTATTAAAAAAACGGTTTGCAAAAGTGCTTTTTAGCTTCTAAACATTTATACTACTTTTGATATTTTTCATGTCATACGGCTGTACGTAGGCTCAATGAAAAGCTGACGTAAAAGCACAATTTAAAAAAAAACAGAACTTTCTATAACCACTAACAAGAAACAAGCTGAGATATTGCAGCGGACAGATCTCCCTTGCATTTTTCTGTGGCGATATTTTACGAGTACCATTATTTTAATGTTTCAAAACTAATTTACTTCTTCACTGTGTATGCTATTGATAAATCGAATTATAAAAATTAGATATTCTTTTACAATGTTCAATTTTCAGCTCTTAATGTTAATAAACAATGAAAATATTTGCAATTTCTTAAACAAGAAAAAAAATGCTATTTGATTTTCTCTGGGCCATAGAAGGTTTTGGTTTTTTTTAATGTTTTTTTTATTAGCTTTATATTGAGCCTACATACAAGTGTATGACATAAAAAAGTCAAAGTTATTAGAAATTTTTATATGCTAAAAATTTGTTACTCTTCAAACTGATTTTTAAAAACAAATTTATTATATTCTTGATTTTTTTTTTAAATAATTTAAAACGAAGCCATAAAAAATCGGTTGCTATTTACAAAATATCCCTAGAGTGACTGTTTGGACAAGTACAGTTGTTTAAATAATCGGTCTTCTGGATAAACAAATTGAATAACTCATAAACTGTATGGTCGTTCTGTATGACATTTAGCACACTTTAAAAACTCATTAACTGCCATAATTTTAAATAGTTGTATTACATATCGTTATGCAAAAAGAAAGTTATTAACATTTATAAATTATACTTTAAAAATAAATGTTTTTAAATTATCTCGGTCAATTCTTTATGTATTTTAATTATAAAAATATCAATATTAGAGAACATTTTATGATCTATAACTTTTATTTTAACGTTTTATGCGCATAAACTTTTTTCACTTTTTACGATTGTTTAAAAAAAAAGCAAAGCAAAATTAGCTAAAGTCTTCACATAATTGTCATCAGCTACCCCTCATATACCTTTTAGAGACTTTAAATATCTGTTTTTTCAGCTTTTTTAGAGTTGTAGATCATAAAAAGTAATGTAACTTTTGAGAGTATCTAAATTAAAATACAAGAAACTATTAATCGAAATAGTTGCAAAAAACCTTATTTTTGCAGTTATTTATAAATTAAAATAACTCTTTTTTGTGCAAAAACATATAACATAGCTCCTTGAAATTATGGAAATTAATAAGTTATTACAGTGCGCTAAATGTCATCAGAGCAAATAGTTTATAGGTTATTTAATCTGTTTATAAACATTTATATCTTTGATATCGTTTATGCCACAAACTTATATAGAGGCTAATGAAAAACTGATGAAAAACACACTTCCTAAAAAAAAAAGAATCTTCTATGACCATTACGAGCCAAGCGAGCATTTTATATTTAAAACCAAAGCATTTTATTCTTAAAATCATACTTCCATTGTCTATTAACAGTAAAAGATGAAAATTGAAGGGACTCTAAATAAAGATCTGAATTATGCGATCCAGCTTACAGATGGCACATGCGGTAAAAAAGTAAAAATTTATAACCCGTTAAAATGATGGTACTCGTAAAATACCTCTTCGGAAAAGTAGAATGGAGAACCATCTGAGCTCCGTTTTTTTTTTTTAGATTTGAACTTTTTTAAAATAAATCGCGCTTGTAAAATTTGCAATATCTTGGCTTCTGTGGCACGTAAAACATATTTTTTTTTTTTTTTTAACTGGGGTAGCTCAACAAAAAGTTGTTTAAATAATCGCTTTCCATGATAAACAAATCGTCACTATTTTTATTAGTTACATTACATACCATTATGCAAAAACAAAGTTATTAAAATTTATAAATTTCTGCAAAATCAAGGGTTTTTTGCAACTATTTTGGTGAATTCTTTATATATTTTAATTTAGAAACTCACAAAACGAAGAACTTTTTGAGATCTACAATTTTTATTTTAACTATTTTTCTCTAAACTGGATAAAAAACGTTTTATAAGCAAAAGAATGACCTCTCACTTTTTAAAATTGTTTAAACAAAAACAAACCAAAATACCTGTATGTCTTCACAGATTTATTATTAACTAACACTCGTATATCTTTTAGAACCTTCAAATATCTTTATAAGATTTTTACGTGTAATCAATGATTTTTTTACAGATGGACTGGTGTATAAATTAGGTCTCCGATAAAGATGAACTTATTTCTACTTTTCAATACAATAACTAAAAATAGGTAGCTAAAGAAATACATATTTAAATATCTAATATTTTGTTTATGTTTATTAACTTGATATTTATTCACTAATTTGTTTTTCCGAAGTTTATTATATCATAATTATAATACCAACGAAAACGTAAAATTCAAATGATGAATGAAAAAAAAATAAACATTTTTTTAAGTTAATTGCGTAACGGAAACGGTGTAAAATAAAAGAATATAAAAAAGTTTCTATTTACTTACCAGAGTGTAATATCCATGTTTGACAAGCCGAAAGATTTTTTGTCGGAAATCTGAACATTCTTAAACCATGAATTTTGTATGATGATAAACCACATTTGTAATAACAACAAATATTTCCAGCCATCTGTAAAAAACGATTTATTTAATATGGGAGTAACATTATTTTAATTTAAAATCACTTTTTTCAAATATTATCGAATGTATGTATTATCCGCTAAAATTTATTTCTAAATACCTAATTTGTTCATTTCTCATACAAATGTTTTTTGTTTTAAACACACAGAATTAAAATGTTTTACTTACCTCGGACCAAATTTTTGTAATACACTTCCAAATAAAATAAAATATTTAAATTCTTTAAACTTATTTAGATATAGGAAGATTTAGAAGCCACAGTACGTTTATGTACAATTTTAGTTGACACGATATTTACTAGTTGATAGTAATAACTCTATTTTAAGTGAATATCTTAAGTGATTCAAGGTCTGTTTTTTGTTACATGTTTATTTGTAAATAAACCTTTTGCTACTATGTCAGTGAAATATTGCAACGCTGGTGAATTTAATTCAATGGATCAAAAATGGACGTTAAGTTTAGTCTTTAACTTTTTCACATAGCACCATCTAGTATAACGTATATCAAACAAACAATGGTATATTAAAATCTATTGAGACAGAAAGAGTGGTGACATCTAGTGACTGTCTCAATTAGAATCAAACAAATGTATACATTGCGTTGGCTAACTAGTTCTATTTAAACAATGGTGATATTCCTCATTAAAAGAATGATTATGATCTAGAAGGTGAAGTGCGTATGTAGAATCTGTTTTTCTATTATTGAAAGCCCTTTTATGTTCTGCTATTCGTTTATTAAAATTTCTACCTGTGTGACCAATGTAAGTTTTTGGGCAGTCGCCACATTTAAGTTTGTACACACCACTGTGTAAGTGTTTTTTTATGTTGGCTCTTGTTGTTTTTAATATATTTGCCTAGGTTGTTATTTGTTCTGAAAGCTGGTGTTATTCCTTTTTTTTTATGTGTTTGGCTATTGTTGTTGATATTTTGCCTGTATATGTAATCGAGCAGAAGGTACTTCTACTACTCGAGCAGTACCTTCTGCTCGATTACATATACAGGCAAAATATCAACAAAAATAGCCAAACACATAAAAAAGAAAAGAATAACACCAGCTTTCAGAACAAATAACAATCTAGGCAAATATATTAAAAACAACAAGAGCCAACATAAAAAACACTTACACAGTGGTGTGTACAAACTTAAATGTGGCGACTGCCCAAAAACTTACATTGGTCAAACAGGTAGAAATTTTAATAAACGAATAGCAGAACATAAAAGGGCTTTCAATAATAGAAAAACAGATTCTACATACGCACTTCACCTTCTAGATCATAATCATTCTTTTAATGACGAATTTAAAATTCTCCACATTCAAAATAAAGGCCTTAAGCTATCTTTGTTAGAATCTATGGAAATCAACAAATTAAAAAACACAGATATAATTCTGAATGACCAGCTTGAGACAAACAGTTCTCCCCTCCTCAACCTATTCCATTAGAGACTATAAAGTGTAAACCCATGCCAAAAACAGATCACTTGAGAAAGGCAATCAGCCGAAATAGCTGTAGAGATAAGAATTTAAAATAAATTTTGTGGAAGTTTTGAAAACAAAGTTTTCAGTGTTTTATTGTTACAAACCAAGATATCTTAAATGCGAACTAATCTGCCCTCCTATATATGAAGAGCTGAGACTAAGCGTCAATCAGCCAGTCACAGCATGATCAAGATATCACAAGCTAAAAGCCTGATAAATATGATAAACTTAAACCCATAAAATTATTGAATCGAGTTTAGATTCTTATGTGGTTTAACCATTGATATTGAATACATTGATAATAAGTTGTCTTTGACAAATATTTTAATAAAAAATTAGGGTTGCCAGCTGTTTAAAACGCGAGGCATCAAATATAAAGTAAAATAGAGTTCGGGTGCAACGACACTGGTTTGACAAGTGATAATATGTATATATTATATATGTATCGAAGCATGCTTTAAAAACTCACATAACTGACACTTCAAACCAGTATTTAATTTTATCTTTGATACCTCGCCTTTTTAAGAGCTGGCAACCCTAATTTTCGACGATTTTTTCTCAGGCAAATTGATACTATCATAATAAGCTGTAATTTGATATAAAAACCATGCATATACGTCATGAGCAGTGTATTTTAACGAAATAAAATGTTTGTCAAAAATTAATGATCATTAATTGAATTAAAAAATATTTGCGGCCACTTTTTGACTGTCAACCTCTTATCAATGTGTTCTCCTAATTTAGGCTTCTCCTAAGGCTATAAGAAAAATATCATTAATAATATCGAGTAATGCATTTGTATCTGTATTCAAAAGTTGTGATAGCGCTTGGATACGGTGAGTGAAACGATAGTGGAGGTATACAACTAAATTTTTTGTTGCATCATCGGCTCTATGTCATGAACACATTTTCCAAAAAGAACCAACAACGTAAGTGGCGTAGGCTAGTCCAGATGGCATATCGAAAACGAAATTGATTTCATGATCAGAAACACAAAAAATATTGTCCGAGATGTTTTAGTAATTAATAAAATCACTGTTGGAGGTAACCATCGGTTGGTTAGAGCAATAATATTGATATAAACTTGGAAATAAAAAGTGAGAAACTAAAACAAATAAGGAAATTATTTTAGAGTTATTACATGATTGTTTGCCAAAAATATATAAGCCTACATTGGCATGAGACCGATTGCTTCCTCAATCAACTCTCCTTATACCAATATTGCAAAGTTTTTGGCAGATATCTGGTCTAAACCTTATGATTATAAAAGGTAAAAGAAATAATAAATTAGACTTACTCACAGTCAATTTAATTTAACTAATCAGACGACCGGTTTCGCTTTCTACAATATGCAAAGCATCTTCAAACAATTACAATAGTTGACTTGAGTTCTCCAATCAACAATACAAGATAGTTTGACACATGTCCTTTCAACCATCAATTAATAGAGTACCGGGATGTAAGTAATGTTTTATTTATTTGTTTATTTATTAATTCATTACAGTTTAATAGACTATTTTACCAATTTGTGGGCCTTACCTTGTCTGCTTAAACATTTTATTCATTTTGAAAAACCACAGACATGTAATATTGGCATAATTACTGTAATTTATATAATTTATATCACCTATCTTTGTTTTATCTTTATTAGACAACACCCTAATATGGGTTTATTATTTTCAGCATTTATTTAACTTTGTATCGTGACCTGAAGATGCTTTGCATATTGTAGAAAACGAAACCGGTCGTCTGATTAGTTAAATTAAATTGATTGTTAGTAAGTCTAATTTATTATTTCTTTTACCTTTTGAAATGGACTCACACAAGCAACACATTCATCTTATGATTATAATAATGATTTTAACATAGTTGATTAACTTCAATTCAGTGAATTCATTAATGAATTCTAGTTACCACAAGAGGAAGCTGACAGCCTCGCAAAAGAAGGAGCTAATACCCCATTCCAGGGTCCGGAACCCTTCTGTGGACTATCGAAAAGCCACATCAGAGAGGAACTCTGTACCTGGGAACTCAATCAACTAAGATCATATTGGTCTAACACACCAGGACAAAGGCAAGCAAAAAGGCTCATAAAAGTGTCGCCTACTGCAACAAACCGCCTTCTCGAAATGAGTAAGGATATGGAGTAAGTTCTATAGGAAGAAATGAGTAAGCAAAAAGATATCAAAATGGTCACTGGCCTTCTCACTAGTCACTGCCCTTGGAGATATCATCTCAAGAAGATGGGCAAATCAGATAGTGAGAACTGTCGTTTCTGTCACAATGAAAAAGAAACGGCAGAAAATATACTATGCAACTGCGTAGCACTGTTCTGCAAACGACTAAAATTCCTAGGAGAGGTCAGTCTGGCGTCCTCTGACATGAGAAACAAGTCACCTGGGAAGCTAATCAACTTCATCAGAAGTATTGGGATTCTAGAGTTTAACTAGATTAAGGTATGCACAAAAGATCTCTATAGGTCGAAGTGCGGTGAGGCCGCATGGCCTTAACTACCTCACATAATCTAATCTAATCTACCACAAGAGTACATTTCAGTGAGTTTTAATGTTGTTTCCTTGTTTATCAACTCACCTTTGTCAAGTGCCCTGACTTCTATAAATAACTGTTGGAGCTCTATTCAACCGAACTCTCCTGTTTCTTGGGATGTGTTTTCAGAACTATTGCAATTACTGTTTATTACTAATTTTTTGCTTTATGATTATAAATATTATCCACAAATGTTTGGAACACCTATGGGTTCTTCTATTTCACCTGTCCTAGTGAATTTAATAGCTGACCCGTTAAGATCGTTGGATTTAAAAATCCCTTTTATTAAGCGTTATGTGGATGACCTAATTCTAGCATTACCACTTGACAGGACGTCAGGCACCCTGTCAGTGTTCAACGGTTTTGATCGTCATCTTCAATTCACTTGTGAAATAGAAGATTCCATCACCAAGAACATACCTTTCTAGGATATGCGTGTTTTTGGACGGGCTGATAAAGCCCTAGTTACAAGTTAGTACAGGCAACCAGTGGCTTCCAACAGGTTTCTCAACTGTCATTCTTGTCATCTTTGAAGTACAAAACCAATCTCATCCAGCCCTAGTTATAAGTTAGTACAGGCAACCAGTGGCTTCCAACAGGTTTCTCAACTGTCATTCTTGTCATCTTTGAAGTACAAAACCAATCTCATCCAAGCCCTTAGTATCAGGTTATACAGGATGACACATGCGGTTAATCGAAGGGAATCCCTTCTTTTGCTGAGAAGTATTCTTGTTGAAAACTCCTGTCCTCTTTCCTTAATAAATAAATATCTTTCCTCCGAGAGTTACGGCTCTGTTATTAATGATTTACCCAATGTTTACTAATTAAGGTCAATTTCTAATAATATAGTTGAAAGTAAAGTTCTGCGAACCACAAGACATGGGCCTCCCTTGACCTCCCTTATATATGTGTTACATTCTCAAACATCCAACTGCCCTAAATAAGAGAACTGACATTAGCAAGTTGAGGCTAATTTATCATTCTTTGATTTTACCCAAAATATCTACAAAAATATTTTTTTTTTTTTGGAAATTGAGTATGTGTTTCACGAAAGACGTAAGGATTTGTGTCACCCCAATATCTCACGTTGTGTGTGTTAACATTTCCATCGAGAGAAAAAATACTTTTTCCACTAAAACAAATTAGATATTTTTATGTAATCGGGCTGTTGGTTAATTTTATTGAACATATTTTCACAGAATTCTAGTCTTCGGTCGGGGTCATCGTTTGAAAGTTGGTGCACAATTTTTAATTTGTGTGGATGAAATTTGTATTCAGCCAACACTCGGTGTACTGTCTTTTGACTGATTCCATGAATAGATGCAACTTAGGCTGTAGAAGAAGTAGGGTTCACTACCATTTCTGAAATTATGTCAATTTTTTTTATCATCACTAATTGTTGGTCGACCAGATCGTTTGACATCTTGAATACTACCTGTTTGTTTAAACTTCCGAAGAAGCTTCCTCAAATAAGCTCTCGATGTAGGTCGATCAGGGTAAATACCTCTCATTAAAAAACGTTCCGCTGCATGGAAATTATTTCCACATTCACCAATTATTAACACGGCTGCTGCTTTGTTGGCTACAGTACGTACCTACAATTCTGTCTTTGTAAAAATTTAAATGTCTCGTTAAACAATAATTAAACTAAATATTAACTAAGAACATCTAACTAAAAACAACTTGACTAAACTAAGCAGAAACAGAAACTACATATTCAGGTATAAACGCGTTTGCAAACTAAAAATAACTAGAGAATTGACGAAACTAAGCAGAAACAAAAACTAAATATTGAGCTATAAACGCTTTTGCAAACTAAAAATAACTAGAGAATTGACAAATGTCAACTTTTTTGACAAGTAACCAAAGGCGGACGTTAGAATTTCTTTTAACTAAATGCCAAACTAGAATTTTAGTATTTATTTAATTTATTCGTCAAAATCATCTTAAATCCAAACAAAATTATTATGATTGAATAGGTACCTATATTAAAATAATTGTAGTTTCGCATTTAATTAATAAATATTCCAACGTTCACCTCTGGTTAATTGTCAAAAAAGTTGACTTTGACGTAAAAACAATTAGAGAATTGAAAAACGTCAACTTTTTGACAAATAACCGGAGGCGGAGGTTTTAATATTTATTAATTAAATGGAAAATTACAATTTTAGTATTTATTTAATTTATTCATCAAAATGAGCGTAAACTCAAATAAAATTAGTATGGTTAAATAGGTATTTTTAATACCTTTCAAACGAGGTATCACTTGACATAAGGTCCTATTTAAAATTATCTGTCACAGTGGCGCTGTAACGTCATCTGTCACTATTACGTCACTTGTTATGACTAGTTAAGAAGCTTACGTCTGTTTTTTACCTCCCTCCAAATTTCACTATAATGAGTATTCAAAATTGAACTATATAAGTTCAAAATATACGAGGGGGGGAACGAGGACCCTTAAGCTAGCGGGGACACATGAGCGGAATCCAATTTAACCTATGTAATATTTTTTCACCCATTTTTCACTAATTTATTACCATCCCAATAATTTTTCACCACCAAACCAACCTTAAGGGGAGCGATTCTGCTGGCTTAAGATTCAAGCTAGCAGAATTCAAAAAAGAAACTTTTTGTTGATGGCATATTTTTTCACCCATTTTTCACTAATTTATTACCACCTTAATAATTTTTCACCACCAAACCACCCTTAATGGGAGCGATTCTGCTGGCTTAAGGTTCAAGCTAGCAGAATAATAAAATAAAAAATCTCTTTGTTGATGGCATATTTTTTCACCAATTTTTCACTAATTTATTACCACCCTAATAATTTTTCACCACCAAACCAACCTTAAGGGGAGCGATTCTGCTGGCTTAAGGTTCAAGCTAGCAGAATTCAAAAAAAAAACTTTTTGTTAATGGCATATTTTTTCACCAATTTTTCACTAATTTATTACCACCCTAATAATTTTTCACCACCAAACCCCCCTTAATGGGAGCGATTCTGCTGGCTTAAGGTTCAAGCTAGCAGAATTCAAAAAAAAAACTTTTTGTTGATGACATATTTTTTCACCCACTTTTCACTAATTTATTACCACCCTAATTATTTTTCACCACCAAACCCCCCTTAATGGGAGCGATTCTGCTGGCTTAAGGTTCAAGCTAGCAGAATTCAAAAAAAAAACTTTTTGTTGATGACATATTTTTTCACCCATTTTTCACTAATTTATTACCACCCTAAAAATTTTTCACCACCAAACCCCCCTTAATGGGAGCGATTCTGCTGGCTTAAGGTTCAAGCTAGCAGAATTCAAAAAAAAAACTTTTTGTTGATGACATATTTTTTCACCCACTTTTCACTAATTTATTACCACCCTAATTATTTTTCACCACCAAACCCCCCTTAATGGGAGCGATTCTGCTGGCTTAAGGTTCAAGCTAGCAGAATTCAAAAAAAAAACTTTTTGTTGATGACATATTTTTTCACCCATTTTTCACTAATTTATTACCACCCTAAAAATTTTTCACCACCAAACCCCCCTTAATGGGAGCGATTCTGCTGGCTTAAGGTTCAAGCTAGCAGAATTCAAAAAAAAACTTTTTGTTGATGACATATTTTTTCACCCATTTTTCACTAATTTATTACCACCCTAATAGTTTTTCACCACCAAACCACCCTTAATGGGAGCGGTTCTTCTGGCTTAAGGTTCAAGATGGCAGAATTCAAAAAAAAACTTTTTGTTGATGGCCTATTTTTTCACCCATTTTTCACTAATTTATTACCACCCTAATATTGTTTCACCATTAAACCACCTTTAAGGGGAGCGATTCTGCTGGCTTACGGTTCAAGCTACCAGAATTAAAAAACGTATTTATAATATACCACAGTGTTTTGCTAGGTTTTTACGAATTTATTGCCATCCTTGTAATTTTTCACCCCTTAACTACCCCTTGTGAAAAGTCAATAATTGTGTTAGATTAAAACTTAAGAAGAAATTTTTTTTCAAATCTACTGTCCACTACTTATAACTGAAATAAAAAAGTGTTTTGTTAAGTTTATACTAAACTTTGACCATCCTGATAATTTTGCTCCCATAAACCTATTCGAAAACTTTCCTACTAGCTGAATATTTGAACCAGCAAAATAAGAAAAAAACGTATTTTTGAAATACCTCAGTATTCTGCTAAGTTTTTACTAATTTATTACCACCCTAGTAATTTTTCACACCTAAACTACCCCTTGTGATAAGTCAATAATTCTGTTAGGTTAAAATTTAACATGAAAAAGATCTTTTTTTACAATTTCACTATCCTCTAGTTATAACTGACATAAAAAAGTATTTTTTCCCTGATAAGTTTCCATCTCTAAACCAATCTTATTTGTAAACGTTCCTGCTAGCTTAATATTCGAGCCAGCGTAATTAAAAAAAAATATTTATGATATACCACAGTGTTTTGCTAAGTTTTTACGAATTTATTACCAACTTAGTAATTTTTTATCCCTCGACTAACCCTTAGTGGAAGTCAATAGTTCTGCTACGTTTAAATTAAAGGTGAAAAAGTTTTGTTTTATAATTTTACTAAATACTATTTATAAATAAAATAAGAAACTCTCTGGTTAGTTTTTACTAAATGTTAACCAACTTCACCATCTACACATTTACGCTGGTTGAATGTAAAGCAAATCTTTTCGGAAATATAAGATACTACAGTATCATGCTAGATTTGTACTAATACATTACCATCCTAGTAATTTTTCACCCATTAAACTACCCTCTATGAGGAGTCAATAATTCTACAACGTTAAAATTTAAGGTGATAAAAAATCTATTTTTATAATTTTACTGTATTCTACTTGTAACTGAAAATATAAATTGCTTGCCTGGTTTTTACTAAATTTGATCCATCCTTATAATTTTTGACCCCCTAAGCCTCAGTTAATGGGAAACATTCAACAAGATACACATTGACGCTAGGTGAATAAAAAATCTTTTTGAAAACACAAGAGTGCTCTGCTAGAATTTTAATATATTTTTACCAGCCTAGTCATGTTTTTCTCAACTACCCTAATTGAAAAACATTTTCAAATGTTATTCTATACTAACTAATATTTATTTTTTCAATGTTTAAATATTAAAAATATGAAAACACTTTATTCCAAAAACTATAAATTTTACCTGTTTTAAAAAATTGACTCTGATTCGAGTCGTATTACATGGCTAAGCGAAATCGAATCGTTAGTCCCTTTTATGAATATAAAATAACTGAAATCCAGTTGACTTTTAGTAAATACAATGGAATTTTTATATTTCACAGAATAAATTACCAGGTAAGAAATATTCAAATTGAAATAATGTTATTACGTCTATTACATTGTTTATCTGATTGTAAAGGAGGGTAGTCGGGACCGTGCGCACCTATTGTTAAAAGATTTGTATACATTAGGTAGATGAAAATTTGAAAAATAATTTAGGTATTTAATATTTTAATATTATTTACATAAGAAGAGTATTAACGATTGGTCAAAACATAATTTTAAAATTAGGTGTATAACATAAAGAATTTATATTGGAAAACATTTTAGGATATAAATATTTTAAGTAGGTATATTGAAATGAGACCGAAATTACCGGTTGGTCAGAACAGTTGATATAGATTATTTGCGTAGTAAAATAAATTTATATTAGCAGCATTTTAAAAATTTAAAGATATTTGTATTTTAATTCTTTGTCGATTTTTCATTCATTGTCAGTTGAATATAGGTAAAAATTAAAGGTTATTACAAAAAAATATTAACTTATTTATTTTGTTTATGGAAATGTTTGAAAGAATCGCCCACGGAGAGATCTGGTTTTTCGGCACAATCCACACACTCATAAATTGGGTTTTTTCTTATTTTTAGGATAGGACATACTCTGCATCTTTTCGCAGAGCAGTCATTATTAAAAAGTCTATAACTGTTCTTATTCTATAAAACCGATTTTCAGGAATAACATTCGGTCCCATTGGATTATGGATGAAGATTAGGCACCTTAAAATTATAAGAAAAAGATCTCTTCCGATGTTCTGCAAAAAAGATTTTAAGTTGAATAGTGGATCTGTTTTCCAATAACCCTCCAATCTTAAAATACGTATGTGTCAGTGTGGACGATAATTCCCATAAATACTAGAAATTCAAATAAGGAAAGTAGTTTACATCTTTAAATGCTAGAACTTACACAAACACCAACTTCACCAACTTTTTTATATGCTAAACATTGCAATATTGTTGTTTTGTACATTGCCTATTTTTTTAAAAAATTTTACAACTTAAAAAGGGATCATTCCCGTGAGTTGGCTGTATATCATATAGTTAAAAAACTCGAACATTGAAGTAAAACACTGTTGTGATTGGTATATTTAATTAAAAATTTAAAAATCCTAAGAGATTAAGTTCAAAACGTGTTCGGACTTATCAGTCCATCTTCAGTGAAATTTGTAGTACTTTTAGAAAGTAATTAATAAGTAATAGGTAAGTAGAAATTTTTAATTAAATATACCAATTATTACAACAGAAGTGTTTTTCACGCACACACACTCGCACACACACACCGTGTAAATGTATTGAAGTATTTTTAAAAAAACAAATTTATTTAATTTTTGTTAAAGGGGTAGTAAGGGGTGAAAAATTACTAAAGTTGTAATACATTCGTAAAAACCTAGCAGAACACTGTGGTATATCATAAATATTTTTTTTAATTCTGCTAGCTTGAACCGTAAGCCAGCAGAATCGCTCCCCTTAAGGGTGGTTTGATGGTGAAAAAATATTAGGGTGTTAATAAATTAGTGAAAAATGGGTGAAAAAATACGCCATCAACCAAAAGTTTTTTTTTAATTCTGCTAACTTAAACCTTAAGCCAGCAGAATCGCTTCCATTAAGGGTGGTTTGGTGGTGAAAAATTATTAGGGTGGTAATAAATTAGTGAAAAATTAGTAAAGAAATATGCCATCAACAAAAAGTTTTTTTTCTGAATTCTGCTAGCTTGAACCTTAAGCCAGCAGAATCGTTCCCATTAAGGGTGGTTTGGTGGTGAAAAAATATTAGGGTGGTAATAAATTAGTGAAAAATGTTTGAAAAAATATGGCATCAACAAAAAGTTTTTTTTTTTAATTCTGCTAGCTTAAACCTTAAGCCAGCAGAATCGCTCCCCTTAAGGGTGGTTTGGTGGTGAAAAATTATTAGGGTGGTAATAAATTAGTGAAAAATTGATGAAAAAATATGCCATCAACAAAAAGTTTTTTTTTTAATTCTGCTAGCTTGAACCTTAAGCCAGCAGAATCGCTCCCCTTAAGGTTGGTTTGGTGGTGAAAAATTATTAGGGTGGTAATAAATTAGTGAAAAATTGGTGAAAAAATATTACGTAGGTTAAATTGGATTCCGCTCATGTGTCCCCGCTAGCTTAAGGGACCTGGGGGAACGGACTTTTGACTAGCACTGTAGATACTATTTTCGACTAAAATTTCTTTTATTAGCGCCATCACTAGTTTTCTCAATATTATTACTCTATTTTTATACATTACTATGAGATAGTATATTATTATTTATTGATTATATCTACCAATATTACAATTATTTTTAATTTTTCCTACAGATATTATAATCTCATACCAGAAAATAATTGGGAAGCTGATATTGACCACCTTGAATCTCAAATTGATAATAATACAGCTGCCATCGTATTAAACAATCCATCCAATCCATGCGGATCAAGTTTTAGCAAAGAGCATCTTAGAAATATTCTGGAAGTGGCTTACAATAACCGAATACCCGTGATCGCTGATGAAATTTATGAAAATTTAGTTTTCCCTGGTGAACAGTTCACATCCACGGCTTCGTTAAATTCGGGAGTACCATTATTAATTTGTGGTGGACTAGCAAAAAGATTTTTGGTAAGATATTCAATACATATGTAAATTATTCATCTGACCTCTATATTAAATTTTATTTGTTATGAAAAAGATCAAAATTTAGTTGTAATAAGAGCTTCGTAAATGTAAATTTCCCTACAAACCTCTATCCTTATCAATAAACTTCGCTACAAACTTCTGCCAACGTTTGCATACAACAGAAATGATTATAATTAGTAGAAGTAGAATACAATCTACGTATTTCTTACAAAATATGTTTTGGGCTACTCTCTAATTTAATAAAATTATCTGAAGTTTAATAGGTACCACCAAACCTATTCGATATCTTCTAACTATCGAAGATAATTCTTCCAGTGTCGCCTTCCTTTCGAAGTTTGATAATAATCAAATAGTGATAATAATCAAAGATAATAAGTCTATGCGTACTCTTGACACTGATGCTCTAAACAGATGGTTGTTGTGCAGCACACAGTGAACCGAGCTACTAGAAAGTGGGATCAGAATACTGATATACTTTGTATCTTCAAGGCACTGTTGCTCATTCGTTTTCTGTTTTTTGAACAATGTTAAAAAAAAAAACAGAAATGGGAAGAGTAAATGAAAAGACTGATAAAAATATAAAAAGAAACGGAAATATTTGCAATGTATAGATAGATAAGTAAAACTCTAACTAACAGGTGTACCCAAAAAGAGCAGAAATAATAATAAAACAAAAAAAATATATAACTCATTTATATAAAGAACGTATATTTACTATAGAAATAAGAATAAAGGAAATTTGAACATATTCACATAAGTGTTGGCATTGTTAGATAACAATGTGATTCAATTCGAAGATTTTTTGTTTTCTGATGAGGCTACCTTTACATTTCACCGGCATGCTAATCGTCAGAATTGTCGCTATTTGTCAAGGGAAAATCCTTACTTAATGAGAGAACATACACAATATCCTAAAAAGGTTAATGTATGGGTAGTAATTGTTGGACAAGGGACGTAAGTCCCTTTTTCTTTGATGGCAATTTGAATGGCGAATTATTAGCTCTTCTTCAAAATAATGTTATAACAACTTTGACAAACTTATACCCTAATCCAGTAAACCCTGAATTCCAGCGAATATGATATACTTTCAGCAAGATGGAGGATCACCCCATTAATAAATCAATGTTTGACAGTGGCTCAGCCGAATATTTTCAAATTGGTGGATAAGGAGGTGAGAATCGATGAAATGACCAGCACGATCTCCTGATCTGACGACATTAAACCTCTTATGGAGATATATGAAAAATAATACATAAAAAGCTAAAATTCTAGACTTAGCTGACTTAAGAAGACGAATAACGCTTGCGATTATATCATCGGTCCCGCCTAAGATGTTGAGTAACGTTAGAAGAAATTTCTAATTTATGATTAGGATGTTGCCACCGCAAGCATTTTGAACTAATAGTTTTTCATAGTATTATAGCATATTTTTGAACTTAAATATTTTTTTAATGTAAATTTTTGCAATAAATCTGAAAACACTTAATGTTTTTAGAACAGTTAAATATACTGAACACAAGATAAATGTCTAGAATATTTTGAGGAATCCAAAAATTGAATAATATATAGGGTATGCGTCCACTGCTGGACATAGGTCTCCCTCAGCTCTTTCCATATGTCTCTCTCTTACGCGGCTTGCATCCAGTTATTTCTAACACGCTTCAGGTCGTCAGTACATCTAGTAGGTGAGCGTCCTCTGCTCCGTATTGCTTCTTGCCTTGGTCTCCACTCTTAAATACGTTTTGTCCATCGGTTGTCTGATAATCTGGCGACGTGACCTGTCCAATTTTAACGAGGCGATTTTTTTGATAGCTTCTGTTGTTTTTGTTCTACGACGTATTTCTTCGTTTGGGATTCAGTCTCTCAGAGATACACCCAACATCTGGCGCTCCATAGCCATCTGAGTCACGCGAATCTTATTAACTACCTTTTTTGTGAGTGTTACTATTCCCGCTCCATAGGTGAGTACGGGTAACACGCATTGGCCAAAGATTTTTCTTTTGAGGCATATGGGTAGAACCGATTTAAATACATAGTTTAATATACCAAACGCTCCCAGGCTAATCCTATGCGACGTGGGGGCTCACATGTCTGGTTATCTCTGCCCAACCGAATTTCATGTCCTAGGTACTTATACGATGTAATCTGCAAATATCCCTTCCATCAACAACAATATTTTGATTTAGCACCAGATTAGTCATTATTTGCGTCTTGTTCATATAAATCTTTAGTCCGACCTCCAAGGAAGCGTGATATAAATTTTCAAACATTATTACTGCATCATCCATACGATCGGCTATAATGACGATGTCATCTGCAAATCTCAAATGACTGAGCTTCTCTCTATTTATGTTGATACCATGTTCGTTCAGAAGTGCCTTCTTACAAGTATGTTCTAAAAGCGTCGTGAGTAGCTTTGGAGAGACTCCTTGCCGTACTCCTCGCTGTATACAGGATTTATTTGTTTCTTGTTCAAATAGTCTTACGCTAGCTATGGCATTTTCGTAGATATATTTGATTATGTTAGTGTAGATCAAACAATAGTAAAACAATAAACTGCAACTCTTTTACCGGCAAAGGCGGAACTCCTTTAATTCGACTTTTTCTTCCAGCTCCAGTTCTTCAATGCTCTCAATTCTCCACAAGTTTCATTTTTGCAAGTCAAACAAACCTGCCCATTAATAAATTTCCACCCCACCCCACTCTCATCCCTACCAATTTGATTTCCACTTAAAATCCAATCTTTGATTGGCCGCTAATTACTTAGATTTTCACACCGGTCTAACTGAAAATCAATTAAAATATCCATTGCAACTGACTAAAGTAAACATTGGGTGTTTAGTTTATTCCAATAACCCTAAAACGTTTTTATTCGAAGAGGGGCCAGGTCGAAGAAGAACGTCATGGCTTAAGAACCGGAGGGAATGGTTTAAAAGATCCTCTACATCGTACATTCCTTTTCCTGCTGATCGCGAACGCACGATAATCGAGTAGGGGGCAGGAAGAAGAAGAGTTTTTATTCGAATATTTTGAGATGTTTATAAAAAGTCATTCGTTCGAATATATAATTGCAAGACACAGAAAATCTAAACTTTATACAGGGTCGAATGAAAGTTACTGCTTTCTGAAATAAAATGAATTTGAACTACGTGAATTAAAATTTTATACATTTTTGTTGAACCCTTAGGATTTATTATTCACCATAAGGTATAAATATATATCTTAGTTAACGTCTAAGCATCTCGCGGATGTAACGTTAAGTGCGAGTAACTCTTCACGGATATTTTTTTAATTGGACTGAAACTGCGTGGAAGAAATTTCATCCGTGGGGCTGCATTGGGTTCATAGACCAACATTAAGTAAGCAGTTGTGGAAAAAGTGTAAACACTTCCAGATATTTATTAAGTTATACGGAAATTGATGGGAATTTGTTGAATGGACATCTTGATATGAGTATTACAGAGTATGAACACGATTTTGGGATAAACATAGCTCTTAATTTGATAATTTTGTTAGTTATAAATTTAGAGTTATTACTTGATTTTTTTATTAAATAACAGTAACTTAAAAATTTACATATTTTCAATTTATAAATTTCATTTTTTCCCTTCGATGGGACTACTCAAGAGATAATTCGCTATATATGTTTTTAAATTTTTATAATCGATGCCAGCACACAACTGGCATCGATTATAAAAAGTGTCCACATCAATTAAGTGCTAATTAGTTTTCAATTTCTAAGCAGTTAAAGTTTAGTTTTTTAAATAGTAAGGAATAATAAAACAAGGTAGGATTGTTCTTTATATTTAAAAATGGATGATTCTTCGGGTGGCGAAAAGCCACCCCCTGATAAAGGTGAAAATATGGAGGCAGTAAGTGCCCGTTTTGATTTAAATAATAGGTATAAATCCTCTGATAAAGGCCCGTTTTTTGTTTTTGTCGAGTCCATCGACCCAAATATTAAACGTTTATCACCAGTCCGAGTAGGTCATTATTTATTCATTAATAACTTTTTTAAGAAAGATGTTGTCGATATTAAACTCGTCGGTAGAAATAAAGTGAAAGTAATTTTTAATTCTTACACTTGTGCAAATAGTTTAGTCAATCACGACATAATTATTTCTAACAAATTTATTGCTTACATTCCGAATTTTTTTAATCACAAAAAAGGAATAATTAGACAAGTTGATACTTTTTTGGACGAAAATTATATGATGAATAATATTATTTCCGACCAAAAAATAACCGAGGTAAGACGTATGAAAAGAAAACTTATTGATTCAGATAATGAAACTATTTTTGTTCCTAGGCAAATGGTAATTTTAACATTTGAAGGAAATATTATTCCTCAATATATTACGTTAGATTTGGTAAGGTTTCAAGTTGAACAATACATATACCCTGTGGTACAGTGTTTAAATTGTTTTAAATTTGGTCATACTCTCAGACAGTGTAAGTCCACTTTCAGCTTATGCAAAAATTGTGGCAAAGAACACGAAGACAACTCCCGTTGTAATAACTCACAATATTGTCTTCACTGTAAAACAAACGATCATACGACTCTAACGAAACAATGCCCAGCTTATCAACATCAATATAATATTAAAAAAATAATGGCGATTGAGAATACTACATTTAAAGAAGCTGAGTTTTTAGCAAAAAATCCATCCTATGCCAAAATCACGACACATAATAAATTTGAATTGCTTAGTAACCTAAATAACTTTCCCCAACTCCCGACTGCGGCAAATGACCGTACAGTAAACAATTCATTCGTTCCTAAACCTAAACAAACTTCTAATCCTCTTAAACGAAAAGCCATATCCCCGACTCAATGTAAAACTGCCTTACAATTTCCTTCAACTTCTAAAACAAAATCAGTGTCACATCCTATAATTCCTAACCCATATCGTAATGAGTTTATAGCATATAAAGAAAAAATACAATTACAAATTCTACAAGAAATTCCATTTGCTTTAGAAAGAATAATTAAACAAATTGACCCCAAACTAGTCTCAGTTGAATTCCAAAAAGTCACTCAAAATGAAATCAGAAATATACTTTCTTGTTTATCAGACAACGATAGTGATGGGGAATCATAGAACACTTAATATTCTTCAGTGGAACTGCCAATCTATTATAAAACAAAAGACTAATTTGCTTAATTTTCTAGAAAGTCATACAATTGATGTCATTCTTCTGAACGAAACTTGGTTGTCACAAAATAAAAATTTATATATTAAAGGTTTTAATAATGTTAGAGTTGATCGACGTGATGGCTATGGAGGCGTTGCTGTTTTAGTTGCAAACAACATTTCCTTTTCAGATATAAAATTCAAAACAAATTATAATCCAAATATAGAGGTTTGCGGTGTTTTTCTAGAACAAGTTAAATTATCAATAGTATGTGTTTACAAACCTCCTAAAATATATGTCTCATCCAAAGATTGGGAAAATTTATTTGGACAAATTAAAGGCAGAGTTTTAATTGGGGGCGACTTTAATAGTCATCACTGTAGGTGGGGTTCCATACAGGATAGTGCACAAGGTAATATTTTAGCTGACGCTTTAGACAATACTAATCTAATTTTACTCAATGACGGAAGACCAACCAAAATATCCAGACCAAACGAACGTCCTTCAATGATAGACTTAACATTAGTATCTCCTCATTTAACAGGCTTTACTACCTGGAATCCTCTAAATGACTCACTAGGTACAATCCACATTCCTATCCAAATCACCCTAGATTTGAAATATTCCCCAAGAACAATCCATACCTCCACAAAATGGAAAGAGTCTTCAGCGAACTGGTCTATATTTGAAAATTACTTAGAAAAATGCCTTCTAGATACTCATTCTATAGATGTTACATCTTTGGAAATGTTTAATAACTTAATAAAAACAATTAGCGAAGCTGCAGACTCTGCTATGATTACTCAAAAATCATTTCAACCAAAATCCGGTCTTCCCGTATGGTGGGACGACGAATGTAAAAATTTAATATCGTGTCGAAAAAAAGCTTTTCGAGAGTATAATATTGTCTCAAATCTTGAAAATTATCTAAAATTTAAACACATCCAAGCCAAATGCAAAGTTGTTTTTATGAAAAAACAAAAAACATCTTGGATCAACTTTGTAAATACTATCAATAAAAATACACCGCTCAACAAAATATGGAAATTTGTTAATAAAATGGCTAACAAAAATTATCATTCAAAGACACAACCAATTTCAACAGAGCTAATAGAAGAGTTACTTGACAAGTTCGCTCCACCATACGTTCAAGACCAATTAAAACACGTATCAATATGCAATTCCAGTAAATTTAAATTACTAGAAAATCCAATAAACATCCAAGAACTGGATGCAGCTATTAAAATATCAAAATCTACTGCGCCCGGGAAAGATTATATTACTTATTCCATAATTAACCACCTTCCCGATAAGGCAAAAAATCATTTATTAAAAATATTTAATGATTGGCTTTTGAAAGGAAATTACATTGACAAAATGAAAGAAACAATTATATGTCTTTTTATCAAACCCAACAAAGACAAAACTCTCTCATCGTCTTATCGACCCATTTCTCTAATGTCTTGTATAACAAAAACTTTCGAAAGAATTATTAAAAATCGTCTTAACTGGACAGTCGAACACTATAATCTTTTGCCAAGCACTCAATACGGATTTCGATCTGGTCTGGGAACACTAGATGCAATAAGTCACTTAACAACAGATATCCAACTAAATTTTTCAAAAAATAAATATTTAGCATGTTTCTTTCTAGACCTTAAAGGCGCTTACGACTGTGTTAATTTAACAGTAATGCATTCAAAGTTATGCAAACTGGGGTTTTCCACAAATTTATCCGCTAATATAGTTAATCTTTTTAGCAACCGAACTTTATATATCAGAGACCATAGTAATCAGTTATATGGTCCACGAATAACTCATACAGGATTACCACAGGGGTCTGTATTAAGCCCAATTCTCTTCAACATATTTTCGGCAAGTATACACGACATTTTTGTTGATTCCATAAAATGTATACAGTACGCCGATGATATATGTATTTACTCCGTCCGTGATTCATATGACGATTGTGTGGAGGTCCTGGAACACATCATGAAACTAGTAGATAATTGGACTAAAGACCACGAACTTACTATATCCCCAGAAAAATCTGCCATTATGATATTTACAAGACATAGGTTACGTACGCCTGATAGTCTACACCTGTCAGGATATGATATACCCGTTGTCACTGAGTATAAATATCTTGGTATAATCCTAGACCCCAAATTACTATGGTCTAAACATGTCCAATATGTAAAAAAAAGATGTGAGAAAGGCATTAATCTTCTTAAATGTGTCACTTGCAGGAAATGGGGTGCTGATCCCAAAGTTGCATTGATGTTTTACAGGACCTACGTGCGATCAATTTTGGATTACGGATGTGTGTTATACGGATCAGCAAGCAAAACACATTTACTAAAAATAGATCGTATTCAGTTTAAAAGTTTGAGATTAACTTTGGGTGCTATGAAATCAACACCATGCCCCCTGTTACTTGCTGAAAGTAATGAAATGCCATTAGAATACCGTAGAAATTTATTAGCAACAAAATATGTATTAAAATTAAGGGCTAGAACAAGTGGCCTACTAAGTATGCTGTATGAATTATCCATTCAAAATCTAGTAAACAATTATTGGAGAATAAAAAATTCACCACCATTAGCAGATGCCTTTCTGGAAACCAATGATTTACCGGTTACACTTTCAACAAATTATATTAAACCATCTTATAAATTAGAATTTAATACAATCTTAAAAAAATTAAATATTATATTTCCGAAATATTCAGATTCACATCAAATAAATAACAAGCTGTTGAACTCCATATTGAGTGAATATACTAATAAAACTATAATTTACACAGATGGTTCTAAACTGAACGATGGGAAAGTAGGGTCTGCAGTGTATATTCCTTCCAAAAACAAATCACTTAAAATAAAGCTTCCTCCACATTGCTCTATTTACACTGCAGAAGCGGTAGCTATTAGGAAAGCTCTGGATTGGCTAGAGCACGCAAATTTGCAAGATGCTGTGATCATCTCAGACTCTAAGTCAATTCTTAGTGGACTTAATAATACTGAGTTAAACCATAAAACATGTGAGCTGATATGTGACATTAAACAAAAAATGAGAAACAAAGATATAACATTTATTTGGGCAAAAAGTCACTCCGGGATAAAAGGTAATGAAATAGTAGACGAGCTCGCTAAGGATTCTACTCATTCAGGTATACAAGAACATATTTACACAGTATCAGACCTAATCAATTTTTATACTAAAAAAATAAATTTTAACTGGCAAGACAGATGGAAAATATTGGCGAATACTTCAAATAATCATTATTACAAGATCCATCCTACGTTACCATCCCTAACAGAATTACCACACATATTCCATCATAATATATCTAAACGATCAGCAGCAACTATCACAAGATTAAAAACTGGTCACGGTGCTGTTCCTGCTCACCTGGCTAGATTAAACATTATAGAATCAGGAAAGTGTTTATGCGATAATATTTCCCAGTGTGATGTTAATCACATCCTGTTTGGATGTATTAAAAATAAAGCACTCTCATCTACGTTTTATAAAAACCTAGTTAAAAGTAATGTGCAACTTCCAGTAAACATAACCCACCTACTGTCATTGAATCAGAAATCTATATACGAACTCATATGTAATCACTTATATGCATCCGGATATATAATATAAATTTAGTACAATTAAGTTTTTAATTGATAAACATAACATAAATCATTTAAAAATCTGTGGCAAAAGGACTGGTTTCCATGCCAAACACACTATCATCATCATCATCAAATTTTTATAATCGTAATTTAATCGTTGCCAGTTGATCTTTAGACCTTTTGATTAAAGATCTGTTGCCGTACTTTGGAAATAAAACCGACTCCATTGCTGCTATGCCGTGAGGGAAAGCACCACGATCTCCCTTAAATTAGAACGATGCGTCAGAAAAGTGTCATCATAACTTTTTTGTTTTTAAAGATATTAATTTCTTTTATTATTATTGCTCTGTATTGATAAAACATTTCGATATTATTTTTAGATACCTGGCTGGAGATTAGGGTGGATAATAGTACACGATGAGTTTGGGGTTCTTGATGACATTCGAAAAGCTTTAAACTCTTTGTCTCAAAGAATAATCGGCAGCAATACCTTAATCCAAGGTGCTCTGCCAGCAATTTTAAAAAACACACCGCAAAGTTTCTTTGATTCTCTAAACAACACCTTGGCTAACAATGCTAAAGTAGCCTTCGAAGAATTAAAGAATGCTAGAGGTCTGACTCCATTTATGCCTCAGGGCACAATGTATATGTTGGTTGAAATACAAATGGCGAAATTTCCAATGTTTGAAAATGGATTGGAATTTGCAAAAAAGATGATGGAGGAAGAATCTGTTTTCTGTTTACCTGGCGACGTGAGTAATTTTTAGATGTTTCAAATATATTGAAAGACTTTAGATTTAAAACCAACATTTTATATTTTGCATTTTGTTTTAGTGTTTTGCAATACCAGGATTTCTCAGACTTGTTATTACAGTTCCAGAGGACTTGATAAAGGAAGCTTGTCAAAGAATGGCTGAATTTTGCAATCGTTATTACACCCAATAAAATTTTTAAGACAAATCTTTAACTACCTCTTAATTTAGTACAGCAAAGCGTCTCAGTGATGTTAGATATTAGGAAAAGTATTTTAACCTGTAATTTAAAATAGAATAATTAAATTATATTAAGCTTAATTTAGTTATTATGTTTTCTTATTTATTTAAAAATAAACTAAGTATCAATAAAATCGTGTGTATTGTGGATTTCACTCTAACTCAGACAAAAGAAAAAACGGGTGTGCCGGTAGAAGTTATATTTCTATACACGCGTTCGCCGTTACAAATTTATATGAGAGTCAATCTGCACAATCATTACATATGTAATGCTATAGGTAAGAGAGAGCAGAAAGAGAAACAGAATTAGGTATATAGGTATATGGTGCATCGTTTGCTGTATATAAACAACATTTCACCTGTAATAGGAGTATAGTAAATGAAGGATTGAATCAATATTTTGATGAAAATGTATATTTTTAATTTCATATATGTATGAAAGGAGTTTAATGCAAAACAATTTTTTTACACATGCTCTGCAGTGAAATTCATTGTTTATTTTGTTATTAATATAAAAACACAATACCTACAATACACTGCAACATATTCAACATAATAATACAATACAAATTAAAATGCAATATTCATAAGTATTTAAAAATGATAATATACATAACTTACTTACGCATATGTTTAATTTACCATGATAATAATATTAATAAAATAAAAATATTGTTTCGTGATACAACTGTCAATTTGTCTGAAATTGACAGATACAAAAGTTAATTGTTGTTTGTTGTGTATATAAGTACACATTTGAACTTTCTTGAGATATTTACAAGTTTTAATTTATAATTTAACATGCCTAACGAGGATCAAGACAAATGGAAAAATAATAATAATATTAATAAATATTAAATATATTTACAAAAGGAACATTTTTATTCTCGAGAGGGAAAGCGGGAGAACATATATCTTCTGTCTCTCTCTTACCTATATCATGGAAAAATATACAAAACAAGAAAAACTAAACTTAGACAACCTAAAAGTCTCTGAGGTACAAGAAAGATTTGAGAGAACAGTGGATGAAAAATTACTAGAAGAAAACAGAGCAGACTCCACAATAGAAAACCAATGGAACACAATAAGCAGTATCATACTCAACACAGCGAAAGAAGTCTTAGGAATAAAGACACAACGGAGAGAAGAAACATGGTTCGATGAAGAATGCAAACAAGCTATACAGGAAAGAAATGAAGCGCATAAGAATTACATACTCAGACGTACTAGAGAGAGAAAAACAGAACATGAGAACAAAAGACGAAGAGCAGATAAACTGTGCAGGCAGAAAAAGAGAAAGTATGAAAACCAACGGATACTAAACATAGAGAGAGAGTTTAAGGAAAACGAAACACGTAGCGCATACCAATTTATCAAACATCTAAGACAAGGATACAAACCGAGGACTAGCCTCTGCAAAAATAAGAAAGGTGAAATCATTAGCGATATGGACGAAATTAAGAGAACCTGGATGACATATTTTAAGGAATTACTAAACAAAGGGACACAACTACCATTACAACAACAGTGGCAGCAGCAGGCACGACAGGAGGTACAACAACAAGAACTGGGGAAAGATGGAGAAGAAAATGAATTAACTAGGCCCCCAACGCTAGAGGAGGTCCAAACGGCAATCCACATACAAAAAAGCCATAAAGCACCGGGAATAGATAAAATACCGGCAGAACTACTCAAGCAAGGAGGAAGGAATTTGACACAACAGATGTACCAGCTAATACGAGAGATATGGATAGAAGAAGAAATTCCCCAACAATGGAAGAAAAGTATAATCTGCCCTATTCATAAAAAAGGAGACAAACTGTTGTGTCAGAATTATAGAGGCATCTCTTTACTTTGTTCGGGATACAAAATACTCACAAACATCATTAATCAAAGACTACAACCTCTCACGGAAAAAATCATCGGGGAATATCAAGCAGGGTTTAGGCAAAATAGATCTACCATTGACCAACTATTTACAGTTAAACAAATACTAGCCAAAGCATGGGAATATGACATGGACGTTTACAATCTCTTTGTAGATTTTAAACAAGCCTATGATTCAATAGATAGAACAATTCTACCTAATATACTGAAAGAATTTGGCATACCATCAAAATTAATACGACTAGTGCAAATGACAATGACAGAAACAGAAGCACAGGTATGTATTCAGGGACAGATCACTGATGCGTTTACGATAACGCAAGGACTGAAACAAGGCGACGGACTAGCTCCAACGCTCTTTAATCTTGTTCTGGAATATGTAATTAGACGGTTGACGGTGAGCGGAAATAACATACTTACAAACAAGTCTACCCAATTAGCAGCATACGCAGATGACATAAACATAATGAGCAGAACAATGAATGCAGCGGAAGAAACCTACGTTGAGTTGAAACAGAGTGCAGAAGCAGTAGGGCTAGCAATAAATACAAATAAAACAAAACTACTCATACAAACCAGATCAAATAGACCGGTGCAACAACACTTTATTGACGATATAGAACATGTAAATAGATTCACATACCTAGGAATGGATCTGGTCGCAAGCAATGAAGAAGAACCGGAAATAAATAGAAGGCTTGTGCTGGCAAATAAAGCCTATTTCGCGATGGGCCACATATTCAAATCGCGAGACGTACACCGGAAAACAAAACTCCGGGTCTATAAAACAATAATCAGGCCCATAGTAAGTTATGGTTGCGAAACATGGGTGGTGACACAGAAATCTGCCAATGCATTAGATGTGTTTGAAAGAAAAATATTACGTAGGATCCTGGGCCCAATAAGTGAAAACAACAACTGGCGAATTAGGTACAATAGAGAAATATACGAGCAATATAGCGAACCAACTCTAGCACAACATACTAAACTGCAGAGATTACGATGGGCAGGGCACGTGGTCCGCATGCATGAGAATAGAATCCCCAGAAAATTATTAAATGCAAGAATGCAGGGAAAAAGACCTGTTGGAAGACCTAAAAAGAGATGGGAAGATGAAGTCGATGAGGATGCCAGGAACTGCCTGGGAACGCGTTCATGGAAAAGAACAGCGGTAAATAGAGATGGTTGGAGAAGCCTGTTGAAGGAGGCCAAGGCCCGATTTGGGCTGTAGCGCCATTGGATGGATGGAAATGAAGGATTGAATCAATATTTTGATGAAAATGTATATTTTTAATTTCATATATGTATGAAAGGAGTTTAATGCAAAACAATTTTTTTACACATGCTTTGCAGTGAAATTCATTGTTTATTTTGTTATTAATATAAAAACACAATACCTACAATACACTGCAACATATTCAACATAATAATACAATACAAATTAAAATGCAATATTCATAAGTATTTAAAAATGATAATATACATAACTTACTTACGCATATGTTTAATTTACCATGATAATAATATTAATAAAATAAAAATATTGTTTCGTGATACAACTGTCAATTTGTCTGAAATTGACAGATACAAAAGTTAATTGTTGTTTGTTGTGTATATAAGTACACATTTGAACTTTCTTGAGATATTTACAAGTTTTAATTTATAATTTAACATGCCTAACGAGGATCAAGACAAATGGAAAAATAATAATAATATTAATAAATATTAAATATATTTACAAAAGGAACATTTTTATTCTCGAGAGGGAAAGCGGGAGAACATATATCTTCTGTCTCTCTCTTACCTATATCTTACATATGTAATGATTTTGCCGATTCACTCCCGTACAAATTTCCAACGTCGAACGCGCGTATAGAAGTATAACTTCAAAAACGGATATCCAACGCAGAAAATAAAGGACAAAAATATAAAAAATATAACCGAAAAAGACCTTTCATAACTGTAACAAAAATATTATAACGAATTAACAAATGTAGATGTACAAGGAGGAAAAAAGTACATGTGGGGGATATTGATTAGCTTAGACAAAGCAACATACATTAACGATTTCTGCTCATAAATGATAAATTATTTATCCATCTATTTAAAAAAAGCGATGAGTTGATATAATTAATAAACGACAAATTAAAGGGCATACCTATAGGACTTGGTCTATAGGAGAAAACTTGATATGTAGATGAAAACTTAATATGTAGCTGAAAATTTAATATGTTGATAAATTCACCAATGACTTCACTTCAGGTGAAAAGAAAAAAAAATAATGCCAAACAAATAGGTATATTTAGAAATCAAATAGGTATATTCAGTTGTGTAAAAATCCCAGATGTCCGGAGTAAACTACATAGAAAATTCGGATAGTTTTAGAAAAACAACACATGCCCATGCAGATTGTTCACTTGTCCCATCTTAGACAACGGTCATCGCTAAGCGTGAATGATCTTGTCTATAAATTTATCAGTTGTGTGCGTTCTTTGTTAATAACAGGTGATGCTTGTTTCTTCTGTATTAGAAAAATAGTTCAGCATGGCGGAAACTGTTCAAAACAATACCTCTAATATTATAGATGATAGCATTTACAAAATTCGAACTATAGATCAACCACGAACGGAAAAGAAAAGTTTATGGAAGGGAAACCATAAAGCAAGCTAAAATACATGGACTTGCTCACAAAACGCATAAAGGTGATAAGGATGTTTTAGCCCGAACAACAGGAAATGACTGTAGGTAAGTTTTTCGATAAAAACAAGTTGTTTTCTCAATGCCTATGACTTCAATCTTGGTTGTAGGTTTAAACGTTACCGATTCTTCTATTTAATAACACAGGAACAACGTTCTGACTTACTGAATATGTTTAATAATGTGAAGACCAAAGATGAGCAGGATATTTATCATATTATATCATATCATATCATCATCATATTTATCAAGTCCATTAGCGTTACTTATGCCCAAAGAAGACACACTCGTATTCCACAAGCAGGTTTACCTAACCACAGTACTACCAGTGAGAGTGGAAATGAAGATACAAACAAAGCTCGACATCAACAAGGTCTACCACATGTAGCTTCTTTTGTGTATAAAATTTGGAGGAAAAGAGGCCGTCCTCTTTTCCTCATTCCTATGAGGCTCTATTCGGTTAATCTTTTTATCCATGTGCTGTCGCTAGTTCTTCTTTCATGTCCATACCACTTTAGCCTTTTTTGTTCTATATATGTTAGTATATCTGCTTCTATTGAAGTTCTTTGCTTTATTTCGTCATTACTTCTCCTATCCATTCTTGTTACTCTGCAGCATCTTCGTAGGCATTCAATCTCTGTTGCTACTATCTTACTGGTGTAAGATAGTTCTTTAATAATTCTTCAGTGGATAATGCTTTTGAACTGAGTTTTATTTTTTCTTGAACACTTTGAAGCTGCCTCCGCTTGGTATCTCTGATCAATCTTGCACATTTGAAAGATATATCTGTGAAAGGGTCGATTTTTATGCCGTACTCCGTAAAATATTTTTTGCTTGTACCATTTTTGTTGTAGTATTCCACATTTACTCTACAGATGACTCTTTATAGTCTTCGCCATTGTCTTTTTTTATTTTAAAGGCATAATCATCGAGAATTTTTGCTAGTGCTGTTATGGTAGTTCTTTCAACCGTAAAATTTCTCACTAGTAGGAACTCCGAAAATTGGGTCCAAATAGAGCTTCTGGACCTCTGCGTGTTCACTGGGACATTTTCAGAAACCAATTTTTTTATTTGTTTACCTGACTGGCATCCAAATCTTGATTTTTCGTCTGGATTCGTTATATCTGTCCAAAATTGATTACGCCTCAATGACGTTTGTCAAACTGACAACAATAGAATTACCAGACACCTTCGTAACGGATCTGTCATAATTTTGTCGTTGAGAAATCACGGACAGAAATGAGTTTTGTCGGTAGTAAACGCGGAGTTGCTATGTTTTATCAGTTAAAAATAGTCTAGTGAAATTGTAAGCAATATTTAGTTTGTTCTTCTCGTTTTTAGAGATCAAATTTCTGACGACGACACTTTTTTTACCTATGAAAGTAAATAATATTGGCAATTGGAACTAGTGGATTACCTAGGCACAGAATAAATAACAATCAGAATGCACCATCGAGTTAGAATCTATGGAGAAGCTATGAGCATATTAACGTATGTACTAAAAACGGCATAGGTAGGCGTGGCTAACTGTGATATCAATATGGCGGTGGGATCATGGCCGGACTCAATAATATTAAACTTTACTTTACTTTACTTAATCAGTAGACCCATTTGTACCTTTCGGTGTTGGGCCGTTTAAAATACAATTCATTACATTACACTATTTGACAGTCTTCTGAGGTGTCCTAGCTCTTAACGAACTTTCTCCATTCCTTCCTATTGGATGCCATCTGTGTTGCTTCCTGCCAAGTCTTACCCTTACTCTGTAGTATCTGCGAGATGTCACTGTTCCATTCTTTAATGGGTCTTCCTCTTCTGTTCTTCCCTATTGGTTTGGCGTCCCACACTCTTTTAACTTGTCTATTATTGTCCATCCGGGTTAGATGTCCGAACCCTGCCAATTTTTTCTCTTTGATTGACTCGAGTATCGGTTTGATTTTGAGTCTTTCTCTTATTTCTTCATTTCTGATTCTATCAGTTCTTTTTACTCCTATCGTTCTTCTGAGGTATTTCATCTCTGCTGCCTGAATTCTGCTCTGATGCCTTTTGTTTAATATCCAATTTTCTGCTCCATATGTCACTGTAGGTCTATATATTGTTTTGTATATTGTCATCTTGGTCTTTGTTGATATTTCTTTGTTATTAAGAAATCCTCTATTTAGTGCTTGGAATAGTTTTCCAGCGTTTTCCATTCTGTTGTTAAGATCATCCTCGATGTCTCCTTTGTTGTTGATTACTGTTCCTAAGTATTTGTATGAATTTGTCTGTATTATTTTTTGTTGGTCTATCATTACTTCTATTTGATCTTCCGTCCCTTGTTTCCTTGGTATTTTCATTATTTGAGTCTTCTCTTTGTTGACGTTTAAGTTGTATTTGCTTGCTTCTAGGTTCCATTTCTCTAAGTTGTATTTAAGTTTTTCTGCAGTTTCCGCAATTAATACTATGTCGTCTGCAAATATACACATCTCAGCATTTATCATTTGCATTCTGTTATAACCGATGCAGTATTTCTTGAATGTTTTCTTACATTCTTTCACTATCTCATCTATTACATTTATGAATAGTACTGGGCTGAGACTTCCCCCTTGTCTAACTCCTTGGGTTGTTTCAAATGGTTCTGACTGTGTATTTAACATTCTTACTGTATTTGTTGTTTTCATGTATATACTCTTTGTTGCTTCTATCAGTTCTTCACTTACTTGTTTCTTCTTTAGGCTTTCCCATATATCTTTTCTTTTGACTGAGTCGAATGCTTTTTCCGCTCAGATGTATTTCTTTATTTTTCTTTAAGGCTTTTTCTATTACTTGTTGCATGGTGCAGTGGCGCACCGAGGGGGGGTTTTGGGGGTTAAACCCCCCCCCCAGACCCTATTCCGACACTATTACTTATACATTTTAAGGACTCAAAATGGAGGTAACACCATAAAAAAAATTTTGGCGACCAACCAAAACCCCCCCCAGAGGCAAATTCTAGGTGCGCTACTGGCATGGTGAATATATGGTCTTGTGTGTTGTGTCCTTTCCTGAATCCACTTTGTACATCCTCTAATTTATGTTCTATTTCTTTTCTAATTTTCCTTTCTATTATGGTTTCGTATACTTTTGCTGCTACACATAGTAGTGATATACCTCTATAGTTCCTACAGTCTCTTGTGTTTCCTTTCTTGTATATAGGTATAATTACTGCATTTGTCCATTCTCTGGGTATTACTTTTCTCTTCCATATTAGGTTATATATGTATAACAATTTTTCTTTTGCTTTTACTCCTATATATTTCATCATTTCTGGTGCTACTTCATCGCTTCCTGGTGCTTTTCCAATCTTTATCTTTCTTATTGCTTCTTCCAGTTCTTCTTTTTCTATAGTTTCTGGATTTTCCGTGTTTCTCATGGATACTCTCCTGTTGTGGCTTTTCTTCTCCATTGTATTCGCTTGATTTCCATTCAGTATCAGCTGAAAATGTTCCCTCCATCTTTCCATTATTGTCTTATCGTCGATTATTATTGTTCCTTCCTTGTTCATTATTTGTTTCAGTTTCGTTTCTTTGTTGCTTCTTAGGTTTTTCAGTGTTCTGTAAAATAATTTTACGTTTTCTGTGCTGTTTTCTTCCATTTTTTCCCCGAATTTTTCCCAACTTTTCTTTTTCTCTTTCTTAACTATCTCTTTAACTTTTGTTCTTTGTCTCTTATAATTTTCATATTTTTGTTGTGTTTTGTCTTGGATGTATTCTTTCCATAATTTCTTCTTTTCTTTTATTTCTCTTTTCACTTCATCGTTCCACCAAGATGTTCGTTTTCCTCTGTTGTTATTTCTTGTGGTTCCACATATTGATTTAGCTGTTTTTATCATCGCATTTTTAAATTTTCCCCATTCTTCTTCTATTGTTTCTGTTATTTCATGTTCATTATCCATCTCTTTCTCTAGTCCTTCTGAGTATCTTATTCTCGTTGTTTCTTCCCTTAGTTTATAAATTTTTATTATTTCTTTGTGTTTTCTGTTTATGTTCTCTTTTCTTTTTATTTCTTTTCTTTTGCTTTTGAATGTGGTTTCTAGTAGATAGTGGTCACTACCAATTTCATAACTTCTTTTTACCCTTACGTCTCTTATCCAGTTCTTCTCTGTTTTTTGCACTATAGTATAGTCTATAATTGATTGTTCGTCTCTTGATTTGACTTCTCTTGTGATCTTGTGTATCCTTTTATGTTGGAAGTGTGTGTTCATAATCACCAGGTTATTGTCTAGACAGAATTCGAGTAGTAATTTTCCATTTTTGTTTAGTTTGTCCTCCCCATAAGGTCCGATGACATTGTTCCATTTTTCTGTTTCTTTCCCCACTCTACTGTTCATGTCTCCTGTGATCACAATTTTCTCTGTACAATCATTTATCACTTCTTGTAATTTGTCCCAGAATTCATTCTTTTCGTTTTTTGTTGCGTCTTCATCTGGTCCATAACATATGATTAGGTTTGTATTGGTTTCCTCTGTATCCATATCTATGTCTACTCTTAGTATACGTTCGTTGTAATATATCCAATTTTTTATTTTGTTGATACTCTCCTTCTTTATCATGCACGCTACTCCTGCCTGAGCTCTCTTCGTTTCTTCCACTCCACTGTATATTAGTAACATTCCGTTTTCTAATATTATTGATCCTTTTCCTTTTCTCTTTGTCTCTGTTATAGCTACTATTTCAATGTTCTTATCTCTAATTTCTTCCCCCAGTTCTATTTCCTTCCCATTTATACCTTATCCGTAACGGATCTGTCATAATTTTGTCGTTGAGAAATCACGGACAGAAATGAGTTTTGTCGGTAGTAAACGCGGAGTTGCTATGTTTTATCAGTTAAAAATAGTCTAGTGAAATTGTAAGCAATATTTAGTTTGTTCTTCTCGTTTTTAGAGATCAAATTTCTGACGACGACACTTTTTTTACCTATGAAAGTAAATAATATTGGCAATTGGAACTAGTGGATTACCTAGGCACAGAATAAATAACAATCAGAATGCACCATCGAGTTAGAATCTATGGAGAAGCTATGAGCATATTAACGTATGTACTAAAAACGGCATAGGTAGGCGTGGCTAACTGTGATATCAATATGGCGGTGGGATCATGGCCGGACTCAATAATATTAAAACTACTATAAAAATATGACTAGTTATTCAGAAGATTTAATCATAATCTAAAAAAGTGCAATACATTTTTAATAAACTATAATTTATTCATCCCGCGGTAAACACTAAAAACACGATATATTATACATAAAGATAAATTAATACAGTCAAATACTATTAATTTATTCTCTGAAGTACGGGCCATTACTTTGTTTACATATTTGTATACTAACCTGTAGAACGTTATTCCTGAAGATTTTTTATTAACATTGCTTCGGTCACTGCAACTACGTTGAGAACAAGAACCATTATTATGCACTATCACAATATATTATTACAGTTTCTACAAAAGTATTATAAAACTAAAAATATTCGAAAAACGACAAACGTAAATAAACATATACGATCTGTCAAAAGTGGCAAAACAATATGGCCGAAGTGAGGTCGTTTTTAGTCACGTGATGCCCTCTCAATAGATTCTAACTCGATGGAATGCACACTCTCAGATGCCGCCTTTGAAGTGTGTCAGCACAGGATCGCCATATTTTAAACGGGAACATAGACTCGGATTAAGAAATTTGTGACAAGCTACGACAGAAATGTAATTTAAATTTTTAAAGATTAATTATTTAGTAAATTTGAAATAATTTAATTTATTCTTCAACTAAAAGTACGAATAAAATAGTGCATATTATGTCTATGGTTGCCGTAAATCAATTAAACCGGGTTAATTTTTCTATGCACACCAGATAAAATGTCACTTAACAGCACTGGTTCAGTTTAAAACATGGCTGATTCCGTCTGCGCGTACTTATTTTGACAAGCAGAGTGGGCATTATGATTGTTTATTATTCCGTGACCTACGTATATTAAAAATAACCTCCCTTATGAATAGGTTTTGTCACAAATGATTTGAAATTTATATACACACTAGTTTTATTAAAGTATACCTTAATCCGTCCGCATCATATCCAGTGCAGAATTCAGATAACAAATTTTGCAGTTCATATGAGCTGTACTTTAAACTATGTGCAGATCCGACCCTGCCGCGGTCAATTTTTTTCGGGCATATTTCCAAGGTTCATGAGGTTTTGCACCAATTCTAACAGGTAAATTAGGTAATTAGGTAATAAAAAAACAACTACTTTAAAAATGTAACAAGTTTATTATCATAATAATTACTTATTAAACAATTTATTTTTAAACATAAAAATAAAGTTTGCAATTATATTAAATCATAAATACTGAATAAAACTAAGTAACACTATGAATTTAATTCGGACTTTACAATAACAAATTAAAGTAGATTCGTTATAAAAAACCTAACAATGATCCAGCACTACTATAGAATATTTTGAATTGATGTACTTCAGACTGAAAAGAGGGAGGATCATTTTATTTTAATGTATATGTTGAGGTAGACAGAAATTCACAACAGTTATGTAGTCTTAAATTAATAATGATGTTAAACTATTTATTTGTGAAATTTATGGAAACTATTATAAAGTTCTTGTATAAACTTAGATATAGGTTTCCTTGTTTATTTTATTAATATTTCTCCTGATCAGAATAAATATTAAATGAATATAAAAAACCAAAAATTAAAAAAATTACGCAAAACGACTATTACAAAGTTATTAATGGATACAGATCATAAAAAGTAATACTTATTCCGTAGAGAATTTATAAAGATAATGGACAGGACCAGAATTATAGCAATTATTGCCTATGAAAAAAAATTCAATTTATAATTCGTAAATTTTTACAGTAATTAGTTTCTTGATGGTATTTTTGAGTTAATTTTCTTCGTAACCAAATTACATATGCTCTTTTCACTATGGTACATATTATACTCATCAGAAGTTTTTAAGATATACAAGGGGAATTACAGGGAGAATGTATAGCCCTACAGATGACAAAACTTGTCCAAAAAATTATATTACAAGGCAAGATACCCGACGCATGTAGATCTTACGAACAACAGGGGTTCAGCATATTTATCCTTTGTGAACCTAATAAAGGCTTTCGATCGCACCCACGTCGCAATTATGGAAGTAAATAATGTAAACTTAAGTAAAGGAATAGGGAATGGGTGCGACAGAATTGAACACAACCTGCCCAATGAAGAATAACATTCTTCATTTCATAAGATAAAAGTTGGACAAATTTCACATAAAAAATGGAAAAAACTAAATTAAATGTTGAAAAAAATACCCCAAATGAAACAAACTTATAAGTTTTTGTGTTTGTGAGTGAAAAGAACATAAAGTGTGGGATGGTGTGGGGTTATATAACGATGAATACCAGTTACTTTAAAAAGGAAATATATAAAGAAATGGTGAAATCAAACTGGATTTGTGAACTTTTGGTAAAAAAAGTAAGTACAAAAAGATGAAAAATAAAGAACTTGGTAATTGAAGAAGACAATAAAGATTATCAGATCTTATTGTTATAGAGAAACATTACTAAAGGAAAAGCAGATGCTTAAGAATACTAACAGAATGCTGTATATAATAAAAAGTAAAGAAAATATAATTGATGAAGAATTAAGGATTAACTAACTATAATAATTATAAAAGAACACGTTATGTAGAAAATAAGGTACCGAAATATAGAAAAATACTAATTTCGGAATATATTATAGAGAGCTACAGAGTAAGGGCACAGTGCGGTCATGCACAGACCAACCAGTGGTACATAATAGATCGAATCTTATACTAATTAATACTAATTGTTTAGTTAGTATTAATTATTTATTTATTATTAGTGTTATTAATATAACGCTAATTAATGTTGCGATATCTAACAACATTAATCTGCGTCTTAAATACAACGAGAAGATCACCAAGTACCCAGATCTTGAGATATAAATAACGAGATAAAGGAGAATGGAAACCACCTAGGCGATATCTATTATTCTCTCTACTACTGGAGTCATCACGAAGGACCTCCTACAGAACATAAAACAGCTGAATCTTAGTGAACATCTCTATAAGACCATGCCGAAAGCGATACTGTTCTCAACATCCAGATGCGCAAGAAAATTTTTGAGACATTCCAGCCTATTAAGGCGCCTAGGGCTTCATAACACAGAAAGAGGCCCATCAAAGCTCAATACTTTTCATACCGTGGTATCTAGGAAGATCGAATTTCTTCTTAGAGGCAGTGAGTGCCGTACGGCTTAAATCTGGAATAATAATATTACTATGTACGGATGTTAGCTTAGCTACTCATTTGGTCTTGTAAAATGGTCTAAAACGGACGTGGAAAGTTAGAATACTTCTCACAAAGGCATGAAAACATTACTCTACATGTAGTGCAGCAAAGAGATTACTTCGCTGATCTAGGGGAAAGACGACTTATGGACATAGGTGAGCAATTGCAAAAACAGGTTGCATATTTAAGAACTTATTTTCGGATGCAGACTAGAGACATCTAATTTGCATAGCATCGCGATTTGCGCAATATATGTCACAACCACCTTTCTAACAACGAAAAAATGCGTACCTCGATGGGTAAACCTCTGCATGGGCGACATCCCAATGAAGTCAGTCAATACTATGTCGACAATAAAGCGTCGAACGATTGGTTGACATCAGGAAATATGTTCCTTGAAACATAAGGTTTCTTATTCGCCATTCAGTATCAAGTTATACCAACCAAAAATTACCTTAAATATATGGTCAAAGACCTTCAGGTCCAAGAGGATAAATGCCGAAATGGATTTCAAGCACAAGAAACCATCCAAGTTCTTACGGGCTGCCAGGTATTAGCTGCAACTGAATATAAGGAACGGCATGACTCAGTAGAAAAGAGCCTTCATCAAGAGATAGCTAACAAACTGGTTCTCCGAACTAACCATCTCCCTTATTATCAATACGTTCCTGACATTATACAAGCTATACTGGGACCGAACTGTGCTCACAGACCAACCAGTGGTGCATAATTAACCAGACCAAAAGAGCGCCAAGTACATAAGCCAGGAAATTCAAATACGGAGACAATTGTGAATGGAAAGTACTCAGACAATAGTTGCTATTCTCTCTACTACTGGAGTCATTTCGAAGAACCACCTAGAAAACCATGCAGAAAACTGTATTACTCTTGACGTCCAGATGTGCACGAAAATTTTTGAGAGATACTTTAGCATACCAAATCAACTAGGTCTCGATAACACGGAAAGAGTCCACCAAAGCTCAATGCTTTTGATACCGTAGGTATCTGGGATGAGTGAATTTTCCCCTTATAGGTTGTCAGAGCCGTATGGCTTAAATCTGGTAATAATAATAATAATATAGTTAATTTTGAAAGTGAAACAAAAAATCAAATTATATTTTGGATTAGAGTATATGTATATTTAACCTCGGCTACAATATGCTTTAAAGTGAAGGTGTAAGATAAGCAACAATAAACATTGTTTATGATGTTTGAATAAGATATCTCGTATTAGGTTAATGTAATTTTATGGGAAAAGCGTCAATATATTCAGAATCATTTGCTAAGCGTAGTTTACATGATATTAGCAGCAACAACGGTATAAGAGTCGCACAGTTGGCAATGGAAAATAAACTCACGAGTAGTTTTATGTTAGAGGAAAGGTATGATAATATGAGGAGCATGATTATTTAGATTATTTTGTTTAGATTAGAAAGATCAATTAAAATTAGATTGGTATTTAAGAATATAAAATATTATTTAATACTTTTGAGTAATATTTAAGGCAGTTTGAGGAATATTTAGGGCGACGGTTATGCTGATGAAGCAATTGGGTAATTTGAATAATCCACATTCAATTGAAAAATGAGAATAAACGTAGACGTCGTCCACTAAAGATGTGTTTTTATTTTCCTTTAACTACTTAACATTGAGAATAATCTTATAAATTGATTCCCGTAACTACGTAACATTAACAAGAACCTTGATATTGACAAATCAAAAATACCATAAACTCTGTAAAATGCAGAAAACTTTTGCAAAACTAATTTTTTATTATCATTTGTAACTAAGCTATAATTACGGTATTCCGCCAATTCTTTAAATTATACAACTATTAAACAAATTGTAAAATATTAAAAAAAAAATTGGTAAAAATTCTTATTTTCAAAAAAACCTTGGTAATAACATAAACCTTACGGAAAGATATAGACCTTCATAATTTCTTCTATGTGTGTTATAAATGTATAAAAAGGGGATAGCAAATTACATTTTTCAAGCTTAAAAAAAGGAATGTTCATTTTTAAAACTATAATTTAATGAAGTAAATAGTTTGATTTACAATTATTGTCCAATTGTTATAATGCGTAAAAAATGAGTTACTGTTAAATTAGAAATAATATTTTTAGATTAAAATAGCATCATAAATTAATGCGATTTGTAGAAAACAACGCACCCACAAGTTTCCCAGCTTTTGTCGCAAACCGCTGACCCGCATTCTTTGAATAAACAAAGATATTGGGAAGTCTGTGATCAAGTGTGTATCCAAGAGAACCACTGTCCACTTCAGAAATGTATGACATTCCCTGTAGGTTTTGTTCAGTGAATATTGCAACACATCCTCGATACATGGAAATCACCAGAAAATAAGGATACAGTAAAACCTCCCTTAACCGAAACATTCTTAACCGAAACATTTTTAACCGAAACCTCGTTTAACCGAAACGGCTGAGTTTTAATAATTTCGTCAATAAAAAGTAAATTTTTATCGCAAAACGTAAACAATTTCATTAATTTCACTCACCGATTGATGCCTATGTATGTTGGGAAATCAAAAAAACCAAGAGCTCTAGAAGAGATTTCGGAAAAAGCACTTTCAGATTTTTATAGAGGCCAAAGAAGCTCATGGATGTCGACTACTTTATTTTCAGAATGCTTCTAACATGAATTCGTCCCAAGTGTAAAATCCTTTTTAAAATCAAAAAACCTTCCCATCAAAGCATTGTGGCTTGTTGACAATGCGATAACTCACCCTCAAAATCTACCAAATGGTGACAATTGTCAGACTTTTGCCACCGAATGTCACGAGCTTAATTCAGCCGTTAGACCAGGGAGTAATAGAGACATTCAACAGACATTATAGAGGAGCATTCGTAAGATATCTGTTATTACAGAAGACAAATGAATCTAAAAGTGTTGATTCTCAAATATTTAACAATGAAACATGTTGTTTATTGGTGTGCTGTTTATTGGAGTCGTGGGCCAAGATCAAATCTTCAAATGCTGGAACAAACTTTTTGATTTGATTTTGATTGACGATCCTGAAGAAGAAAATGGTAAAGAAACGACAGAAAAAATTAAACCTTTAATAAAAAAGTTTGCCGGGATGTGACGAAATTAACCAAGAGATACGTGAGTGGTTAGCAGCCCATGACTCAGAAAGTGAATTCATCGACCAGAACATCATTGATATGGTTCTTCATCCAGACAACCTGAGCGTATTAGACGACGAAGATGACGACCCCATAGACAACAGGCAGCACGAGACCGCCGACTCGCGCTGCCTTCAATGATTTTCAATGCCGTAGAGGTAAGAACTTTATACAGTAGGCCTAATTAGTTAGGGACACGAATAGGTTCTTAATTTTTGTTGTCTTTGCATACAGTTTTGTCCTTTTCCGATTGCTTTACGTTTCGTCGAACAATCGAATGAGGCAAACTCATGACGTTCTGCAAATGAACGATGAAGAGATATAGCTGCAAAACATCGTTGTCAAACAAAAAAGCAAAAGAAAACAGAAGACTTCTTTAAAAAAGCATGTTAAACTTGTTCATTTTCCTTAATTTTATTACTTTATTCTGTATTTACTTATTAAAAAACATTACGAAATCACCTCATAGTATTTTTTAATACTAATACGTTCACCAAGAATACTATAAAAAAACAATTTTATTTTTAACCGAAATTCTTGTTAACCGAAACGGCCTCCCCCCAAATATTTCGGTTAACGGAGGTTTTACTGTAGTAACATAATTAGAAATCATATTGCATATGTCTTAAAACAATATAGATAACGAAACGCAATACAGACAACAAAAGCATATCCAGGTGCTGATTTATTTTCTGAACACAGTCGCCTTTTCACTAGATTACGGCTTTATTTAAAAACTTATAAATAAATCACAAAACTGAAAAACTAAATAAAACCAAGTTAAAGTCAGAAGGCATAACAACTGAAGCACGACATCAATGATCATCTAAAGTGTCACTAGATTAAAAACACCATAATATAATAATAACACATTGGAAGTGATAATGGGTTTTCATACGGTGCGGTGGTTCTTTATCCCCTTATTATGACCTGGCGTTACATATATGTAACGTTTTCTAGGCCCGTACAAAATTCTCTTGTGATGCATTAATTATTCTATTAGCAGGTAGATGATGTGATAGGTACGTTTTCAAAAGCTAGTTCTGTCGTAAGAAGTGAGCTGTGTGTAATAACTTTGAATATATTGTTAATTTTATGTGATTTATTATTCTTGGTAAACATGGCGAATTGAGCGGAAAGTGTGGGCTGATGGAAACCGAAGTACGATTTGAGTAAGTATTATAAAACCAATTTCTTTTTCAATTATGCAACATTTTATAATGTATTTGTTTAGCTAATAGTTCTATATATATATATATATATATATATATATATATATATATATATATATATATATATATATATATATATATATATATGTTATGTTAGGTATTTTCCAAAACTAATGTTCATAGACGTAGGCAAAACCGGTGTTTTGTTTGTGTTATATGTTACAGATTACAGAGATGTAACGCTAGGCTATTATGAAGCCATAAAATGTTTACAGTATAGATTGATGATTTTATTTTTATTTGTCGTTATATATGGTTAAAACAGATATATTATGAAAAAGAAAATTATAGTTGTTTATTGACAATTTTGATTTCATTTTGTTTTAATTTTAGAAGGAATTTGACCATTAAGGAAACGTTAGAAATAGCGCACATTGATTGTGCAAAGGAGATATTCATAGAACCACCGGAAAGTCATGTTTTGACAGACGAGGATACAGGAGGTTCTGTGGATCATTTATCACGCCGTCAATTGAGAGCACAAAGTAGTTCTTCCCACTCTACTTTAGATGAACCAACTTGAAGTACATTTAATGAAAATGTAATACTGGAGCAGGTAACGAATAAGTGTGAGGGAAAATCAACATTTATACTGCCAGATAAGACAAATCTCAAATATAGTAAACAAAAGGTCTTAGATGGGGATTTTATAGACAATCACGCCATACCTTTTCCATCGCCAAATTATAAAAAAATATCGTGAAATGTTTTGTGTGTGGATATGTTTGGACAATTTATTGTTAATCTACTACAAACAGAGTCAAATAAATATGCTTCTTTCAAGAATTGTCCTGATCCCTTAATTACAGCTTTAGTAGAAACTAAATGTTTCATAGGGATTTTGCTTGTCAGCGATTGTCAGATGTTAAACCTTCAGAAAGACGCTACTGGGAATCATGAAAAGAGATATGAAAAATACTCTTGTTGAGGTGAGACCGATTTATACAAATTTTAATGTTCATACACTGCTCAGACAATAATAGCATTGATGTGTCTGATAAAATGTATAAACTTAGACCTTTATGAACAAATTAAAGGAACATTTTTTGAGACAGTTTGTGCCCGTACAACACATGGATTTTGATGAAGCCATGTTAAATATTATGGACGACACAGGTGCAAGCAAGTATCAGAGGAAAACCGATTAGATTTTGCTTCAAGATGTGGAGCATGAATACGTGCGAAGAGTTTCAGACGAACTTCACTATTATGAGATAAACCATCTCCTAACTGCCATTCCTGACAAGAAGCGGAGATATTGTGCTGGAGAAGGTTGTTCTTGCACTACGAGAACTATGTACAACAGATGTGATGTTGGCATTTGTTTGAAATGTAACATAATATTTCATACAAACTCTCGTTAACGTCTATATAAGATTCTAGCGTCACATATTATGTAACATCGTTTTTTTTTGTAGTAAAAAAAGTTTTTTTTCTGCCTCATGTTTCTACCTCTAATTAATCCAAAAATGTAAAAAAATAAGGTATTACTCAAAAAAAATTCCTGTCATAATGGTTTAATATTTCAATCTAAAAAAATAGGAAACTACCATGAAGATATGAACAGTGATGTTTTTGAAGAACTCCACAGATGAGGGTTAGTCTAGGAGGGTTGTTTTGCTGCGATCTTGCTAGATATACTGTCTAACTTAGTCAACCTCTTTTTATGAGATTTACTATTTTTAATAGGAATAAACCATAATTTTAATTTAAAATTAAGTTTATTTGACGTTTCGATTTCCCCTTCAGAAATCGTTCTCAAAATAAAAAACATTAATAAATTAAATAAATGTTGTTGTTGTTGTTTTGTAAAAAAATCTTCTAATTTAATTTTCTGACTCATTTATATTGACAACTCAGACACATATTATACATTTTAAATTTTGCCGATTTGCCAATATTTTTGAGTTGCGTTTCTGTGACGACTTTATTGATTTTGTATATACAGTTAAAGTTGATTTCATGTAATCGAATGAACATACAATGAAGTTAATATTATATTTTTTATATTTTCTCAATACCCGTGGGCGCAGGTTTTAAAATTACAACATTTTTAGCGGGATTCAATCAAAATACATATTTTGCTTGAGCCGTTCGTGCTTAAATTTTCTTAAAATTTTGATTTATTACTCCATGTCGATAGCGAAAAGATTATAGGTAATAATTTACATTTTTTTTTAAATCCACTTTTTTATGTAAATTCCTCTGAAGGATAAAAATTTTTATTTCTAATTTAAAGTAGGGTTAACATTGTTTCAGATCTCACAACAAAACTCTGTACATCTACAAGGTATTATTGTTTAATTGGTCTTAATTAAAAATTTCATGGAAATAGTAAATATGTAAAATATTTCGTGGTAGGGGAGAGTAGTCCGCAGTGAGACGGTATTTAGTCATTCGAGATCTTTTTACAACTTTTTCTATATATATATATATATATATATATATATATATATATATATATATATATATATATATATATATTGAAACGAAAATATATTTGAACTTGAAAACATAAGTGTAAAAAAAATTCTTTTTGACGTTGCAAAGTGTCTCACTGTGTCAACACTGAGACACAGTGGTCCACAACGAGACATCGTTCATTGAACATGTAGTGAGCCCAAATTCACTTCGAACTGAACACAATTATTTTGCCTCTTTCTTTTTCCATGTATCACTGGTACAGGTAAACTCATCACTATGTCTTATGATAAAACACTAGCAACTTCAGGAACGCTTGAATAAATGAACTTGTTAGATTTATTTTTTCTTCTCAGGTAAATTATCGGAAAGATTAGTCAAAATTTTGCCAGCTAAATATTGTACTGACTTTTTGCTTGCGAACTTTACAAGAACATAGTGATCATGGCTGCATTTCTATCCAGTTCCACGAATCCTGTTATTGGAGCATCAAGGTCGGCATCATATTTAGATGAACTGTTCAGGGATTCTGCTTGGTCACTTAAAGAACTATTTTTGAAAAAAACATAATGACAGTATTAGATTTTTGTTTCGATACAGGACAGCGACAAGCCGCTTATACGTATTTCGACCTCTTTAGGTCTCCTCAGAACGGTATAGCCACTGCTCTGAACCAAAACAAAAATCTTTCCCGTCCTAGACAATAGTTATCAAAATAACTATATACGGATGTTACTACGCCATCTAAAAACAAAAAGAGAAATCAAACGATTTCTACCTGGCGAAACCGAATTCAAATTTTTACCACTGTGCTTTCTAAAACTTACAAAGCAAACAGCGTGATAATTTACTCAGCAAGGGAATCTAAAATAGCATTCCACATGCCGTTCATCATGGTCAAAATTCGTAGTGAATTCAGTTTCTGGTACTCCAAACGGAGTAAAGTAATAAAACATAATGACGGTATTAGATTTTTGTTTCTATTTTCGAATTCGATAAATCGTTTTTTTACTGTCTTAGCTCTAGCTTTGCGTTTTTCGGTGTTTATTGTTTGAAGTTCAAGTTTTTCTGCAGTGTCTGTTTTAATGAAACTTTTTCCGCATTTTCTGTTCTGCACTTGTTTTTGTGGAGCGGCTTTGGGGTAACCTCTAAACTCTTGCGGGCTCGAAAACGATTTTGTTGTCATGACGGTTGCTTCAGAATCATGGTCAATAGTAAGTGTTGCTATCACAGTATCAAGATTTGAAGTAGGATCCTTTTCCCCATGTTTGTCATTTGTGCAGGAGTCTGAAACTACCATTTGAAGTATTGATTTATGAAGTCTAAAAAGTACCAATTGAAGATGTTGACTGTTCAGGCCGAACTGTGACGAAACTAGGAAGAAAATCTTCTGCAAAAACATTCAATCATAAGAGAAAATACCCGATTTACGGAATCCTGATGTTATATTAATCGGAGTCATTGAATGCAGAAATGCACTCATAATACATTCTGGAATATCATATATGGTCATTGGAGTTCCGGGGTGGTGCCTTAAGTGAAAAATAAACGCCAACATCTAATAGTTGTAGTTTATTATTGCAATGGGGCAGAAAGGTTAAAATAGTCACTCCATTGGATTTGGATAAATCCATACATTCAATTGAAAGATGACTTTTGTGGTTATCAAACAACAGATTTTCGATTGAGGAATTTGTATGGTTTATGAAATAACGCATAACTTCCACAAACAACTCACTTTTCATCCAGCCCGAAGGTGTTGCAGGTTCCAAACTACCAGTTGGCGCATTACGAAGCATATACAATTTAAAATGAGCCCTAGGAAATGTAATAGCTTCTGGAATCGTGATTCCTGAAGCACTTATGAGGCAGCAAGTCGTTACTAAAGATCATCTTTCGGTACTAATTACTGGATTAACTTGTTTAACTTCTTTGCAAGCGATCACTTTTTTTGGTTTCTGCACAGTTGTCATCCCAGTTTCATCTAGATTCCATATTCTGGAGCCATCGGCAAAGATTTCGTGCCTGCTCAAGACATTGTGAAATTTATCAAAGAAAATTGATACATTATGTTTATTGAAAGATGCAGCACGCGAGAGACTACATCTCTCTGGTTGTTTGATGCTCATGTTAGGTGATCGTTTTAAAAATCCTCTCATCCATTCTATGCCGGCAGCTCTATTTTCTGCCCAATTATTCGGAATCCGAATATTATTTTTTTGAGTCATTTCGTATGCTAAACGGCGACATCCGCGAGTTAGGCCGTAGTTCACAAAAGTTCATAAAGTGTGATATTTTTTTTAAAGTCGATAAAATAAAAATAATATCGCTACGTAATTACATGCAAAAATACCTAAGCTTTACTTACCATCAATATCAAAGTACTAGCTCAATGCATAACCGAATAATATCGGTCGATGTGAGAAATAATAATAAAACGAACAAGCGAACCGAAGCTAAGATTTTCCGGTAGACTCTACATGTTGAGACAACCTTGGTGGCGATAATGCAAGGCGCTGTTGACATGTCCTCAGAAAATGCCTTGTCTCATTGTGGACCACTCTTCCCTACAGTATGTTAGGTATTTATTGAATAAATAAAACAATATAGGACATTCTAATAACTACTATCACTAAAAACATTTGTACAAAGCATTATATTAGTTGAAAACTCAATTTTTGGTCCCATAAATATTAACATAAAGTGTTTTCACATAAATCACAAACAAAAATAAAATATATTTCAGCAATGTTATGTTAAATTTTTAAAGAAACATTTAATGTTAGATACACATTCTTCAAAAATCTCTATTTTGACACAGTGTTTGAGCATTATAACAAATTAATATTAGAATAGAATAATATAATAATATAATTATATAATCGCTATTTACAATTTTAAATGCCTCAAAATGCGTACATAATACATAGGTTTCATGATGGAATAATTCAAACAGTTTCATCTTAATTTTAAATATTTTTTACGTTTCCTACATACATATCTTGTATACACATGTGTGTTTGCTGTATTATCCAATTACTATCGTCCATGCCTCTGCAAAAACCGACAAATAAAATTGTGTAAAAAAAAACAGGGGTGTTTTTATAGCTCATGGACGTATAAATAAAGATATTTATTTATACGTCCATGTTATAGCCCAATCGTGTTCTTCCTAAATCCATGTTTAAAGGAATTGTACAGATAAATGTTTGTTATATTCTTAAGCAGTCTTGAAATTATACAACACGAGTTTTTAGGTCTGCCCAATTTCATAAAATCAATTAAATTTTGAACCCAACTAAATTTTTCAAAAAAGAATGTTGAATTTTACAGGCTCAGCGACGATATAATATAAAGTAAGGCACATTATAATCATTAAGTAGTTATTACAATAAAGGAGTGAAATTTGGATATAACGCTCTAGTTTGTACTCGTACCAAATTTACTTTTTCTATCTTCATGAAAAAACAAAACCGTTTTTAGTGACATAAGCAAGGCATAATATAAGCCACTTTCGTGCATCCGTTTACTACGACTCCGCTTATAAAGACCGACCGCTTTTAACGACGGAATTTCACAAAATATTGTCCAGTTACAACTAAGACTAGCATTGATATGTTTACAAATAAATAGTTGTTATTGGTCTTACAAAATTTCATAAACATAGTAATTTGGTGACCTACGAACTATGTGACTATCAGATCTGGCATTAATGAAAACACTAATTTGTCTACAGTGCGTTCTCATAGCAAAGCTATGACAGAGCCAAACTAATTTTTCAAAAGTAAAACAGTTACAAGTATTTTTTCTCTAATAGTCGTTTTTAATACTTTATATGAAGATTCAAGAAGTTTTGAAACATCTTTAAGAAGCTATCTCCGCCCTGAATGTGACTGTTTATTATTCGGCAGTAATTTGCGGGTGATGATTGCGTACGCATACAAAAATGGCTTCTACAAGACGAAAATGTTTCTCCATTAAAGAAAAATTTTTATAACACAACGTTTAGACGCTGGCGAGTGAAATGAAACGATTGCGAAGGAATTTGGAATCATTCGACAATATCCACAATTAAGAAAAATAAACACAAGATGCCCAACTCTTTTTCAATGCCAATGTTTTAAAACCTAAACAAATAAGTGAGGGTGTCGTCTAAGAACAAGCTAACTGTGCACCTTTAGAATGGTTTAAGCTGCAAGCTAATCGGGGAATGCCCGTAAATAGGCCTATGCTTCAACAAAACGGCAATTTTTTTTGCAAAGAGCTAAATATTCTTAATTTTGATTGTTCGGCCAATTGGATTGACCCATTTGGTCAAACTGTACTCGTCCGAGTACAGCAGCAAAAATGGCCTAGTAGTGACACATCTTGCAAAAGAGTGGTACTCCATGAATATGTCCTATTCTATTAAGAAGTGTTCTACTAGGTTTTCACAAATTATACCCTAGGTGGCGCTTCTCTTCCTAACCTTTGCCGCAGTAATTAGAAGCTAACCTCCATATTTCTATTGGATCATTGAAGATCATTGAGCATTGAAGTGTTTGCTATTTTGTGATTTTGATATCATTTATCATTTTTTAAACTTTAATTGTTGGGTAGAAGGGTAAACACTGGTAATGCTTATTTATACAGTATAAGAATTTTTTATTGTTGTTTTTATGTTACAAAATACTCATGTACTCATTTGAGTACAGTGGGTTTGTATGGGGTCAAATATTTATGTTTTTTGGTTTTTTATTCTTTCAGGTTCAGTATTTGTCTTGGAATGAATTTTCAAGAATTGCCACCTATGAGTCCCATTGAATTTTATGGAGAACGTTATAAAATACCTGCTTTAGCTTAAGATGACCTTGCGAGTTCCACTCATAAAGATGTATTGGTGGTACTTATTCCCCCTGAGATTGACTATCAAACTGACAATGAAAATATAGATGAGGATGATCTTCCGACCCAAAGCTTTCTGAATGATGTTCCCAGAGAAATAGAGTTTTATTACATGAGTGATGATTCTGACAACGACGAAGAAGACAATCGTTTCCTTGTCATTAGACTAAAGAGAAAATTTAATGAAGGGTCAAAATAAAATCAATGAATCTGACTGCACGGCAGAAATTACTGATAATACTATATCTATAACAGGTTACAAGGGTCGTCTGGATGATAGCCGCTCAAAATAACAATCATCAATTTCATGTAACACAGGAAGTGATAAAGATATTTCTGTACTTTTTACTAGATACCTTAGATTGCCACGAGAACGCAATTATTGGTGTTTAGATGAGGATCTTTAGGTTCCCCTCGTGACTAATGCAATTTCAAGGAACCTTTTCTAAGAAATAATAAAATACCTATATTTGGCGGATAAATCGCAAATTGATACAAGGGACAAAATGTATTGTAAATGTAAATAAAAAATTTCAACAATTTGGCATATTCCACAAAGACTTATCAATTGATGAAGCGATGATAAAGTATTGTGAATATTACTCCTCTAAACAGTTTATAAAGGGAAAGACAGTAAGATTTGGGTGCAAGGACTGGATGCTTTGCAAATGGTTATTGCAACAATTTTGACACATATTATAGAGCATCAGTGGATAATCCGAAAGAATCGGCGTTGCCTTTAGGATCACAAGTTGTTTTAAAAATGCTTGATGTCGTTGATGTGCCTACTGACCACAAAGTATTTTTTGACAATTTTTTTACTAGTTATAATTTGATGGAAACTTTGAAAGAGAAGAGAAAATCTTATAAAAAAATGTCCCCTGCCATCCTCCACAGCAATGAAAAAAAAAAAGATTTGTGGATATTTCGAATATCGCTTTGACAAAACAATTCTACTACTTTTTGTAAAATGGAAGGACAAAAATGGCATCAAATTACGATAGTATTGAACTACTTTCAAAAGTGAAACGTTGGTATGCTGCTGCTGTACCTCAATAAAAACTTTTCTCAACATACAATGCTTCAATGAGCGGTGTTAATCTATTTGACCAATCGGTTAACTACCGAGTCAGTATACAAGGTAACAAATGGTGGCGGCACAAAAAATGTTGTACTATCGAAAAAAAAAATGTCGTGGGATCAAATGTGTTAACTGTTTGAAGAGTAGAGATAATAGTGAACATTGTCGCAGGAAAAATTACTGGATAGTCTTTGTCGGTTAAATAGAGCGATGTGACCGAATGGCAAACCAATGTTTGGTGCAGACGAAACTGGATTATTCTATAAACTAAGGCCAGATAAACCATTCAAAATTAGAGGTGAAAAATGCTCGGGAGGAAAGCTTTCAAAAGGCAGAATAACTGTAAAAATTTGTTAATTATCGCCAAATCCAAGAATCCAAGATGTTTTAAAAATGTCCGATTTTTGCCGGTAGATTATGAGAGCAATCGCAAGGCCTGGATGACGTGACATTTTTATTAAATGGGTATGCTATTGGGGTCGTGAACTGACTAAAAAGAAGAAAAAAATTCTAACTGTCCGGCTCGTCCCTCATTCAGAGAAGCAGAACTCTCATTTTCCTGCCTCCTAAGACAACTTATGTATGCAACCTTTTCAACTGGAAGGGGAGACCTATGTTCAACTTTGGACGCAGAAAGCAGGAAGATGATGATTATGCAACCTATGGATCAAAGAATAATTCGAGTTTTATCTGTCTAGGCGAGAGCTCTGAATAGAAGACTACCTATATGAAATGAAGAATTTGAACAATATTTTGGTATTGATGATGATCTCGCAACATGTGTTGAGCCTACTGACGAAAATATTCTACAAAATATTATACTCAATAGCCAAGACAGCGAGAACAAGGAAGACTGGAAGAAAATTGTACCACCCCGAGTTGAAAATGAAAGAGCCAAAAGAGATGGGAAGGATTGTTAGGACATTTCACCTAGATTGCGTGTAAGCCGAAGAAAGGATGGAGTTTTAGCTAGCGAGTTGTGATAAAAAAGGGGATTTTTATATTAAAAATTTAAATGTAAAGAACGCAGGAACAATTTTAGGGTTGAAACAATTGGAATTTAACTGGTTATCGAGTCGAATATTACAAATTTATAAAGTTTGAAACAAAACTTACAGTAAAATAAAAATTATTTTGTATTGTTAATAATAAAAATAATATAATATATATAAAGTTCGTCCCAAACCCTTCTTTCAGTGCGTCATAGTTGATCGAATTCTCTCTAACGCATTAAGCTAGAAGTGATAGAAAAAATCGTGAGTCTGTGATTATTATACATAGAACTTAGAAAATTATGTATTGTTTACGTGTATTTGTATATTAAAGCGAATTCTACTCACGGATGTATAATTGGTTGGAGTTTATAATACGTTAATAAGATATCCAATCAATGATGCGCATAAATATAATGTGACGCAGAAGGTCTCGATCTTGACAGTACTTTCACAATGTCAACTGATAAAATAATAATTGTCATTCCAGGTTACTATTTTCAGACATTTTACAGTGAAAATTTAATTTTGTATTTATTGTCATAAAAATATTTTAAATCTGCCGAGATATACCGAGAAGGAACAAAGATTAATATTAAAATTATTAAATTATTTTCAATTAGAAAGAGAGGCTTGGACTTTATTACCAGTTTCTGTCGTTCATTAACCAATAACTATAAACATGTTATTAGAACTCGTGTATACAGAATGTTTAGTGAAGGTTTGTATTAAAATATAGTTTGCCATAACCTACTGAAATATTACTAGCGTCTTTAAATTTTTTCTTGTTAATTTTAGGCCAACATGTTACCCTTCATACCAAAAATATCAAATTCAAGTTGGACTAATCACTCTTTAGTAGAATGTTTAAAAGGGAGGCATATACTTGTTTCAACAACCATGATGAAACTTGAATTATTGGAGATGGTAAATCTTAGGTAATTAAGCACTTTCCTTGAATGTATAGAATAGGAATTATGACAAACTGAAGTTCCAATATAATGCGCAATAAAAATTTATATACAGGACGAAACCTTCTATTATGTAAATTAAAAATTTTACCTTAAATATTAAAAGACAATTTTGAATTGTTAAAGTTTTTATTTTATATTAAAAAAAATAACCTTTTCACATTTAACCTATTACGATCCTGCAACTGTCAGATTTAACTAAAATGTCATGCAATAATTCTCGACATTCCTAAAATCCTATGACGTCACAATTAGTGACGCACTGAAAGAAGGGTTTGGGACAGACTGTACACATTTATTATGGGTATGATTTTACCCCTGGATGATTCTTGATAATAATTTTTTGTTCTCATCATCTTAAGAGCGTTATAGCTAAATTTCCCCACTGGTATAAAAGAAATAAAAGTAAATATAAAAAAAATATATAAATTTTAAATTAGTGGCACATAAAGCCATATAACTAAAAAATAGTCCTAGTAGGTCACAACGAAACATATTGTTGGCGCTTTATAAAATAAAAAAAGAATTCGAGTTTAACTAACCTTTGGTCCCTCCAGTTCACCGTACTAATACTTAATACAATAAATTAATAAAAAAGTATATATCAAAAATCTTTCTCACTTTCTGCGGGCACGCACATAAATAACTTAGCACAGCCAATATTAAAATCGTTAAAACAGTTCTGTAACCAAAGTGGTTTGTTTTGCCAATATATCGTAACGAAATATACTGGAATACCACACAATATAAAAGCTACACCAACTCCTACTTCTAGAGGGGTTACGTAACACGGAAATGTTACTAAAAACCCGCATATTATGAAGAATGTAATAGGAAGAATTAAGTTCACTTTGATGGGCCGTAGAGCTTTCGGATGAGTTTTGCGCATGTATAAAAGTCCCACAATACTGACGGTAATAAAAAGTGCTTCTACAAAAGATCCATAATTAATAAGAGCGTATACATCTTCTACCATTACTAATGCCAGTGTAATGATTGCCTGAAACAAAATTAAATCTTCTTTAAATCCGATAATCAGCGTTTTAATTATTAAGATAAAATTTTATTATAACAACATTATTACAGAATTACATTTTAGTTTATTATAAAAAAATATTTAAGTAAATATTAAATCAACCTCGAAAATATTTATATGGTTGCATATTTACTAGCCCACGGGGCAAAAATTATAGTATGTCTATCATAAGGTCTACATCAACGAAGCAATGTAAACGAAGGCAGACTTTGTTAAATGTACCCAAGATATATGCTTAAAATAACAGTAAAGAAGTTCCTTCTTCAGAAGAAAAAAGGACCACATGTGCAACGAACAAACCAATAATAGCTAATAAGCCACGTAGTCCTAGCAGACCCGCCATTAATTTTTAGAATGCAATATATTTCAATGTTTTGTTACTAAATATCTCAGTGCAAATGAAAACCCCTTCATACGATATACATCAATTGAGAGCCACTTCTACAAAGAGATGCCAGACTCTTCTCTAGAAAGTTCAAATGCCAAAAGTAGATTTTACCTTACTCAACTATCCCAAACATTCACACAATCCATCTGAAATAAATCAACAATTGCAGTCTACCATCTCCAGATATCTTGATTTCAAACTAACTTTTACTGATGCCTCCAAAAGCAGCAATGGTGTAACTGCTGCAGCTATTTTCGAAGACAGCATCTCTGTCACCCGCCTAGCCAAGGAGTGAAGCATATATACTGGGGAAATGCAAGCAATCTCCATCGCACTGAACCAATGTACCAGCAACGATATCAATTTTCTTATTATGAATATGATATCCTTGAATGGTGCCAAACAAATATATCCGACTCATGCTAATTTAGCACAAATGAAAGACATGCTATACAATGCATAAACATGGCACATACATAACATTCTTATGGGTACCATCCCATATTTCGATAAGGGGTAATGAAGCAGCTGATAAAGCAGCACCCAGAAGTGTCAATAACATGACAAACTCTATAATGCAAAACATACCATTTTCAGACTAGAAAACATTAATAAAATCCTACATTAACAAAACCTGGCAAGAAAAATGGAGCCAAATAGAAGCAAAACTAAAAATTATCAAAGTAGATGTTACTTCTGCTTTACTCCCGCTCCCAGCTCAAAGACATGACCCAGTAATCCTCAACAGACTGCGGCTACGTCATATAAAATTTACACATGGATACATCATCTCCAAGGACCCTCAGCCGATTTGTCACAACTGTCAAATACCAATTTCAATGCAATATAAAATAATAGACTGTCCAGTCTACTCAACAGCAAGATCGACAGCGAAAATACAACACAATCTGAAAGAAACTTTAATAAAAGACATCAGTAAATCAATAAACTTTTTCAAAAATTGTAAACTGTATAACAAACTGTAAGATTTCACAAAATGCTTGTATTTTTTAAAACTGCTTTGTAAATGTAAATATGCTTATCTTGTAGTCTGAAATGGCTGCGGTCTGTATGCAGATCTCAGAACAGAAATAACAAAGAACATGTTTCCACTAGAAAAACCTGGACTGTACAGCATATCCCGTTGAACTTGTGATTAAAAATATAGTCCGTCTAGAAAGTATCCGGAAAAGGAAAGCAGAATTATAATTTTACGGTATTTATTTCTATCACTTGAAATATAAAATGTCAACAAATAATTCTTATCATTTACTTATACAACCTCCATTTAAATCTAAACACTTAACTAAACGTCCAGGTACACCCGAAACTAGGCCATAATTTTCGGTAATGGTGTTCCAGGCCTGTAAAATTGACCGAATCAAACTTTCTTTATCTCGTGGCGCTGCTCGTTCCACTTCAATCTTCATCAGTCTCCGTATGTTTTCAATGGGGCTAAGATCTGGAGATGCTGCTGGCCACAGAATTGTTGCCAATTCGTGTTCTTACATCCAAGCTTGAGTATAAGCAGAAGTATGGCATCTTGCATTATCTTGCTGAAAACGCCACCCCTCTGGATATAAAACATGAGCCGTTTCAAGAAGAAAACCATTTAGGATGTCACAATATTTCGCACTATCATCAGTACCATTAACTATACAGAGAGGTGTAGCACCACGCTGAGATATTGCTCCCCAAACCATTATTTTAGTGGGAAATTTGGAAATTTGAACGGTAACATTTTCTCTTGATAGGAGTTTTAGATGATTTGCACCAAGCTGGAAACAACTTTCATCAGATATAAAGACATTATTAAAAATATCTTCTCGAAAACGTTGACAAAAATCTATTCTTTGTTGCCTTTGCAGAAGTGTCATTCAGTGACATGCGGACAGTTTCTGGGCACACTTTTATTCTTCGTTGATTTTGAAATCTGTTCGCTAATTTTCGAAACTCTAGGCGCGGATTTTGTCGTCCTAAAGTCACTAAAGCATTTAAATTGTTTCCGCGAATCTTATGCGGTCTACCCGAAACTGGTCTATGTCTCATATCTATGCCATTTTTTATCCTCTTTATTGTCTCATACACTGCAGTTTTTCCGAGTTCAGTCAATTGCACTAATTTTTTAACGTTTCGGACACCCTTTCTATACAAATATTCCACGACTTTTCTTTTTTCTACTTGCGACATTATTTCACAAATCTTAAGTCTGTTTACAAACAACAATATTTGACAGATGGTGTTGTCATGCGATTTTGTCCATATCCTACTATCGACACAACCTACTTGATGCATTACTTTTGTCTTAAAATGTTACAAAAAGGAAATCTATTAAAATTAGAAAAAATATAAATTTCCGGATACTTTCTAGACGGACTATATATAGGCCAAGCCAACCGACGAACATCCGACAGACTGGACGAACATAAATAGGTCTCAGGAGTACATAAATATCGTCACCATTATTCAAATAAGAACATACTACCACACACAAAATAGAGATGACAGACAACCACAAAATATTAATTGCTGAGATTCCCGACCAATTTATCTTGGGATGGACTTAAAAAAAAACTTATTATGTATTAAAAATGGGGTCGTATTAGATGTTAAAAATTATCCTTAATGTCGGTGGTGAAGAGTTTTCATGGAGCAAAGAAAAATGAGCATATTAACTAGTTGTGATGAAAATACCATCAAATAGTCTGTGAATCTCACCTGTTGTCTTGAAAAATAAGAAGGATGGTTCCACGCTTTTTTGTACTGACTACCGCCAGCTCAATGCGGTAACAAAAAAAATTGTTACCCCTTGTCCAAGGTACTTAAAGTATTCTACTTTTTCGAACTTACATTCTCTAATATTTATCTCTGTTGTATTAACTGTATTTTTCCGGGAGCATATTAGGTACTTTGTTTTATTTTGGTTGACAAACCCTTCTTTGATGCTTTCTTACAGAACTTCGAAAATTCTTCCTTTAAACTGTGTAGGTTTCTGCTAATCAGCCCTATGTCATCAGCAACAAGTTGCGACGTCGATATTATAATTGTACCTTTTGTTTGGATAGCTCTTATTGTTCCTTTTATCGTGACATTAAATAGTGAGGTTAGTAGTGAGTGGCCTTGTCTTACTCCAGTTGCTATTTCTCTAGATCTCTAGATTTTTCATGTCTTCTATTATTACTGGTCTTAGTAGGCTATCAAATGCTTGCTTGAAATTTAAAGAGAGGATGTGTAAGTCAATATGACGTTCATAACATTTATCGATTGACTATCATTATCTGTATAGCATTTATACTTGACCTTCCCTCTCTAAATCACTATTGGTAGTTTTTTATTTTAGTTTCAATGTATTTTGTGAGTCGTTGTCTCTGCAATAATGTCAATATTTTGTAGCAGCTGTTAATAACGTTATTCTTCTACAGTTGTTGCATTGTGGGGTGTCATCTTTCTTTAGAACAGGAAGTATCCACACTGTTTTCCATTCTTTGGGCGTTATATCTTTTTCTCAAATTCTTATTTCTAGGTCGTATATTTTTCGTTGCGGCTCTTCTCGACCTCGTTTTATTAGCTCGTTTGAAATCTTGTCTGTATCCGCTGCTTTTTTCGCTATAGATTTCTTATCACTAATATCATTAAAACGTCAAACCTTATGATACGATACTGACGTAGATATGTAAAAGAAAGTAAATATTTACATAAATATCAGGGCCAACAACAGGTCACTATCTAATCGTTCTTTTGGCTGCTAAGGTCATGGCAATTTTTTTTGTTTGATAGTTGGAATATTTACTTTGGATGTTTATTAAAGGCGTTTATTATCTCATATTCAATGATACTACACACCCAAATTTCATATTGTTAATAATTCGTGTGTATTTAAGCTACAAAAAAAAATGTGTTTTTCCAAAGTAAAAAAGATAAACTATAAATCGAAGGTGCCAGCATTGGACAAGACCATCCGAATATTGGCGATCAGTATGGCAATCTTTATTTTGTCTGCAGCAACGCGGAAAAGCTGCACATATGTTGTGTTAAATCAGGTTCTGAGGTTCTTTAACCAGGTTATTCTTCTTCTACTTGTACCTCGCCTTCCAAATATTTTCCTCTGCAGGATGGCTTGTAGGAGGGCATATCATTTCGTATGTGTCCGAAGTACTGTAGCTTTTGATAGTCGATGGTTTTCAGTACCTCTCGGGTTTTCTCCATTCGTCTGAGGATCTCTTCATTTGTAATTCGGTTAGTCCACGAGATCTTGATCATTCTCCGATATTGTCACATATCAAACGCTTCCAATCTGTTGCACATATCTTCCTTTAATGACCACGATTTAACGTCATAAAACATAACTGAGAACACGCAGCATTCTGTTTTATACCAAGAGAAAGATTGTGGCTTTTGAAGAACGCCCTCATCCGGTTGAAGGTGGAACTTTTCCGATACGCACTATTATGTCTTGGTTATTGGTTCATTATTAATTTATTATGGTGCCGAGGTAGTTGTAGTGCTCCACTCTTTCTACTAGGTTTTGGTTGACGTAGAGTTGACCTTCTGTTATTTTTTTTACTAATTATCATGAGCTTTGTCTTGTTTACGTTTAAATTGAGTCCATATTGTTGACTGTGGTACGTGATTTTGTTCATGAGGACTTGTCGGTCTTCTTGGTTGGCTACAAATACAGTTGTGTCATCTGAATATCTGCTGTTGTTCAAGCGGTACCCGTTTAGTAGATTGCCTTTTTTAAATTTTGCTTAAAGCTTCGCTAAATATTCTTTCAGAGTAGATATTAAATATTAGAGGAAACAAAATACAGCCTTGCCTCTACAAGGAATGATTTCTACGAAGTCGGTGTGTTTTAACCTTTAATTCTGATATTTGCGGTTTGATTCCAATAGTGGTTCAATAACCCACTATGGCGAAACCGATATATTAACATTCACATGAAATCAAGAATTTATAATGCCAGTATAAGACAGATAATGACGTACACATCAGAAACAAGACCTGATACAGCCACAACACAAAGGATAACGGCAGCAATGAGAATACTGGGAAGAATTACACGAAATACACTGAGAGACTGAAAGATGAGTTAAAACATTACAAGAAAATGTAAACAACATGATTAAATGAAGTGGATACACAACAATAAACAAGAATGTAATGTATAATAGAGCACATGTATAATAGAGACCAGAGTGGTGAAATCAGTAAGAAGTACATTTCCAAACTGTAGAAGAAATACAGGGCAAGCTCGCATAAGACAATCTTTCATAAAGGTATAAATCCGACTATGATAAAGCAGGACTGCTTATAGAATAGAAGAAGATAATATGCTGTTAACTGAAATCTTAAGTTTTAACTTAAAACTTAAATCAAGTAAGCCGCACGGAGTATCGCAGCAAACTAAACATCAAAATTCTAATTTTCTTTCATAAGACAATCATGGAGAAATGTCATTCATGCCATTTTGAATTTAGATAATGGTTATTAATGAATTGTTAGTTTTTTTTTCGTGTAAAATATTATATTCGAAAATATTAAATAAATCGGTGTAAACAATAACGTTCTAGGTAGTTTTTTTTCATTTTTGATATTGTGATGGAATATATATGAAAATGAAACTGATGAAACCAAGAGGCTTTAACGAGCAGACTAGGTCATAAAGCAACGTGACAAAAGTATCTAGAATTGTGGTAGCACACAGACACCATCCTGATAATTAACTACATCGAGCTCAAGCAGATCTGATTATTAACAAACTGGAACAAAAAGTTGATGAGGTTAGAATTAACTTCTGCAGTTCCATAAAACATCGTTTAGCGAAGGAACCCTGTGAAACTATAAAAGCCTTTGGCCTTTGGATAAACTTAAATATAGTTTATCCAAATAATATGTCCAGGCGCTCCATAGTCCTCACCCGCGCCCTCAAGAAAGATGTTGATGAAGAAACCATCAGGCCCCTTCTAAAGAGGCAAAATAAAGACATTAAGACAGAAGATTGGTTGTTGAAAAATCAAAAGATCGGGGAAGACGCGCAAACTCTAGTCTATACGATTGACAAGGTCTTGTATAAAGCATTGAGGGCTGCTCATTTTAAGGCATATTATAAACTTGGACAATTGATTTAAGACAATCAGGGGCCTGTCTGATAGTTTTCGGATCAGCATACCTCCCTTATGATGATGACGAATAACCACCATCAAGGGGGTTGGAACAGCTAGTGAGAGATTGCAGGAAAAATGGACTTCAATTAATCATTGGCTGTGATGCTAATGCGTACCATCTCACCTGGGATAGTACAAACACCAAACTGTTAAAAAATGTCTTAGATGAGGTTGTCTTGTTCAGAATATCGACACATTTTGAAATAACAGGCAATGAGCCTATGAAGGAAACTTATCGTAATTCCGATTACTTTTTTGAACAGGACAATTGTCTAATGAAATAATTTCGAAAATAATCTAAAAAGTTAAACGAAAAGTCTTGAGAAAATTGAAATTTTTGGTTGAATATATTTTGAAAGTTTTATAAAAAGTTTCGTAGTTCATTTTTTTGGACAGGAGAAAGGTATAATAAAAAGTAACGTCATGGTTTTTCGTTGTGTTCGAACTTGTGTTTAAAAATTAAAAATTTAACAGTTTAATATATTAAAAATACAGATTTTATTGTAAAAAAAATATTAATCGTGGATGCATAAGTTAACTTCGTAGCTTCCTTCGTAGTCCTTTCATACTTCTCTCTAACTCGATCTTTCACGATATAGTTTTAAGGCGACGGCCACGGTTTTAGCTTATGAAGGCGCCCTCTACAGGAGAGCTTTTAAGTATAATAACCGTAACCAAATCGTCCATTTAAAATGTCCTTCTATATGCGTCTATATTCTTTGGTATTACATTAAAAATGCATAATATAAATAGATGTTATGCACACCAAAAAATATACACTCTTGGATAAAAATATCGAATATTTTGGAATTTTCTTATTTTTGTTTTTTCAAAATAAATTCTGGTCAATCAAGTCGTTTATTGTAAAATAGAGTTTATTTAAACAATGTTTAATGAACAATTTTAAGGTTTTTATACGGAGAAAATTGTGAAAAAAATAAATGTTTAATAGGCAAATAAGGTTATTTTACTCTAAACTTAAATGATAATTTAAATTGCTTAAACAAGTCGTTTTAACTGAAAGAAGTGCATGATCAGTAACGAGTATTCCCCCCTCTAGCTCTTATTACTGCTTGCATCTTTCTCAGCATGCTTGCAAGTAAATTTTGAACATATCCTTAGGGAAATAGCATTCCATTCATCCTGTGCAGCAAGTCGAAGCTGCTCTATCATATTTGGAACGGGATTTCTTTGTCCTATGCTGCGTTTTAGGTGATCCCACATGTGCTATATTGGATTTAAATCCGGGCTAAACGGTGGCCAATCCAATCTTGGAATTTTGACCTCATCAAGATAATTACTCACTATGGCAGAGCCATGTGGTCGAGCATTAACGTGAATCTTTCATATCACTTCCACAAGTGCGGTACGTACCTCCCAACTAATACCTTCGCAAATAATTATGCCATCAACTCCAAAACTAACGGTCTGGGAGAGACTGCAGCTGGCGAATCGTTCTCCAACTCTTCTGTAGGCGTAGTTTTGACCATCTGGCTTCCATAATAGGATTCTGGTCTCATCAGTGAAAAGAACGTTTTCCAGTTGTCGATATTCCACTAAATATGTGTTCTTGCAAATTCCAAACGACGAATTTTATGATTTTGGAAAAGACGTGGAACTTTGGCGGGGCGTCTGGGCTTTAAGTTTGCTTCTTTTGATTTTCGTCTATTTGTGAACTCACATTAACTTGTCTAACATTTAATAGCTCATTTCTGAGGTGCATCGATGTCAATGAACGATTTCGTGTAAAATTAAGAACCAAAAAATGGTCATCAATTGCGGTTGTGCACCTTGGGCGTCCTTTACCAGCCCTTCGTACAAAATTTCCTGTTCCGCGGTACCTTTTCAGGGTATTCGAAACTATAGATTCAGTTCTGCTGAGACGTCGTGCGATATCTTTTTGTGCATATCCTTCCTCGTAAAAAATTACAATATGTGCTACTTGGGCTTCATCGCAGTGTCGAATTGGTGAGATACTTATTTTAAACTTAATTAAATAAAAACAATATTTAATTATAACCGAATTAGTATGATTTTTGCTTTACGTGAAGAAGGTTTTTTATGATAAAATGTACGAATGCCACTAACCACTGAATAAACGTCAAAATAAACATCAAAATATTTCAGACCAGTTGAGTACATCAGCCTACTATATGAGTATTATCAGTAATCTAAAATTATTTTGAAATAATAGTGACTACAAAAAAAAATGGAAAATTCCAAAATATTCGATATTTTTGTCCATGAGTGTATATTGATATCATAATTCTGCTATAAATAACTTTTGATATTTCATTAATAAAATAATTGTAATAAATCCTAAGTATATGTATAGAAAAACTGATAATAGCCTACTTACATAACATATCGAAAAACAAACTTAATTAGAGTAATCTGCGCAATAAAAATAATGCTGGTTGGAATTTTAGCCACTTCCACAGAATGACATAAATCTACATAACCTTTTAAACATAACTTATTGTTTATATATTTTTAATAAAACTATGAGTATGAGTACTATCCATCGAGTTGTACTATCTGTTTATAAACAACATTTATATTGATAACTACTAGGATATAAACGTTATGCACCGACATTTTGATTTGAAAAATGACTAAAATGCCAACCATCGGTATTTAAGTCTAAAATCTACCACCTACTACTTAATTACAATTTATTTCGATGGCTCATTATTAATTGATTCGCCACTGTATGTATTCAGGTTATATTACTTACCAAAAATACTAAAGACGGGACAGGTGTCAACCTTTTCACAGAAATCAAACAGATAGCTTGCGGTAAATGACCATCTCTTGCTCCTACATAAAACAACCTCGAGGAAGCAAATATCGCTCCATTTAGCGAGCCAAATGTTGAGCAAGCGACGAATAAAGGCATGATGAAAGAAAACATGCCTAAAATTTTATCACCAAAAGTCACAGCAACAGCCTCCGAAGCCAAAACGTCATCTTTGCTCAATACAATAAAGTATGCTATGTTTGTGACAACATATACGACTGTTACTACCGGCATGGATATACAGATGGCTTTGGGAAGATTCCTAAAACAAATTTGTATAAACGTCAAAATTACTTTTAAATTAACAGACGCATTGCAAGCAAACTCATTTATATTCTTAGGTACAGTGTTAGAAAAGCAAGAAATGAACATATACGAGTCCCTTCCCATATCAGTTGGCCCAACGTTAGATTAATAGGAAAATTAAATTTTAGAGGACAAAAATAAAAGCGCAGCGTCAATTTTAGAAGTTTTAATGCATCGAACAATATTTTTGAATTTCCTAATTATAGAAAATATTCTATAACTTAATGAAAACTATTGATTACACAGAATAATAATAAATTTAAAAAAAAAACAAAAAAAAATGTGAAAGTTTACCACTGAGTTACATCTCCTTTAATTATATGACATCCACAATTCTTCAAGGCATAGTTTTTACCAAGTTTTGACAAAATTCTAATGTAAACGAATCCCATATTTTTTGCAATTTTTCCTTCGATTAGTTGACGGACCTGGCAGGATGTGTTCTGAAAGCTTTTTTCATTTCGAGCCACAAGGTCTCTATCGGGGATAAGTCGGGACTGTTAGAAACCCATTCCAGAAGTGACATGCCATGGTTTTCAATCAATTTTAAACTCTTTTTTTGAGGTACGACAACCCGCGCCGTCCTGTTGGAAGACAAAACCTTCAGCTGATGTTAAACGGTGATTCATAATAGGTAAGAGATTCTTCTAAAATATTCAAATATTTGTCCGTGTTTACAATCGATAAAATGTAACTTTCCCACACCTTTAGACGACATGCTGCACCATATCATGACAGATGCAGAAAATTTGACTTTTATCTTCAGACAGTCGGGATGGAAAGCTTCATTTTTCCTGCGAATGACGCGACTTCTACTGTCTCGAACACACACTTCAAATCTCGACTCCATTGTATCATTCCATTGTATTGAATCCTATTGCAACTGAGTCCAATCTTTATGCTCTTTTGACCATCTTAGTCTATTTTTCTTTTATTGTAATGTTTAAAGTGGCTTTGCCTTAGCCTAAAATAAAATGAAATTTTTTAAAAACAATTCGTACTAATTTTTTCAACTATAAAACTTACTTTGTAAGTGCCAAATCCTAATTTGTGGGATTCTCGGTGACATGTTGATCTAGAAACGTGTCTTCCAATAACGTCACTCCATAAAACACTTAACTCCATTCGAATTTTCTCTATATTGCGTCTTAACGCCCTTCTATCTGCTTCGATTATTTTACTTTTTCGTACATTTATAAGTTTTCTGACGACCGAACCTGTAGTTTTGTGTCTTCTGACTATATTTCTTACAGTATAGCGTGGCAATTGCAACATATTCGCGATTTCCGAATCGGATTTTCCAGAATTAAAAAAATTAATAATGATTGAACAAATTTTCTCATCGATAACTTTACCTCGACCCATTGTACAATCCACAAACGGCAAAAAGCTTTACAATACTACTCATACAATATCATTTTTCTATAGCTACCTCTGGATTTAACGTAATTTTCAACGTATGTTGACGTAAGTGAATGCACAGCCAGGGTTTAGTGATTTTTTATATTGTTGAAAATAATTAAAAAAGCGTAAGGGTAATGTTTTTAATAAATATTAATAAAAATGCCATAGTAATAATATGGGAACTTATAAAAACATGCAAATGATAAGTTTATGGTAATCGACTTAAACTGCAAATTCCATAGGTGCAAATATTTTTTCAATATCGAAGAAATATATTTAAGACAAGTTGAGATTTGGACAGAATAATATTAATAGAAAAAGAAGATGCAACAGAGTACTATTATGATTAGGTTGAATTGTAGAAGTGAATATATATACAGGGTGCGGCATTAGTGCGGAGAAGTCCAATTACTCGTTACTCAGTACATCAATTATTAATGTGTTGATGCACCTCGGTGACCAACACAATCTTGGATGCGCCTGGGCTCACTTCTGATTAGATGGTCAATATAATGCTGGAGTTTCTTGTTTCATGCCATAATTAACTCCTCTCAAAGTGCCCACAAAGTCTGGGGATTTATTGGGCCAAAGCAAAGGATTGAGTCCAGCCTAGTCCAAAAAGTACATGGTGACTGTCGCAGTTTGTGGGCTTCCGTTATCCTGCTAAAAGATTGGATATTAGAGCGTCTGAAGATAGGTATGACATGAGGTTCCAGAATTTCTTATACGCCTCACTGAGTTGTTATGTTTCCTCTGACGAATAGAGGTGACCTTGAACCACAAGCGATGACAGCCCCACCATAGCCCTAACAGTGCGGAGCACGTGCCATTCGACAAAAAACTGTGGATTTCATCTTTCACCATTCCTGGTCCAAAACCAAGTGTTCCTTGCGCCGTTTAAGACGATTATCTTGATGCTCGGGGGTAAGAGATGCCATCCAGTGTGACCTGGTAATAAAGAAGCAGTCTCTTAAGGTCATCAACCTTAGGGACGATCTTGACGCTCGATGCCTGATAACATCTTAACACAGTATCTAAACTTCTGTGAACTCTATTCTCAATTTCCCGAAAAGAAAGTCCGGCTTCTCTTGGCTAACTATTCTCCCCCTTTCAAACTATTTCAGTTGGTGGAGCGAGTCTTTGTACTCTAAGCATTATAAAAAAACGACGGTTGAGTTTACCGAAAGTACAAGCTGAATATGGTCGCAAATTTCAAACATGAAATAAAATATTTCGGTTTGGCAGTGTTGGGATGTTTTTATAATGCATATGTTATATATAAATAGAGAAAGCTTTTAAAAAGTACATTTTGATTATACTATTATATGAATTCTGCAATTTTTAATTTATATGAAACATTAACTATTAAATATTTGTCTCTTTCGAAATTACCTAATTGCAAACATCTGTTGCAATCTTACAACTGCTGATTTGACGATTGGCAAATCTATCCCCTAATCTCTCAAAGCGCAATTGCCAAAAAATTTCTAATAATTAACTGCACTTAATCTCCAAATAAACAAATATTTACTCATTCTTGTTTTATATAAATCAAAAATTGCAGAATTCATAACATAATATAAATAAAATGTACTTTTCTAAAGCTTTATCTTTTTATATTTGAAGTATGCAGTATCTACATTATAAAAACATGCCCAACACTGCTAAACCGAATTTGTTTGTCCCATGTTTGACATTTGCGGCTATAATCAGCTTGTACTTTCGGTAAACTCAACCAAAAACGACTTTCAAAAAACTAAGAACCGCACACCGCTAAATGTTGATCGGTACTAAACTTAAAAGTTAAAATTTTTAGACTTTATTGTGACAATTGATTATATTTATTTCAACTTATTCAGATCTATTTTTTAGTGAGTGTGGTATTTTTAATATAAAATATAATTAACGTCAACAGCGAATCTTGAATCTTTAATATTTGCAACTAATAAAAAAATAAAATTAATACTACATTTAATATACATACTTATAAGGATCCTTAAGTTCCTCCGTAACGTAGTTTAAATAATTGTAACCGGAATATGAAAATAATCCTGAATAGAACGCGAGTGCAATATGGCCTGGGTCCCAATTCGATCCTTGCATAGGCCTTTGAAAATGTTCCACATGACCCAAGCAAGCATAGTAGATTCCAGCAATCACAATAATTCCAAGTGCGAACATTTTCGTGGCTGTGAATATTCCTTGGACTCGTGTTACCCATTTAACGTTATAGCAATTAATAGCCTGCAAAAGGAAAAAGAAATATTAAAATAATGTTTTGATGATAACCTATTAAATTAAAAAACAGAAAGTTCACAAAGAAGATATAGTAAATAGGAATCAAAGAATTCCGTTAAATTAACGTATGTGACGCATAACATGGCCAAAATATTCCAGTTTGCGAATTTTGACTGTTCTGACCTCTTCTCCCAGTCCCTCTGAACTTTTCTCATCTGCTGCAAAACAACCTCGTTACAAACTCTATCTACCCAGCTTATTCGCGGAATTCTCCGATACACCCAGATTTCAAAGACTTTAAGTTTTCTTAGAAGTGTATCTGTTAAAATCCAATCTTCGACACTATATAAAAGAATAGAGAACACATAACATCTTACTAATCTAATTTTCAGTCTCAAAGTAATATTCTTTCTATATAAGATTTTCTTCAACTTAAAAAATGCAGCTCTGGCCTTCTCTATACGTATTCTTGTACTCTATAAGTCTTTGATTGTGTCCCAGTTCTCATTTAAATAACAACCAAGATAAGTAATACTGTTGGTTCTCTCTAGTTGTTCTCCATAAGCTGTTTTAAGGCGTTTTACTGAAAGTCATTACCTTTGTTTTTGTGGTGTTTAGCTTCAGCCCATATTAATTACACGTTGTGGTAATCCTATTAATCAGTTGTTGATCTTCGTAACTATTTACAATTAAAACCGTGTCATCCGCATACCTTAAATTATCAATATCTATGCCATTAAATCAAATGCTTTATTGAAAACGAACTCCGAATAGATGATAAATATTAGTGGGAACAAAACGCAGAACTGTCTTACTCCTCATACGAGAAAATACTGATACAAATGATACTTTACGTACCTTTATACATTTCTACAAATGAAAACTAAACTAATAATAGAAAACCCCAACCAAACGTATGCAAGAAATAATTAAGAAATTATCCTTTTGATTGGTCAATGTAAATGTAATAAACCAAATATTAAAACAATTTTTTTTTTGTTTCTCATAGTACCAAAAATATACTCACCGTTAAAGTACAAATAGTAGCTGCAGCTAGCAGTCGCACAGCTTCGTACGGCGCTGGACAAGTGCCCCAAAATGGTTGTACGATGTATTGGGCGAATGTGATTGCCGTTATAGCGTTCCCTACAGGCACCAAAACAAATAGTGCTACCCAAAGGTATAAAAACGACGGAAGGGGTCCGAAAGCTTCTTTGATGTAAGCATAATCTCCTCCAGATTTTGGTATCATAGTACCTATAAAATATTGTTTGTGTTATTAAAATAAAGACATGAATTTCGTATTACAAATTACTATGATAGAAGATAATAAGTGGATAGTCTATAGTAGGTAGTAAGATAAGTCTTACTACCTAATATATGCATTATTTTATATGATGCGTTATGTTTTTAATATGTTAATTTTAATTTTATACTATTTTTTAACATGTAAGTACTTTATTGTATATTAACATAAATAAATAGCTTGTTGAGTTTATTGTAAGATAGTTCATTTGATTACATGAAATCAACCTTAACTTGGAGAGTCACCTGTCAAAAAAGATCATAGTACATGATTTGTCTAAAAAGATTCCGTAATAAATCATGAGGAAAAAACCTCACGATACTATCCCAACATGGTAAGTATTTGTATTTCTGTTATTCAAGAAAATCAATTATGTATTCTCAGTATGTTATTGACTTAATGATAGTGTTATTTTCTTTTTATTGATTTCCTCTTTTTCCTCAAGTTTTCCAGTTTAGGAAAGAGAAATATCTTTTGTCGATCTTGAATTGCATTGAGGAACAGAACAATATCGATTTGATTTAAAATACTTTAACGTAGTCACAGTATATTGCTTTATAAAGAATATTCTTTGGCAATATACTGTGACATAGTCATAATGCTGAAATTTACTAAAAAAATTTAATAATTCTATTCAAATCAACAGCTGTCTGGTTTGTTTATACCACTTTTAGTAGTTTAAATTTATTCCGCCAGAGGTCAGATACTTTTTTTTCAATCGCGAATAGAGAAGGCAAATGAGTACCAACTACCTGTATTTCTTGCATTCGTAGACTAAGAAAACGCATTTAATAGCATCGAAATGTGGGCTCTAGAACAAGCTAATAATAATTGTAGAACAGATTCGAGATATTGGCAACCAATATATAATATATATTAAAACACAACTATAATAGTTTAACTACACGAAAACATAAATCCCATCCCCATTAAAAGAGGAGTTAGACAAGGAGATAATATAATATAATTTATGGTTTTAAATTATATGTGACAGAAAAATGCAGCATATAGAATTTAAAAAGGATTATATTTGGCGTAATCTTCCTCTGTGTTTTATATTTCATTACATTACATGTTGTAGTATTGATTTATATGTGATTGATGCTTCAAATGATCTCTTTAAAATGTCCCATGGTATGTTTATAGTCTATGTAATAATAAAAATTTCAGCAAAAAGCCTTTTACGGATTAAACTATAAACGAAATTCGCAAAGAAAATGGATTATGAATTTGGGTGCTTGGAACATACAAGGAATAATGACAAAACAGGAGGAGGTCTTCCGTGAACTGAGTAAAATGAAACTAGACATCTGTGTATTAACTGAAGTAAAGAAAAAAGGAAGAAGAAATGAAAAGATAAAGGAATACCTGCATTTCTATAGTGGCGTAAAAAAGAGCGAACGAGCTAAAAGGGGAGTGTCTATAGCAATACATCAGAAACTGAAAAAATGTATTAAATCATGGCAAGAAATAGATGAAAGAATTATCCTCATGGAAATTAAGAAAAATGGCCATGAAATAGTGGTAATTGGAACATATGCACCGACGGATGACTCAAGGGTTGACAGCAAGGAAAGGTACTTTAACAAGTTAACAACTGTTCTAGCCACAATTAATAAGAAGAAAGAAATTTGGATCTTAGGTGATCTTAATGCAAGAACTGGAAAGAGCTCCAACAGTGAAATAATAGGGAGATATGGAGAAGACATTCTGAACGACAATGGTAAAAGATTAATAGATTTTTGCGAGGCACATTCTTTGAAAATATTAAATGGTTTCTTCCCCCATAAGAATATACACAAATTTACATGGACACAGCCTACCAGGAATTTAAAATCAATAATTGACTATTTCATTCAGCGTAAAGATTCTAAACTAAAAACGAAGGACGTGAAGGTGTTTAGAGGGCCAGAATGTGGAAGTTACCGCCATATGATTATTGCAAAAGTAATGGTGACATTTAAGAGAGAACAACAAAAATGATGAAGTAACAGACATAGGAACAACCATAGAAAACATAAAATATAACCTGGAAAGCTTTAAACAAGATTTGACAAAGTTCTTATATAAAATTAGAATAGCTCAGAAAATAAAAAATATAGAAACAAAGGACTTAGACCCTGAAAGTGTATGAGGTAATTAAAAAATATATTCATGAAGCGGCAAATGAAGCACTGGAAAAAGTTGAAAATCGGAAAAAAGGAAAACCTGAATGGTTGTCAACGGAACTAGAAGAGAAAGTTCTCAAGAAAAAACAAGCATATCACATATGGCTTCAATCCAAAGATCCTCAAGACAGAGAAATATACGCTAAATGGAATAGAGAAGTTAAAAAAGACGTGGATAAGGCGAAAAATATAAACTGGGAGGCTAAGTGTGATGAACTGGACATATTTATGGGTGGAACAAAAGTAGCACAAGCTTGGAAAACATTAAAGCAGTTTAGGAAAAATAAGAAAAATGAAGACAACATTTCTCTCATAAAGTTAAATGAATGGGAAGAATATTATACGAAACTGCTGAAAGAGGATAGAGTAGAGTACAGTTGGGAAAAGATAAGGGAATTAATAGACAACAGAGACGAAAGACAGGAAATCCCTTTAATAACATTATCTGAATTGACGGAAACCTTAAAAGAGGTTAAAAACGGAAAAGCCGCAGGGCCTGGAGACATTCCCATAGAGCTGGTTAAATATGGGCCGACCACTTTTAGAATTATTAATAGTAGACCTTTTCAATAAATGTATGTGTGGAGACCAGGAAATTCCTAAAGATTGGAATAAATCTTATATAAGCTCCATATATAAGAGAGGGAATAAAAGAGACTGTTCCAATTATAGAGGTATTAGTGCGACGAGCTCTGTGGGCCGGTTGTACGGCAGAATATTAAAGAAGAGGGTTGAAAGACAGATACAAGATATTGAAGAACAAAGCGGCTTTCGTACCGGGAGATCCTGCCTTGATAATATATTTATCCTACGACAAATAATTGAAAAGCGTGTCGAAAGAAGTAGAGAGACCCATTTGGTATTTATAGACCTTGAGTGAGAAAGCATATGATAGTGTCCCGTTAAAGAAAATGTTTGAGGTCCTCGAAAGGTCCGGATTGGATTCGACGTATATCCCAGCGATATATAAATTGTACGAAAATGCAGTTAGTTGTGTAAAAATTGGAACCAGAACCTCAAATGAATTTAAAGTCACTAAAGGCCTAAAGCAAGGATGCTGTTGAGATATACAGAGCAATTGAAGAACCAATTACCACATATAGTGCCGAATGTTGGACGATGACAAAGAATGAACGAGATAAAGTAGACGTTGTGGAAATGGATTATCTTAGAAGGTCACGTCGAGTATCGAGAATGGAAAGAATCAGGAATTAGGAAATACGAAACCGTACAGGAATTAGAGATACTCTTTCAGATAGAATACAAGGAAGGCAATTACAATGGTATGGTCACGTGATGAGAATGGAGGAGGAGCGGTGGCCAAAGAAAGCCTTAATGTATGTTCCGCCAAAAAGAAGGAAAAGGGGAAGACCACCAAATTCCTGGAGAAGAGAAATTACAAAAACAATGCAATCTAGAGGCTTAGAAGAGGGAGATTGGAGAGATAGGAAAAGATGGAGGCTGAAATGCGGAAAGCGGCAATCGCCGTAGGACCCCCGTTATATGATGATGAATAATAAATATCAGATTACCATGATTTTTAATGTTAAAACGCGTATAAATTAAATTTCAATTAAGAAGACAGCAAAACCAACACAATTGAAAATGAAAATTCTACTTAAGGTTGGGTACTATAAATAACGTATAATCATAAAAATTATAATTTTAAATGTAGTTTTTATCACTTGTGGTTTTAACGATAAAACAATGCATAAAATTAAAAAAACAGGGTGCGTAATAAACGCAAGACAGTTTCTTTTAACATGTTACTGCAAAATTCTCTGTAGTACGGCTGAAAAATAATTCTATTCAAGAAGGTTCAAGGGGTATAATTTATTATCCGTTACGATTTAGTTCATTACTAGACCATTATACGGGTTTTTTTGTTTAAACTATCCATTTTAATTTTCAAGATTTTTTAAAATATTTAGTTTTATTTAAAAGTGAATGTTTATTAATTAAATTATACATTAGAATTGTTAAAAACTTTCTGCAACTATTAGTTGTTACTTAATATCTGCAAAAAAAGAAAATTGTGTACAGCAACCTTACAGTGCCGTCTTTTTTTGTATTTTAGCCTTGGTTTAGAACCTTTAGCCACGTAACATAAAATATTAGTATTCATTTATTTAGGATTGTACAGGAAGGAAACTATTCACGCTCAGGGGTTCAACAGAGCGACTTAATTTATAACACAAGACATAAACCACGGTTAGACCAGTGGCGGCCGGTCAGGGTCGGCAGTACCGACCCACACATTTATAGATATTATAGAATTTTTTTAATATTTAACTTAATCAGTATTTCAATAATTAATTATCGCGGGTAATAAGTTGATGTCATTTGTTTCTTTGTAATAAAAAAATATCTGTGAGATGTTTTGATGTGTGAGATGTATGACAGACTCAATTTTATTCATGGTTTTTAAAAGAATTCAATCAATTCGAGCGTTAAGTAATCCCTGCGCATCAAGGCACTTTTTAAATTAATGATCCGAGATTCAAGTCAAGCATCCGACTGCAGAATTCTTATACAGACCCGTTTCGGCAAGCCGATCCCAAGCTTGACGATTTACATGTAAAAATCAACGAAATATTAGTCGATAGGCAACCAAATATACATTTCTCTCCGTACGTCTTTAAACGGTAGGTACGGCAGAATTGAACTTGCCGATGCTTCATTGGTATTGACCGCAAATGAAATGTTATTTCGGGAAGTACAGTGATAGTGCATTGAATAGCTTTCCTGAGAGTGTATCGATCGATTCGTTTTGTATTGATTTGTTATAGTTTTTTAAAGTAATACTGTGATAAGTTATCGTTGCCGTAAATAGTTAAAGGGTTTTTTATTTTAAGATTTTTCTTTTTTAAAATTAAAGTGTAAACAAATTCAGGTAAATTAAACTAAAAAATGCAATATATGAGAGAAAATGTAGGCACTGATAAATGTGATATTGTTAATTATATTTTGCAAAATGGGTTTTCATCTATTCCATAAAAAGAAAAAATTGATATTAAAAATAAGGGGCATCCTTTGTCTAAAATGTCCCGGCTTATAAATATTAGTGCGGGGTAAGGAAAGTAATAGATTATTTTCGAATAATTGGTACAGCAAGTACTCATGGATTACCGGGAGTGAAATAAAAAACAAACTTTTCTGTTGGCTTTGCATTTTACTTTCGACAAATAGGGCAAACATCAAAATTCGTGGTGTGAATCTGGTTACGATAATTTAAAGGAATTATTTAGGGCTTTACAGAAACATGACATTTCGAAAGATCATACATACAGCCAGATTAAATTAGATTTATTTGGAAAACAAAGTACTTCTGTTTTATTAGATAATGTCCAACGTGAAAATGCCATTAAACATAACGAAATTGTAAAAAATAATCACGCAGTTTTACGTCCTTTAATTGATATAAATTAATTAATAGAATCAATTAGTTACATTTTGAATAACGTTGAATCTAAGATTCAGGAAACCATGAGAGGTTTTTATTTTTGACAGACGTGAGTAACAGCCATAAAGCAGAACATATTTTTGATATCAAAAATAAATTGGCAGGGCAAACTTATGACGGCGCTGCCGTGTTATCCGGTGAATTGAATGGTCTTCAGGCAAAATTTAAAACTATTGCACCGCAAGCGTTATTTACTCATTGTCATGCGCATATAATAATTTAGTTTTGCAGGATGCGTGTAAAAACATTAATTTTCGTAAGGATAGTAATTTTCAACATATACGCACTGACGTTTTCGATTCCCTTGATATTTCCGAATCAGACAAAAAAAAACAAAGGCATAACAAAGACACTGATCTCGAACAACGAATACATTTTGAAATTTTGTATACTATTATTATGCAAATAGATACTCGTTCTTCGAATTTTGAAGATTTGCAAATTTTTGACCTTTTTAACGATTCAAAATTTAAAAGTTACGTCAAAGAATTTCCAAGACATCTATTAGGAAAGTTAATTAAAAATTATCTATCATTCTTTAATAAAATAAAATTAGAAAATGAATTAAAAGTTTTATATGCTGATCCAAATATTTTCGGAAGGTGGGATAAGTTACAAGATACGTATAATTTTATATACTGCAATTCATCACAACAAACTGTTATCGAAATCAATAAATTATTGTTATTAATTCTCTCATTACCATCAACTTCTGCCTCAAATGAACGGGATTTCTCTTGCCAATCAAAACGTATTGTTCAAAAACCATGAAACAAGAGGGAATGTCAAGCTTGTCTCAAATGACTACAAAAAAAAACAGAAAATCTCCTATGATGATTGAGCCTTTTTATTGGACGGGATACCTACCTGAAGAGACAAAAAACCTTGCCGACCCTGTCTCTAAAGCCACGAGCCGCCACTGGGTTAGACAGGTGGGCAACAAATAGGTACACATATAAAAAGGAAATATCCATTCAAAAGATCAAATATTTCACTCACGCCTTTCAATTCAATTTTTTGCAGAAATACCAGAATCAATTTAAAATTTTTTGTATTAATGGCGCCTTTAAACTTGCTTTCAGCAATTCTTGAAGCAGCCACATACTTGTATTGACATGTAAGAGACAGTTTAAGAATATGTGATTTAGATCAGCTATATTAGTTCCACACTCACATCTGTCTCTTGGCAGAACTCCGATTTTATATAGATGCTTCGGAAAACATCAATGATCTACTTTTAATCTTGGGATGATGGGTAATAAGGATGGTCAACACTGTGTTTCTACATAGTGCAACAACTTTGTAAAATTGGTTCGCAGCCACTGTAGGTTGTAATTTAAACAAATTATTGAATGTTGTTTCACCGAACTGAATCCAACGTCTATCCCATTTAAATTTAATATGTTGTTTTACATATGCAAGAAGATCACATGTCTTAAATTTTTCAATCAATATATGTGGGTGCTTTAGTGGATTTTTAACTAACGAATCCGCAATACTATAACCTAATATGTCTGAATGTCCCTTAACCCATACGAATTTAACATCATATTGTTACGAACATGCATTCAGCGTGGCCCGTGTAACGGTTGCATCTCGAAAGCGACTAGAAGTTTCCGGCGATATCGAGTGCGAGAGAGAACAACCCGTCACATAGGCGAATTGGAGGTGGGACTACTTTAAATTATTCTAGAATAACACTTTTGGTATATATATGTAACGATGTTATGAGTTAGTTTAGTTGATAAGAGCTAATCGTGCTGAAAAACTTAGAAATAAATATATTTATATAAATTCGAACCGCTCATTTTATTTAATCTCGCTACAATATGATAAAGCTGATAATTTTATTAACTGTTGGATCTAACAATAAAAATTCCATAGGACCGGTCAATTTTATTGATCTCATGTGAATCATAAAAAATGGCAAAAATCGCGCAACATTTATTAATTTAACATACTTATACAAACCGACTTTATTTGCGACAAAATACAAAAATTTCATACGAAAGTTGCACTCTTCTTCTTTAAATCGCATTTTGATTTTGGTCGATAGTACACTCTGATCAAAATATATCAAATTTTTATCGTCGAGTTGATACAAATTTTATTTAAATTTGATTTAGCGTGCGTAACTGATATTCAAAATCACCGGTAGCTTCAAGCGTTGTTTCTGAGAGATCGGTTCATTCTAAACAAAAACTGCTAATAAACATTTTTTTTTTAAATATACTCAGCTACATTTTTTATTTGAAACATTTTTTTCTACTGCGTATAGATTTTGAATAAATTGATTTTTTCCGTTTTTCTTCCCTACGAGGGGACGTTTTAGGGGGAAGCTGATGGATAAAAGTCGTAAACTTTTTTGCATCTTTTTTGGGATCCCAAAATTAACATTCTCAGCAAAATTTAGCTGGTTCGTATGATTTTTAGAGGTACAGTGTTATTTTCGGCTCTGACGACTTAAGTAACTGGAGAAAGTTGGTTGAGACTTAAGTCCAGGGTAGATGAATATGGACTGAAAAAAAAATAAAGAAGATCTGATAATCTACGATACGACAGTCGCCGTAATTTAGTATTATAAAATGAAAACAAACAAGTACATATGCCCGTAGAGCAGTGATTCTTAACCGGTGTTCCGCGGAACTTAAACGGTGTTCCGCGGAACACAGGTGTTCCGCGAATGTGTTGCAAGTGTTCCGCGAAAAATATACGTTAATCTCGCAGACCGACGTGAAATTGTGTCGCTTCCAAGAGATCGGGAAGGATGAAAAATTCTCTTGACAATCTCGTCGGCGTATGCTATGCGTGTATTTATTGTCGCGGTTACCCGGTTACCTGTTTTCTGGTGTACCTGGCAACACTGCTGGTCTCGGTCTTCGGTAGTGGTGCGAACTGATTGCTCATGTGTGTAACGATAAGACTACCAAAGAGAATTGAAGTACTATTGTAAAAATAATACCTCAATCAACCATGGGAGCTTATCGTCTATACCTTGCCTAGCTCAGTATCTCAAGGGTGAGTTCGTCTTGTCTTAAACTAGGGATTGAACCAGAGTTCTCAGTTGATTTCAAATAAGACAAATTTTAACCAAACATATTTATTTAAATCAATAAAAAAACAATAATTAACCCTGCCAAAGCTTAACAGTTAATAAGTGTTACTTATTGCTTCGATGGGCTGCTTGTGTGTTCTAGCTGTTGGGTCCTCCAATTAGAATTTGTGGCTTCTGGAGAGCTGCAGTCACACGTGGCTGTATGTCCTGACCAATTGTTGAACTCCAAATAAGGTGGTTGATATAAAGCCAATAAATCCAATAAACCAATAAAATGTCAAATAAACTAATAAACTGTCCAGTAAACCAATAAACCCAAGAGAATTTGTAGACCATAAAAATGAGTCTTATAATAATTTTTGCCTTCTTTTATAAATTTCAAAAAGAGGCAAAAAATAATCCCACTACAGAAAAGTTGTTTTGACAGAAAGTGGGAGACTGAATGAAGTTAGCACAGATGTCATAGGATGTTGCTATAGATATCATGAAACTAGCTTGTCTGTCAACACGGAACAGAATAGTCTGCCGAACAAAAAGAGAGAGGGCGAATATTTATTCTACGTGACAGAAAGAGAGAGAAAATAAAGACAGAGGAAGAAAAGAAAAAACATAGGGCGCCAACTATTTTTATAAATAAAAAATAGTAAAAATTAAACTGAAGATAAAGAAATTAATAAATTAATAAACAAATTAAAATGAAATAATTATTTAAATATAAATTAATAGAGATGTGTCGTTTATAACGTTACATGTGTTTTGCTTGAATACGCCCTATTTGTCACGTGCACGCAACCGTTTCTCGCGGAAAACGACGCACTATTTTTATTGAGTTTTAAATTCCAGTTGATAGGTAAGTAATTTAGGTTAGTTTATTTAAGATTTAACAGCAAGTTCAAATAAAAATAAGGTTACTTAGAGCTAACAACAACGATGAATATTGTTAATTTACTTTTGTAACTAATCACCTTTTAAAATAAAATTTGTTTCGCATTGCAGCAATGGACAAATTCCTTATTAAAAGAAAACGTAGTTCCGACGATGCACAAGATATAAACTATGAAGCAGGTACCAGTACCTCTGTGGAGGGACAGCTTCCCATTCCCCAACCAACCAAAAAACTGAATCGCCAGTATTCGGAAGCATATTTGAGTTATGGCTTTACATGGAAAGGTGATGTGAAGATTGTCCCATGCCAAATTGTCTTGTGTGTGGTGAAAATTTATCTAATTCGGCAATGGTCCCGGCTAAACTAAAACGCCATTTTTCAACGAAACATGCCAATCTTAGTTCTAAAAGCAAAGCATATTTTCAAAGATTGTTGAACGTGTAAGAAAAGCAGGTAAGAAGTTTTAAAAAAAATGTTAAAATTTCTGACAAAGCACAATTAGCTTCTTATAAAATGGCTAAATTAATAGCTATAAGGTTGAAACCGCATACTATTGCTGAATATTTGGTATTACCAGCATGTGCAGAAATGGTAAAAATTATGTTTCGTGAGGATGCAAAAAAAGAAATTATGAAAATTCCCCACTCCGACGATACAATAAGAAATAGAATTAAAAATATGTCAGACGATATTGAAAGTACAGTTTTTGGTATTATTACACGAGAAAATTTTACATTGCAAGTTGACGAATCCACTGACTTTAGTGGCAAAGCCTACTTAATAGGATTCATTCGTTTTATTTCTGAAAACAAAATAGTAAATCAGTTTTTATATTGTAAGGAACTTACTGAACATACAACGGATCAAAATATTTTTAAAGGCATTACATCATATTTTGAAGAAAATAATATATCATTGAATATGTACGTGGGTATTTGTACAGATGGGGCACCATCAATGTTAGGCTCTATTAAGGGATTTGCTACACTTGCGAAAACAAGAAACCCAAACATAATTACGCATTGTTTCTTGCACAGAGAATCCCTAGTATGCAAAACGTTGCCAAATGCTTTAAAACCTGTGTTAGATCAAGTAGTGGGAATGGTCAATTACATAAAATCAAGGCCATTAAAAACACGCCTTTTTAAATAGCTTTGTTCTGCAATGGAAGCAAACACGAAGTTTTGCTTTTGCATACTGAAGTTAGGTGGTTAAGCAGAGGAAAAGTCTTGAATCGAGTTTTATAGCTTAAATGCGAATTGTTAGCATTTTTTGAAGAAAAAGGTGCAGCAACAGATAAATTTGCAATATATTTAGAAAATGATATTTGGCTTGCCAAATTAGGATATTTGTCTGACATTTTTAAATACCTCAATAATATTAACACAAGTGTCCACGGAAAATCTGAAAATATTTTGTCTTGTACTGAAAAATTATCAGGGTTTCAAAAGAAAATATCTCTTTGAAAAAATCGCATATTAGAAAAAGGTACATTGGATATGTTTCCCAGCATTAGCGCAAATATTGAAGAGATGAAATCCGTTATCATTGTTGAACATTTGACGCTATTAGAAGAAAAAATTGATCACTACTTTCCTTCCCTATATACAGATAATAACGATTGGATTCGAAATCTTTTTATCTCGATTAATTCGTCGAAATACCAGCTATCAATACAAGAGGAAGAAGAGTTAGTAGGCTTGTCAACGGATCGCACTCTGAAACTAAAGTTTTCTGAAATGTCACTTGAAGAATTTTAGATTTCTGTGCAAGCTGAACACCCACTTCTTTTTACAAGAGCATTAAAGGTATTACTACACTTTGCAACTTCATACTTGTGTGAATTAGGTTTTCCAACCTTCACAAACATAAAAACAAAGAAACGTGAAAGACTTGGGAATATTGATGAAGAAATGAGGGTAGCGTTATCGCATATTAGACCGGACATTGCTAAAATTTGCAAAAGTCATCAGACTCAAGTGTCGCACTAAATTTGTGTAATTTTTATGTTATTATGTTAGTTATGCCCATACATCTAATTTGTTAATGTATTTACTAATCTACATATTTTTTGTTAATTTCTATTTTTAGAATATGTTTTTATTCTTATATTTTGTTTTTGCATGTATTTGCAGTTAAAGAACGTGTTTTATTTACATTTGCACCCCTTATTTAGTGTTTCCTATAAAATAACACAATAGTGTTCCGCGACTTTTTAAAGTTTGTCAAGTGTTCCCCGTTCCCCAGCTTTGAAAAGGTTAAGAACCACTGCCGTAGAGCGTGCTCATTTAACAGACGAGCAACAGGTATGTTTAAAGTAGAATCTTTACCGTATGGGGAAATATTCCATATTAAATAATTTTGTATGTAGGTATCGACGAGCATTACCATTTTTAAGTTTTTTTTTGTAAATAAAATTTATTTTTATAAATTTTCTTATCACATACTTAAATATTCAATGGAACAATGAACATTTTATTTCCGTTAATACAATAAAAATTTCATCGTTAAAGGATTAATATATTATACGATTCGTGTTTGACGAAAATGCAACAAGTATTCCAAGTACATATACAGTAATGCGATATATTGTGATATATATGCGGTTATATTGCGATATTGTTTATTGTACATTTTTTTAAACAACATATTTTAGACAGTATTATATTTTTTAGATCAAGGTCATATTGCTGATCGATACCTTATCAGCAAAGTTAATATTGAAAATATGAACATCGTCTAAGTTGTAGGTACCTATGTAATGCTGGAAATAATTCCCATTTTTTAATAAACAACTGTCATGGTAAGATACACCGAAGATATTGGGCGCGTTCAGCAGACGGAGCAGCTACCGCTCCGCTACTTCCGAATCCATCGGTTAGCGCTGGACCAAATGTCATAAGTCAAAACCTGCTGGATTCCGCTACCGCTACCTTATCTGTCAATGTCAAATAATTTGTCATTTTAAAAATTAAATATTTTTGTTCTTTGTTTACGTTTGTCAGTAGATTACCAATTTAGCTTGAGTTTTAAATATTATATAACTTTACGTCACATTCATATAATAGGAATGACATAATTAGAGTATTAGTGGAAGAACTTGCGGACGAGGAAAATAATATCCAGCTAATTGGAAATGTTGTGGATCAGTTGACACAAAATGAAGAATTAGAGCTAAATAATGTTGAGAGAGCTCAAGTGCCTTCTAATCAAAATTTTTTTATGAGGAAACCATTCACCAATAATATATGGGAGATCTTTTTGTAAAGCATTTTCGCATGAGTAGGGAATGTGATGAAGTAGGTTTTAGTAAAGATTATTAGTTCTTTGAAAACTACATATAAATATTTTAGGTAATTACTCAGCAACTAGGAAATTTAGGAGTTATACCCATTTCAATTTAATACCCTACAATTCCTTTAGATAAAAAGTGGAACATCTATTAATGTGGCGAAAAGGCAAATAGAATGATGATACTTGTATATATTTTGGTTCATTAATATTTATGTTATATTTACAAACTTTTCTTATTTGGCTTATAAACACACTTTCCTCTGTAAAATAATTAATTTTAATAAAACAAAAGCTACTAAAAATATATCATTTTATTTACAACATTTTACAAGTTTTATTTACAGTGCTATAAATGTAGTTAATACAATAAACTGATTTGGAAGAAGAATATATGAATAGTATGATTACAAAAAAAAATAACATATACAGTCACAAAATAAGATAACAAATCAATTCAGAAAAAGTCACAAGGTTTAATGGTATTAAGTTATCTAATGCATGCAGATAATGTAACACTAAACACAATACAAAAGCTGAAGTCGAAAGTATTACAAAGTTGGATCAGAATTATCACTTTTGAAGGGGAAAACTGATAGATTAAAAATTTGGAGCTTCTTTGAAGAGTTAGCTAATAGAAGAGTTCTGGGAGTAAAGCTGTTATAAGAGTAATTGAATCTATGAAAAGAATATAAAAAGTCTGCACATACCTAGTTGCAATATTGGAGAATAATAAACAAATATTTTGGAGAGAAGTTTGAAGCAGGTGCACAGGCTGTTGATAATTTTAAATAGAACTATTAAGTCTCTTTGATTTCTATATACCTCAAGAGAAGTTCAGTATACATTCTAATGCAACATATTCACAGTATACATGCATCCATACAATGGCATGACAGAAAATTGGACAGTCTTAAGTTTCAGTTTAGATGCAATGTAATAGGGGGACAAAACTGTAGACCAGTAAATGAAAAGGGATCTAACCATGGAGAAGGAGATCAAATAGCAGAGATGTAAGAAAAATCTTTGATGGTTCTCTTCACAAATCCAAGTAGCTTCATAGATTTCTGTATTGTTGTGGAAATGTGTGATTTATAGTTAGAGTCAAGGTTCACACCTAGATCCTTGGTTTCAAAAGTAGAATATATGGTTAAATTGTGTTTACTATATTCGAATATTATTGGGGGATGAGGAAGGTGCAAATGAAAACTATGACATTTTGACGCATCCAAATACCATTTTGTGTGCTTCACTTAGAGGCGATCAATATCCTTTTGCAGACTTCGGCCTGGCATTTGTTTATTTTAAAGCATTTTAAATCGTCAGTAAATATATAGTAAATTTTCACTTACTTGGAAACAACATATTAGATAGTTGACAATTAGATTAAACATTACACACAATTATCATCTAAATAAGGAAAGCTATATAGTGCCTGAAAGAAAGACTTTGATATGTAAGTAATAAAACCATCAACGAATTGAAACAATAATTACATCTATAGGCATGATAACAACAGAACTAAAAAACCAGAAACAGAGAGGAATAACACCAGCTTTCAGAACAAACAATTACTTAAGCAAATATAATAAGCACCAGAGCCAACATAAAAAACATTTATACAGTGGGGTATAACAAACTTAATCAAAAACCCAACATACAATATTACATCTGTTAAACTGGTAGAACCTTAAACAAATGTATACCAGAACACAAAAGAGCTTTCAACAACAAAAAACAGAGTCTACATGCACACTTCACCTTTTATATCATAATAATTCATTTAGTGAACAATTTCAAATCCTTATATTAAGAAATTTATGAACCCTCACACTGCACCATAGTGAAAAAAAAGGACCCTTCTGGCTGTATATCTTTTTAACTCTATATACACACAAAATTAAAATCTAAGTATATATCTACACATTTCTTTAAAAAAAAAACCTTAATTTGTGTTAGTTAGAGGTGAGAATCACTATATGATTCACGCAGCCTTGTTGACTGATATCGTATATTACAGCAGTGTGCATCAAATGCCGATTCACACAAAAACAAGTCCATATGATTCATGCGACCGTGTTTATCAATGTAATATCGTTTATTACAATTATATGTCCATTTCCACAATATAGGCCATTTTACAGAAAAATACAATTTTGCTCTAAATGAATATTATTTATTTCCAACTGTTAGCCCGTAGGTGTTTGTTGATTTCACTGTGTACCTACTCTGTGCAATTCTTTATACTGTGAAAATGAGTTAAAAAAAAACAAGAGAAACTAAATAGTGTAATGAAAACAATATTTTTTTAATATATAAAGTTTTTGTTAATTTCTTATTAAAATAACAATGTATTTAAATAATAGTTTTCGTTAAAAAATAAATATATAATAGTTGACTTAAGTAGTTTTTATCAGTAACCCACTTTTCAGGCTGTGAGAATCAAACATTGGTTCACATATTTCAGAGGCCAAATATAGTTTCTGTTGCTTACAGCCGTCTACGTTTAAACTGCATTAATGATACTTTGATATGAGAGACCACAATTGCTTCTCAGAGCTTTCATAATTTGTGATGTGTGAGCATGGACGTATAAACACAGATGGACTCAGTTATTTACATAAAAATGTGAAGCCAAAAATTATTTGACTAGGTCACATTCTCAGCACCTTCAAATGTTGTCACATTTTTTTATTACAATATCTTATTCACGTATCGCTGAAAATATTACTATATTTATTTTATACTCTGCAGGTGCTATCAAACCAAAATAATAATTTATTACTTATATTAATATATTTAATTGTAATTAAAACATCAAATGTGCACATAGTGTGCATATCATTTAATAATAGCGTATAACAGATATCAAAAAATTATTTTATATGTAGAAGCACTGAAACCTATTTATTAATGGCAACGGTGTTTACATTTCTCTGTCTTATGGCTCTACGTCAAACTTCAAATGCTGTTCCATGTCATGTCCATGTTTGTTTACTTTTTACCCAAGATGAGGAAAAGTGTTGTTTTTCGATAGTATTGTTTGTTTACATTATTTAAGATAAGGAATTGAGGAAGCCTGTGTGTTTACATTTTAAAATATGTCTTTCATAGGCGTACCATTGGGTTTATTCATACTAATTACTGTATTGAACAAGATATTAGTTCATGAAATTAGTATAGACATTTTTAAATTGTAAGTAGACATCATCTGGTTAAAAAGATATGTTTAGTAGCTTTTTAATTTAATATTTCTCATGAATTAACAATAAATTAGTGAAATGAATAAAACTCATTTATTTTTCTATGTAGGTTTCCAAATAATATTGATTAATGATGAAACTTACTCTAAACTTCAACAGAGAAAACAGTATAAAAAAACCTTTCAAAAGCATCCTTTTTGGTTATTTAAACTTGTAAGGAAGCTGAAAAATATTTCAGATTTTTTAATAAAACTATAAATATCTACAATAGACTAGTTAAAAACCTTATGAATATTTTGATTATTAAAACCATACAAAATGTCCCAAAATCAATCTATGAGCATTTTGGTGACCATATGTATGATGAAGATGCAATCGATGGTCACTCTATGAAACTTTTAAAATTGGTTCTTGAGAAATATTTTAAAATTGGAATTCATCATGAAACGAGGACTACTTTAGATGCTAAGACCGTGCGCATAAGAAGCGTTCTTACTAAGACTGTTTTATTTCGCAATCAATAAAAATTTATTTCTATATCAATGTCTTCTATTATGTCTATTTACCATTTTTACTTTAATATTTCTGTTCGGTAAATAGCTTTCCAATAATTTATACATTTTCACGCCTACTTTTTAATAAGTAGGTATATTTGCAAATAATTTTATGTCAAATGCCAGCTTTGGAATGATCAATAAATATGTTTGTAGCATAAACCCTTACTACGAGGAATCTAGTCATATTGTATTAAAACAAATTTGTCACAATTTTAAAAAATATGTTTTAATACAATTATTAATAAATATAGGTATGTACTTAAATTTGACAAATGTATATTTTTTAATTGTTTTTTTTTTATCGTAGGATTATTTGATACCTATTAAAAAATTAACTTGAGCTCAACTATATTTTATTGTATTAATTTTAAAGCAAATAAAATTGTATTTTATTTTTTCTATAAAAACGTGTTTTTATACATTATTACTACTTCCAATTATTAACGTCTGAATAATTATCCTCGCGAGTAATAATTCAAGCACGCTTATGTTCATTGAGGAAGTATCACAGTCTATCGATACCCGTTTTACTCCCCTTTACCCTCTTGCCCAGGAATATCGAAGCTTCAAAACAGTGTGTGTTTAAGGTATCTTATTGCTGGGTCCATCTATGTTTATACGTCCATGTGTGTGAGCATTACAAATGCGTGTGTATTCGATATTTGATTCTCGCGGCTGTAAAATCGTATTACCCGTGTATCACATTATGCTTCTCATGGCAGTGAGATGTATTAAAATATACAGATATAATTCTGAATGACCAATTTGAGACATACAGCTTTCCCCTCCTTTATTTGTTCAGAGACTATAAAGTGTAAAACAGACATTTGTTTGTCAATTGAGAAAGACAAAATGCTGAAATAGCTGTAGTGGGAAGAAATTATAATAAAAGTTATAGAGATGTAGAAAACAAAAGTTTTCAGAGTTTTCTTTTTAGATAACATTAACTATAAGTAATGATCAATTTCGACGTAAACATTTTTAATAGCTAATATATGAAGTGAAAAGAAAGTATGAACAAAACATGAAGGAATGGAACCAAACAGTCATTAAATTGTAAAGATAAATAATGGATCACCTTTTTGTTATTAGGAAACAGCTGGAAAGGAATTAGAAATCCAATCAAGAAATACCTCTAAACAAGTTAAATAAATTCAATGGATATGTCCATATAATAAAGTAATATATGGCTGGAAGTAAAAACGTAAAAACAAAACAAACAAACACCTAACCCTCAATTTTAGTACAGAAATGTCATGAATGACATTTCTCTCAACATGTTGGATGGAGGTAGCCATACATTTTTACGCTACCAAATTTGACAGGCCGCTCCGGAAGTAGCGGAGCGGTAGCGGTTTCATTTTGCAGACATTTACTCAACAGTTGTGGAGCAGCTCCGCCTGCTGAACGCGCCCATTGTTATTTATGCAGTAACTATTGTATGTTAAGTTGTCTACTTCCTGATATCTTTTTCTCGCGATTTAAGTAATTATGCGATTGCTGCTTGTCGTTTGGGGTTGTACGAAATATATTGGTTTCTTAATATTATTCTGAAGCTATTTTCTTGTGGCATCTTAATGCAATTTACTATTTTTGTTGGGAAAAAGCCACAATTTTACTTTCGGAACAAAGTAAATTGTTTCACAATTTCCACTTCGAAAATCGTTCTCAAAATACAGAACGTTAATAAATTAAACAAATTTTGAAAATAATGAATAAGAGGATAAGTTTAGCAACAGGATTTCGTACTGGAAGATCGTGTACATATAAGCAACATTCGTTATAAAGCAAATTACTGAAAAATCACTAGAATATAATAGAACAACATTTCTGAGAATAAAGCACTGACAGAGTAAGACTCAAAGACGTAATCCAACTTGTGTATAATAGAGAAGTTCCTCTATATACCATAAAAACTATTGAAAACATCAACCAAAACAACAAAATGGAGATCAGAATAGATGGAGAACTTACATAAGCTATAGATATAGGCAGCGAAATAAGACAGAGGCCATTAAGTTCTACGCTCTTCAATTTAATCAAGGATGAAATCATTAACACCGTTAACAAAGGAAGAGGATACAGAATGAGAAACAAAAAAATCAAAATACTCTGTTACGCAGACGACGCAATATCGATAGCCCAAGATGAAGGTAGTATGCAAAGATTTAACATAAGAGCAAACTAATTTAATATGACAACTCCGAAAACTAAAACAATAATAATCAGCAATAGACTACAAGTCCATGGGAAACTTTTAAGGGATCATTTGACCCAACAACTTTAGAAACTATGCCGTCAATTTTTATCGGTACAGGTGACTACACAGGTAAGCAAAACTTACCACTCAGAGTGGTATAACACGAAAGTGGTATAACAGGACTACCACTGAACTGTTCTGCGCTGCAATAAATAAAGTAAAGATAGCCGTGATGATCGCCAACATCCGGAACGGATAGGCACTTTAAGAGAGACCACTCAGAGGAAAGGGGGGCATTTTGGCTAAACATATTTGTAGGACATTTATAACTTAGGTATTTCATACAAAAATAATGACCTGAGACCTAATGCCGTACAAAAATACTGGTATTCGGAGCAGAAAAAATTTTTGATTTTCGGAAAACTTTGACCTCATCTTCGGCAATTTGATACAGTACGGCGTTCATAAACATAGTTTCGGATCGTTTTTAGATTACTTCTTTTGCAGTGCCGTACATATCGGCTGGAATAGGGGTGTAAAATCTAGGAAGCACTTCTCTATTTTTAAGTAGTACATGGAAGATGATTAGAACCAGTATGAAACTCACTGATTTAAATTTAGTTGCATAAAATAATAACATTTTGGGACATGCCGTACATTTTTCACGGTACATGCGCTTATGAGAGGAAAATTAATTTCCCTCTGATAAGTGGGATATTACAATCAAAAATTTCTGTACGGCATTGATATATTTTGTTAACCCTACACTGACCAATTTTTTATTTTTGTGAAAAAAAATGTTTCCCATATCTTTAGAAGATACAGAGTATGGGAAAAATGATTAAAAAATTTTTTGGTTAATATATACATAGCAATAACAAAAAAACGCTTTGTATCAGATATGCTACACTGGGCATAACACTAAAAGTTAAATTTGTAAGTTAGTTTAGTTAGATTAGTTTTGTTTAAACACAAATGTAGACCGCACTTAGAGCACTTAATGAAAGAAAATGATTTACATGATGGTAATTTATATCTCTGTCGGGCTTGCATATACATTGGCCAATGTGCAAATGAATCAGTTCTTACTTCTTTTGGCGGAATGTAAGATATAGCTGAACGATCTTTTTTAGCTTGAATAGATTTTTCTACTTTACTTGGATGTCCTCTTTTCTTCGAATCATTGAAGGCCCCAATATGGCATAAGCAGTAAGCTACTTCTGCGCGAAAATCTACTAACAGAAGGATATTAGTTTGCTTCCGGTTTTTTGCACATACTTTTTATACAGCAACCAGCTATTTATTACAGTCATATCTACTAAATGGTAAAATAAGCGCAGATGCCACTTTTTAGTTGTCGTTTGAATTTTATACCTTCCTATCATTAAATCCATCAAATCTACGCTCCCCATGTGTTTATTGTATTCTTTCACAATATATGGACAGTTGACGGTCGTCTGACACTTCTGTTGTCGGTCGTAATGATTTATTGGAGTAATAGGAAGTTCTCTGGCAAAACTAGATAAGAGTGATACGGTTTTGTTGTCTTTCCAAGAGACAGAAGACACTTCAACACCATCAATGTTGCTTACATATTCGACAGAGGTATCTATTGCTTATTTTCTCATGATTAATCTATTTCTAATGAGTGTAGAGTAATAAAATCTCATGAAGTATTCAAAAGCGCTACAGGGTAATCCGTCAATAATCCGTCAATAAATTCCGTCCGCATTGCAAAATTCTGTCGTTTCATAAAGAGCAGGTAGGTATCACCCTGTTTTAAGGGATTAGTCCATTGTTATCGACAGATAAATACTGAGCCAGAGGCGCGCTAGTGGGTTAATTGACAAAAGAATATGCATTCTTAAAAATCATATTAAAGGAAATAAAAATGTAATACAGCAGAACAGTGTTATTAAAAAAATATAAAATGTAACAATAAAATATATACGAACCGAAATCGGGAAATACTCACAAACACACACGAATGAACTTTACATATTGAAACACTTGTGGGGAGTTTAAATCAATTTATTCACAAAAACTACAAAAACTTTACTGGATACGTTATTACAATTCTACATCACTATAGTCTTCATCCGAAAAACTGTCATCATCCCCTGGTGTTATAATTATAGGGTCAACCACCTGATCGACCAAGTTGTCCAGTTCCCACATTTTATCTTCCTCTTTTAAAACATGCTGGATTGCTTTTTGCCAGTTTTCTGATGTGATTTCCATAATGGCTTGATCAAACAATACCTTGACATCTTTCATTTTAAATGTGGTATTGTGCCTTGCAACATATCCTTTAACTTGTGCCCATATAAGTTCTATGGGATTTAATTCGCATTGATATGGCGGTATGCGTAGCACAGTTACTTTATACTTTTCTGCTACATCTTCTACGGCATATTTTATGAAGCGAGATTTATGTTGTTTTACTACGGCTACTAGTTCCTTCTTTATTGAATTCGTCTCAAACTGAATACCTTTATTTGACAGCCAGTTAATAATTTCTTGCTTTCTCCAAGCTGAAGTTGGTACCTTCTCTATGCGCCTTGAATGGTAGCTTGCATTATCCATAACCACGACCGAATCAGCTGGAAGAAATTTTAACATTTCCCCGAAGTAGTCTTCGAAGGCATCCGAATTCATGTCCTCATGATAATCTCCCGTCCGACACGACTTAAAGCTTAACAAACCTTCTTTTAAAAATCCTTCTTCGCTTCCAATGTGAGCAATTATAAGCCTCTTCCCTTTTCCCGAAGGCACTTTAATACCCGTCGAAAGGCCTTCTATGAAAGCTTGGCGAGCACTTGTTACATTTTTATCTTGCCACATTTTTTGGACTATATAACCTTCGTTTATCCACGTCTCATCAAGATAAAAAATTTTCTTGTGCTCTCTGCGGTACTGTTTTATAGTTCTCAAATATTTTCGTCTCCAGCAAATGATTTCATCACTTTCCAGTAATAGTGCCTTTCGATTGTGCTTTTCCCAGGAAAAATTCATACTTTTTAAAGTTTTCCATAAAAGTTTTCTGGATATCAAAGGAATATCGTTATCTTGGCTTATCTCCATTAGTATTTTGTCAAGGGTGGGTATTTCCTTTTTAAAATAAAACGAATGAACTTTTCTTCGAATGTCACGTTTGGTGTCTTCACCTAAGATTTTTATTGGTCTTCCTGATTTTCTCTTGCATGGACTTAACTGGCCTGATATCTTTCTTTCTCGCAATAATTTAAAAATCGTGGACTGTCCAATTCCAGTCATTCGGGCACATCGCTCAACACTTTCTTGCACAGACAAACTAGGGTGATCGTGTTTTATGCAATCATATACATTTAAAATTATAACTTTTTCACTAACAGATAGCGGAGAATTTTTTACACCTCTTTTCTTTGGAGTAAATGTCGCCATTTTATAACTTTTTCACTATTTCTATATCACAATATTACTGTACGTTTAATTGGTGTAGTAACAATTACTAACTCGAATGTCGAATGTCGAATGATAATAATAAAATAAAAGAGGGATTATAATGAAAGTGTAAGTAAAACCTCATTACGCGTTATTAGTCTTCATGTTGATTTATTTTAGTTCTTAGTAATATTAGGAGGTGCGTCATACCCTTATCAGTTTCTTCTAATGCTTTTATTCGTTCAGTAAGGAAGTGAATTTGTTTTTATAAATAAAAATGTAATTAGCTTTAATGACCATATAATGGAATACGAGTTTGAAGAATAAGTTAATCGAAAAATTAAATAAAATTGGTTATCACAAAATATCCAAAATATGATATTTTGAGGTACATCAATTTTTGACGACGAAGTTGACATCCGTCCATTTGCCTACGCCCATGACGACACCGAAATTCAGGCAAATTTTATGACACTTCATGATTTATTACTCTACACTCATTTGAAACCAATTATAGGTATTCTTACTCTGCGAACGGTTCCTAGCGAAGGTATCCCTTTTTGTGCCAATTCAACTAAGAGTGGAACAGATGTGTAGAAATTCTCGGAATACACTCGATAATTTTTAAAATAAGGAACGTTTCTGCAAAGTCTAATAACAATATTTTAGAATTCGATGCATCAATTACAGGTTGCAACTTGTACAATTTATCATAATTAGCATCGTTTCTCCTGGTGCTTTACTATTGTCTGCGAAATTCATTTTTGCTCATGACATCAGATATCTGGTGATAACCAAGGGATGCTGACCAATACTTTCGCACATTCGGCATATGTACAATTGACATGTACCTATATGCATATACCTAAATATTTTTTGAGCTGAGTAGAAGTCAAATTTGCAGATTTATTTACGTCCACTTGCGTAGAATACAAATTAGATTCGGAAACAATTTTCTCTAACAGATTGTCATCAAAGAAATACGTATGACAAAAAACTTATTGGAGTTTCTAAGTCTGAAATATAATTAGGCACAGTGTCGTCAGCCAAAAATTCCAAACTATCTTCAGGCAAAACTAAATTTTTATTTTTCCATGTAATAAAGGCAAATTTTGTGCGTTTATTTCGGCGTCATTGACCTTTTCGTTAGATTTGTCAATAGTAGGTGGGGGCAGCAAAACAGTTCCATCTTCAAATTCGATATCCATCGACTCCAAATCAAATGGTTCTTCGCTAACTTCCATAGTGTCACAAATATCGACAGAATCTTCAACTTCAAGCTCTTCAACAGACTCATCAGTTTCATCAGTCGTCTTCACTTTCTGATAAATGTGGCAATATGTCTTCTAAACTCTTTTTCTGTCAAATAACCTTTATTTTTCTTATAGAACATTTTTCTGAAACAATTTTGTTTTCGTTAGGTATATAATCACTGAAAATAATGAGTGAATAATCATATATTTACAGGATTTGTAAGTTATATCTATATGCCCTATTGGTCCGATGTATTAGATCTGCTATAACTATACTTATAGCATCATATCACCTAAATATAATATTTTTGTTTCATAAAATAATAACTACTTTGTAAAACTAACCTTTATAATATTGAAATAAATGCACAGCAAAGAACAATTTCACGGTTGTTTTTGTAAATTCTTATAAATAACGGTAGCTTTAGTGTAGGATTAATATTGACATCAATTATCAACAAAAACGAAACGCTGTACAAAAATATGGTTCTAAATGGCTTAAAAGTATTATAGTCCAGGTTGTGAGGCCGCTACCTTGGGAAATTTTTTTTAAACAAATTCCAAAAATTATTGTTTTTTTCCTCGGAGAACTATTTTCTTACGTTTCTTAGATCATTTTAAACAAAAAAAGTCTCGTGTCATTTTTCTCAAAAGTTAATAGTTTTTGAGTTATAAGCAATTTAAAATTCCAAAAAAGCGAAAATACGCACTTTCAACTCTTTCGAGGCTAAAAAACTCATATGAAAATTATTATTTTTCAGATTGCTGAGTGCCTAAATTAAAGTTTAAACATTTTCAATTTAGACCATTGTTTTTTAAGTGTTAATTATGCGCGTCCACTCGATATTTAAGCCGCAGCGCACCGCGTCGCGGCCTCCGCACTGTATGGTGTGTCTCTATCGCACTTATACAATTTTTTATATACACAAGCGAAACATTCCCAGCAAATAATTGACATTAAAATTTTGTAAATTATTATTAACAGAGTTTTTTTAATAATTTATTTATGTATTAAATTATTTATTGCCAATGTGCTAATTAAATACGCCAATCAACACAATATAATTAGCGTATTACCATTTTATTTTTTTATATGTGATCGATACTCAATACTTATCTATTGAATATACATTTATTTGGTAAAAAATATCGTTTTCTTATGAATAATCAAGAAAGCGGTCAACTTCGGAGCGCTGTAAAAGCCACAAAAATTAATGAAATTATTTGTAGTGAAAATTACTCTTTAAAAAATCCTCTATATTTTTTCTCTGATGTCATTTTATCGTAAAATGATTAAAAAAATTATAAGGTTCAAAAGAAAATGTTTTCAAAAATTTTTATTAATAACTTATTTCTGTTAATAACTTTTTCATTTTCCATTTTACGATAAAAAGTAATGGAAATAAACTTGTAGATAATTTAATTTGCTACAAATTAATATCAAATATAATTTTCTGTAGGGTTGCTAGTTTACGAGATACAGCGCGAAATCCTTTGCCCCCTTTTTCCAAGATGGCGACCGGGAGACAAGGGTGGCGATCCTACAAACTTGAACTTAAGCTTCACTTACCCTCCCAACGCCTCAAAAAAATAAATTGCGTCCTCTAGAAAATGCACGCTAAGCCCTAAAAAATGTAACATTTCAATGGACTATCTCAGCTGTGCAAAATCCATCAGATAAAAATGTACGGCATTGTTTTTTACTCATTTTCTATTTTCAAATAACTAACAACAGCCACACTATTTAAAATATAACATATCATACACTACAGCGTATTTTAAAAATATGTTTAGTTTTCAAATTTTTGTTAATTTTTTTCCCAATGTTTAATTTGTACCATTTATTATTATCTGCTATGAATTAGTTTGATAGTTTTCAGTTATAATTTCCCAAATAAGGGACTACCGTACAAGAAATAATTATCTTACCGAAAAAACAACAATTTTATTCCCAAACACAGATAACTGTTTATAAACATTTGCAAGAACCATATTATATTCTAGACGGCATAGTTGCCAAAAATTCCTTTACGCATCAAGTAGTCATTTGGAATTGATGAAGTACATTTTTCAATGACCTCAACGAATGGGGGTTCAAATCAAGCCGATGTTCCAGCCGATATGTACGGCATTGCTAAAAAAGTAGTCTATATAACGATCCGAAACTATATGTATGAATGCCGTACTGAGTCAAATTACTGAAAAAGGGGACAAAATTTTCCGAAAATCAAAAATTTTCCCTGCGCTTGATACCAATATTTTTGTACGACATTAGTCGCGAGTCATTTTTGTATTACCTACCTAAGTTATAAATGCCGTACAAATATGTTTGACGCTGACGCTTGAAGCAAGCATTGACGGTGATTGAAAACAGTTTGAATGACCAGCGGATGGTCAAGCCGCTTGATAGTCTACGGCAGCGGTCGGGGAACCGGGGTAAATTACCCCAAATGGGGTAAAAATGAAATTTTTGGGGGTAAAAATGAAACTTGTGAGTAAAAAGTATATATTTTAATTTGATTTTTTATAAACCTGTTTTGCATGCACCGAAATTTTTTTGGATTATTTGTGAAAGATAAATTACATTTTCCTACTATCCTTTGTAAATTTTTTATATCCCCTGGGAGGAATTTTAAACCCTAAAACCCCCCTGGGTGCGCCACTGCACTCCCCACCAGTGTTCTCGAGTTATATCTTTGCGCAGTAAAGCACAGCCCCGAGCCCCGAGCCCCGGCTACCTGCTCAGTCCCTCACTCGGTCCGTGCCGTGCAGTCAGAATACAAATACATTGACGAGTCAGAGAGTTATAGTTAGTTACTGACAATCATTAATCATCGATATATCGATCAAGGTAAGCCGCAATTTGAAAATTTAATTTAAGTATTTTACAACTATTATTTTTTGTCTCCTTCAGATGGCAGCGAATAGAAAAAGAAAATATCAAGACGAATTCCTTAATTACGGTTTTACACAAATAGAAGACAATGGTACAATGAAACCACAGTGTGTAAACCAAATTCATCTTAAAGATGCAGTAGCAGTAAACAAACCAACACACGTTATCAACATTATGAATATTACGAGGAGCACTCCCAAATCACGATTTACAATGTATAAACGTACATAATATCCACCTCATAAACTATATAAATAGACATCGTATACGAAACTCAGCATACCATATCATTTAGTAGTCCTTGTACGCGAAAGAATTGCTATAACTTAATTGGACCACTGTTGTTCTAGTGATAATATTTTAGCCAGGGCGTGCGTCAGGGAATTACAGTGCTTGAATTTATTCATTTATATTTATAATAAATGTTAACATTTATATTTTATGATCAGAAGAATAACAAAGATAAAATTAAATTAATAAATGTTAGAATGAGGTTTTCCAACAACATAATATGCGAATTCGTTATTGTAATGCATTGAATTAATAAAATTAAATTAAATATGTAAAAATTGTTTTAAAATTAAATGTAATATCTAATGGCGGTTTCCCACCAAACGGACAAAATAAAAACAAAACAAAACACAAACTCGTATCCAATAAAACAAAATAGCAACTTTTCACAAACTTTACTAAAGACTGGCGTGTTTTGAAACAGTTCGTTTTGTTTTTCGACTCCCGAGTTTTTGAAACTCGAGTCTGTTTAGTGGAAACGGTCAGTTGTGTTTATTAATGGACTACCTCACCTCTGACGTTACAATGGGCGGGGCTTCGAAAACCTTTCTAAACATTTCTACACTAAATACAAGATAGAGCTGCAGTAAGTATAAATAAACCGTCAACAGTATGATTGTTACGAGGGGCACTCCCACATCATGATTTTAACGATGTATAAACCTATATTTTCCTGTATTATGAAATACATATGAAAATATGAAGTAGACATCGTAGCATAAGTCGTTCACAGGAATAACAGAACTGAAAATAACTGAATAAACATGTTAGAATGAGGTTTTCCAACAACATAATAACGTGAATCCGTTGTTGTAATGCACGGAATTAAAATACAATTACATTAAATGTGTAAAAATGTTTTAAACGTAATATTTAAGGTTGAAACGGAGTTGCCACTCGTGAACTGAGCTCTTAATGGCACTCCATTCGTTGGTTTAAGGAAAACGAAATTTCAAAGCAAAAACCTATGCAAAGTTCAGAAAAATCTTGTCAAAAATAAAAACATTCAACATATCTGAGTAATAAATAAAACAAAAAACTCAAAGTGTAACTTGGGTAATATTTTACTCAGAATCTACCTCGAGTGCCTGTGAATACCTTCTTTTTTCTTTACCCATTTCATCTACAATATGCTTACAATAGTGTATAGGTTATTCCACGAATATACGACTGTTTTGGATTATTGCGACAACTAATATTTTACTGTGCAAGTAGAAGTATGAAAGTAAATTGGTCTAAGATCTAGTTTTAGTATGACATATAAACTAAAATTATTTCAGTTAATAGATGTTCAGATAGACACAAATTTTATTGAAATATAATCGGAAAATAATAAAAATTTTTACGCTAACGCTCCTACAAATAAATACAATGACGTCTATGAAGCCAAATGTGTTCATCAGGCATTTGGGTTGGTTTTCGGCGAAATGTAAACACCAAAGAGGCGTGCCGGGTTTGTTTGATATTACACTATTTTATTACTTTATTAAGTACTACAACTGTAATAAAAAGAAATATATTATTTTTTATAAAAATGAAAAGAAATTGGCAGAACGATGGTTCAGAAACCAGAAAAAGAATCTAATATTTCACTTTGTTAGTTTTAAATATTTGTTTGATTTGAGTGGATGTACTCTTAAAAGTTCCGAAAGTAACGGCCCGCTATTGATAGGTAAAGTACCGAATCGTTACAGATATTAAAAAGTAACGAAAATTTACATGCGTTTCATATATCGCCGACTGATTTTTAGTTTTAAAAAATGTCCGTATAGAGGTGTCCGGTGAAGAGAGGTGTCCGTTAAGAAAGAGTTTAATGTAGTGTATTTGTTTTTTGAAGCCAAAAATGTCGAGACGTGTTTTAGATGTAGACAACTTTATATTTAATGTACTTTCTTATTTTGCTGCTGAGAAAACCAACGGGGACCCTCTGCGAGCAGTTCAGTCCGTACATAAACGTGTATGTGATACACTCTGTATTAGTGAAACAAAACTAAAGTCGGTTTTGCAAAAAGCAAAAAAAGTGGACAAAGTGAACAAAATGTCGCATAATATAAATCTCTTGCATAATATAAAGGTTGCAAATTTGAAACCCGCGAAAGACAATATATAAAATGCGCGAAAAGAAAAAAAATTAGAGAATAAGTAAGTTTTTTGGTGTTTTTAATACTAATTGAATATTCGACTAAATAAATTACACTATTTAATCACTTAAGTATTGTTACACTTACACTTTACACTTTTACATTACATTACATTACACTTAAACCAACCTGTATACAATACTAAACTCAATGATAGTAATTATATACTTCAAAATCTGAATTACAACTTCTGTTCTATAAACTATCAACTCTATGTTTATATCATGACTTCATATTTAAATCTAAGGTTTATATCTGTCATAACAGTATTTTAAAAATGGGGAGAATTTACTATTGTACAATTCAGCACATTGGACCAGTTAAATCGATACCTTAAACCGAATTTAAAACAGTCGTATATTCGTGGAATGGAGTATATTTTTTTTATGTTTATTCACAATAGTCAAAAGCTCGACTTTTAGAACTGAATTGTCAAAACTTTTATTTATTAAACGGGGAGTATATAACGAATATATTAAGATAGAAAAAAACATGGCGACTACCAAAATGGCACTACACAGGATCTTGATTATATAGAACGTATAGTTACGTACGAGATATCATAAGGCACTATGAATGAAAATAAATTTACTATAGACAAATTTTGATTTATTGACTTAAGGAAGGCCTCTGGCTGAGTTCAAAATAAACAACTGATCGAAACCTAACATGCGACATAGCAAATAAAAAGGGACGATATAACGAATCTATTAAGATATGTAATTGATTTTCTATCTTAATATATTCGTTATATCCTTCCCTTTCATTTTCTATATCGCGTGATAGGATTTGATCAGTTGTTTATTTTGTACTTCTCCAAGTGCACCTTATTTTTTTTTTAATACAAAATTTTCGTTTATGAAAACATTTTAAGTTAAGGTATATCTGTATTTAAATTTACGAAATTTATGTAAAATGAGATTTCAATTTCTGGTAACATTTGTAATCTGGATCACGTGAGTTTTATTGTTTTTCAAATAAAAACTGAAAACATAATAATAAGTTACTTCTTTTGAGGCGAACTAACACACAAGTTACTTTAAAAATAAGTGTATTTGATGTTTTGATTTCGATCGTTTAAGTGTCAAAACAACGTTGCAATTACTGCTTTATTATTTTTGTCAAACCATAAGTTTCTTTTTATTTTACAGTAGTGAAGCTAATTTTGAATTTCCTTGAAAATAATACTAACATTGTATATTTTATCTTCGTTGTTCATAGTAAACAAATCTTTAATTGTACATACTGTTTTATTAATTTGATAGGAAATATGAAAGCAAAACCGCACGCCTATGGAGTCTTACGTAGCATAGCCTGGTTTTGTTTACTTTTACTGCACGTCGAATTTGAATGAGGTGTAGTATGTATGAAGGTATTGACTTCAGAATCTTTCAAAAAAAGTCAACTGAAGAAACATTTAGATAATTTGCATTCACACCTGTCTTCCAAACCGCGAGAATACTTTGCAAATTTAGAAATATCTGTTAAAAGACAAAGATTGAATAGCAACTTGTTTGGTACATTTGATCAGCGTTCAGCATCAAGGGCTAGCTTTGAAGTAGCCTGGTTGATTGCTCGAAATAAGAAACCATACACTATTGGTGAAGATTTGGTTAAACCAGCTGCTGTAAAAATGCTGTAAATATGTGTGGTCAAAAAGAAGCGAACAAACTGAATTCAGTGCCCTTGTCTGCGAGAATTGTGAAAGAACGAATTTCTATATTAGCAGAAAATGTGAAGGAACAAGTTATTTTCTCATTAAAACAGGCTAAATATTTTGCTATTCAGCTTGATGAGACAACTGATTTTAGTAACAATTCACAGCTAATGGTATATGTTCGCTACAAAGGTGCAGATAATTTTGAAGAGGAATTGCTGTTTTGTTCTCCTCTCGAGTTAAGATCTCGTGGAATTGATGTCTACAATAAAGTAAATGAATACTTCAATGCGCAAAGTTTAAAATTGGAAAACTGTATTTCAGTATCTTTGGATGGAGCTCCAGCTATGCTGGGCCATATTAATGGTTTTTCGGCTTTCGTAAAAAAAAATAACCCAAATATTGAAGTTATTCACTGTATGATCCATCGCCAGGCCCTTATGGTCAAATATTTACAACCTACACTGGAAGCCGTTATGCATGATGTCATCAAGATTGTAAATTTTATCAAGGGACATGCACTAAACACGCGGCTATTTCGTGAATTATGTCAGGACGGTGAAGCCGAATATACGGACCTACTTTATTATACAGAAGTAAGGTGGCTCTCTCGCGGAAATGTACTAAATCGCGTATGGACTCTCAAAACTGAAATTTTTATGGTTGATCAAAAAAATATTCTCGCAGATAAGTTTAAAAACTCTTCCTGGGTTGCATATCTCGCATATTTAGCTGACATTTTTAAGAGTATAAATATATTAAACAAAGAATTGCAAGGAAAGAATATTAATATCATTTCAGCGAGAGAAATAGTGTCAGCGTTTGGATTAAAGCTGCAATATTGGAGTCAGAAACTAGAACAGAACAAGGCTTCTTTTTCAAGGTTAGCTTTGTTTTTGGAAGATTGCGAAAATATTACTTTTGCTGACATCAAGGATACAATTGTAAGACATCTTATCAAACTCAGAAAGCGGTTTTCAGATTACTTTCCAGATCTTGATATACGTACTGCCAGTTGGATTGTAGATCCTTTTAAATGTGAAATTGATATGATACCAGAAGAACCTTCAGGTTTGGCAGAAGCAATTCTTGAACTTCGATCTAATACTGAAGCACGTATTCAATTTGAGAGTAAACCAAATCTGTCGTCTTTTTGGATATCAAAAGCTGCAAAGGCTTTCAAAATTGCACATGAAGAGGGGGTTAAAAAATTGCTGCCATTTGGAACAACATATTTGGGCGAACAAGGCTTTTCCACTCTAGTGAACATAAAAACGAAGAACAGAAATCGATTAAACGCCGAAGACTGTATTCAAATCGCTCTTACATCAAAAAGTCCCAATTTTGAAGCAATTGTATCGAACATGAAACAACATCATTTCTCCAAAACGTGAAGGAAGAATGTTTTCAATTATTCTTTTTTTATAATTTTTTCAATTCTAATTTTTGTTAGTACAACCATTATTATTATTATAATTTGTTACAGTACCGCAATGGGTTTTAATTTTTTATATCTTATTATTGTTATCTATTATTATGTTATGAATTTCTAGGTATCATAGGAATTGAATAAATGATGTTTATTTTATGGTTTAGTTATTGTTTTCTGTTCAAAACTATCATGGGGGCTATAATATGAATGATGCTAAAAAGAGGCTGTTTATTGTTGTAGTGGACTGTATTCATTGAAATTAATTAATAGTCTAAAATACTGCATTTATTTATGAATTTGCACAAAAATATGAAAACAATAACAAATAGTTCTATGCTTCTCAACGGCTGGTGATGGAATGTCATTCTGTCATCTGTCGTCTGTACCGACTAGCTGGCTGGCTGGGCTGCAGTGGCGGACCGTTCAAATACAAAATGGGTTGTCGTCGACATACTCCCGGCCTTGAAAGATCCTGAATCTTTCAATTTAATGGAAGGAGAGGACATATTTTGGAGAATGACCTCGTGATGATACCTTCTTGAGTCTTTATTTTTGCAACTCTAGCGGTATTCTGCGATCCGTCATGTATGTGAGTTATTCTGCCTAGTTTCCACTTTGCTGGTGGCAGACAGTCATCTTTGATAAGGACTAAAGTTCCTTCTACTAATTCTCCCTTGGATATTTGCCACTTAGAACGTCTCTGTAGCTCGACGACGTATTCGGAAGACCATCTCTTCCAGAAACTTTGGAAAATTTGTTGGATGCGTTGAAATCTATTGAGTCGTTGTGGAATCTCTTGGAGTAGATCTGGTTCTGGAGCTAGCGTTGGCATTCTACCGATGAGGAAATGGGCGGGACAGAGTGGTGTTAAATCATTAGGATCAGGACTAATAGGACACAAAGGTCTGGAGTTGAGTACTGCTTCTATTTGTGATAGTATTGTTGCAAACTCCTCAAATGTAAGATTTGTATTTTTAAGTGAACGTTTTAAGTGAAATTTACAAGATTTTACTCCGGATTCCCAGAGTCCCCCGAAATGTGGAGAATATGGCGGAATTAAATGCCATTCAATACCCTCATGTGTACATGAATCTTGTATGTGTGCATTGTTAATTTTTAAAAATCTTTTAAGTTCAGACATGGCACCTACGAAGTTTCTACCATTATCTGAGTACAATTTGGCTGGCTTTCCTCTACGAGCGATAAAGCGGCGCAAGGCAAGCATGAATGTTTGAGTGCTCAAATCGGTTACGAGCTCAAGATGAATCGCCTTTGTAGCAAAACATATGAATAATGAAATATAGCATTTATTTAATTTGGCACCTCTGCCCTTATTTTTATACAAAAACGGACCGGCGTAGTCAATACCAGTGATGGCAAAGGGAAATGTGTACAGTAATCGGTCACGTGGTAAATCACCCATGATTGGTTGTATAGGTTTAGGATTAAATCGTAAACAAGTAGTACATTGTTTAACAGTCAACCTAGATAGGTTTCTGCCTGATATAGGCCAATATGTCTCCCGAATAGTAGATAGAAGCAGCTGAGGGCCTGCATGATATAGACGCAGGTGTTCATGACGGAAAAATAATATCGTGAAATGATGTTTTGAATCCAAGACAATGGGATGTTTTTTGTCATATAGAAAATCCGAGTTAGCCAAGCGACCACCAACACGTATTAAACCATCCTGGTCAATAAATGGGTTTAAAGAGAAGAGCTTGCTGTTGGAACTAACGCTTTTTTGTTTTGACAGCTGATCATACTCTTCGCGAAAAGAGTGTAGTTATATGATCTTCAATAAATAACGACGAGCGTCATTAATATTGGTTAATGTTAGAGAGCCACACTCTCTAAGAATTTTGGGTGTTAATAAATTATTTTTAAATCTAAGGATGTATGCAAATGCGCGCAGTAAACGCGAATATTGTGAAAAGGCCTTGAATGGAAACCATTGTTCTTGCTGAGAATAGGAAACAAAATTGAGAATAGTTTGAGATTTTATTTCGGGTAGAATGTCTACCTTTGGATTTAAAAGGGGCCAAAATTCTTCCCTTAAAGACAACCATGACGGACCGTCCCACCATAGTGAAGAATTTAGTATTTGAGAAGGAGATAATCCCCTTGATAGATGGTCTGCAGGATTATCTTGTGTGGGTACATACTTCCATGTATAGGACTTTGTTAAGACCTGAATTTCGGAGACTCTGTTAGCTACGAAGGTTTGAAGATTGTTAGGAGAAGTATTGATCCAAGCAAGGGTTATTGTGGAATCTGACCATAAATAACATTTATTGAGGTCTATATTAATGGATTCAATTACCTTAGTTAAAAGACGTGAAAGTAATACAGCTGCGCAAAGCTCTAGGCGTGGAATGCTTAGAGTTTTGATAGGGGCAACCTTTGATTTGGCACATAGAATTTTAACCGAGATATTTCCCTTGTCATCAGTACTTCTTAAATAGATACAAGCACCATAGGCTTGTTGTGATGCGTCCGAAAAACCGTGTATTTCTATATCTTTGGCATTATTGCACACTGCATGACGTGGTATACTTAATTGTTTCAGATTGGCAAGATCATTTTTCAATCTATTCCAAGTATTTAGTGATGAACCGCTTAATTTTTCATCCCAATTCAGTTTTTCAGTCCATAGCCTTTGCATTAGAATCTTCGCAAGTATGATACAAGGACCTACTAAGCCTAGTGGATCGTATATTCTTGCAATTAAAGAAAGAACATCTCTTTTGGTACAAGTTTCCTTGTAATTGTTATATTGTACATTGTATAATAGTGAATCACGTTGGGATGACCAAATAAGTCCTAAAGTTTTTGTGACTCCATCTTTAGAGAGGTTTAGAATTCCAAAGGAATCATCTTGATTATTTACCCTTTCTAAAACTCTTGGGTCATTTGAAATCCATTTTCTGAGTGGAAAACAACCTGTAAGTAAAATACGTGAGACTTCACGGCAAATGTTCGAAGCTTCAGTAATAGTATCCGCACCGGTTAACAAGTCATCTACGTAGAAATCCTGACGTAATATCTTCGCGATTTCTGGTTGCGACAATTGGCATTCGTTAGCTAACTCTAAAAGGCATCGGATAGCAAGAAAACTAGCTGATGCCTGGCCATAAGTAACCGTATTTAAAGCAAAATGTTGTAATGGATCTGAAGGACTTTCCCTCCAGACTATTTTTTGAAGACTGCGTTGGCTAGGATGAATTAACACCTGCCTGTACATTTTGGTTACGTCTGAGCTTATGATGAATTTGTGTTTTCTGAATCGGATGAGAATTGAGAATAGATCTTGTTGTATACTGGGTCCGACGCATTGAATATTGTTTAATGATAACCCGTTGCTTGTTGGTGAAGATGCGTCAAACACGACACGAAGTTTTGTTGTAAGACTGTCCTCCTTTAGGACACCATGATGTGGCATGTAGTAGTCGACAGTAGAGTTTTCAGAGATATCTGCTAACGACATGTGGTTTAGCTCCTGATATTCGCGCATGAATTGTATATATTGTTCGCGAAGAGGATTGTTTTGTGCTAATCTTTTTTCTAGATGATGAAATCTTCTTTCAGCTTGTATCCTTGAATCACCCAACACATGCGGATATTGTTTTAATGGCATCATAACTATGAATCTACCATTTGGATCACGTGTAGTAGTTTTTTGAAAATTGTCCTCGCACAATTGCTCTTCTTCAGATAGATGAGGAATATTTGGCAATTCCTCTACTTCCCAAAATTGCTGAAGAAGTTTAGTTAGTTCCAGATTTGTGCTAAGATTGCAAGATATTGTATTGTGGGGAACCGATCCCAGCGGGCCAGAAATTATCCACCCAAATATTGTTTCTGTTAAAATAGGACCTTGATCTAAAGATATGCGACCTTTACAAATCAAATGCCAAAAAATATCTGCGCCGATAAGAATGTCAATAGATCCAGCATTGCCAAAATTAGGATCTGCTAACCGAATTGTATTAGGAATGTTTATAGCGCTTACATCAATGTTTGTATGAGGAAGAATATTTGTTATTTTTGGCAATACAAAACAGTTGATTATTTTTACAAATTTATTATTAGATGTGCAAATCTCTAACTGACATTGACCTGTAATAGTTGATAGTTTGTTGCCTATGCCCAAAAGATTTAAGCTGACATCTTGTGGTTTGATTCCTAGTTTGTTACACATGTTTGTTGTGATAAATGAAGATTGAGACCCGCAATCCAATAGTGCACGAGCCCTTTGCATTTTACCATTCATATCTTTAACACTTAAGATTGCTGTTGAGAGAAAAACATAGCCTGTATCAGAACAAGAAAGCATGCTGTTACCACAAAATGTATTGTTACTTGTTACTGGATTTATTGGCTCACTTGTACTTTGTGATGGATTTGTATTAATACTGCTATTGGATATATTCGAATTTCTATTGAACGTGCCCGAATTATTTTGGCTTATAATGATGCTCCTATCATTTGTATTATTGTGTAAAAGTGAGTTGTGACGTGCTTTGCACTTGCGACATGGCCCGAGTTTGCACTGTTTATTGGAGTGACCCGATCGCAAGCAGTTTGTACACAATGATTTTGATCTAATAAAATTCCACCTTTCGTTTATTGGATAATTTAAAAATGTTTCGCAAGTGTAAATGCTATGGTCGCCTTGACAAGAGACGCATGTATAGTTTGTTTTTGTTGCTAAGAATCCCCTAGTCGTCCTGTTCTCCTTACTTTTATTTTTTGTTTCAATGTTCATTTCAATTGCCTCTAGAAAATCTGCTCTTGATTTTAAAAATCCTTTTAGATCGGATAAAGTTGGTAGTTCCGTTTGAGTAGCAATATGCTTTTCCCATTCCCTAATAGTAGTTTCGTCTAGTTTTGATGTTATAATGAATATAAGTAAGGCATCCCATTGTTCACACGGCTGATTTAATTGTTGAAGTGACTTTAAATGTTTTGAAAAATCATCTACTAATTTACGAAATTTTACAAAAGATTCTTTGTGAATAGATTCCAATGAAAATAAAGCTTTAATATGATTGTGTATTAAGAGTTTTTTATTATTGTATCGATCACATACAGAGTCCCATGCCAAATTGTACCCGTTTGCGGAAAATTCGATAGGTTTTATGACTGCGGCGGCATTTCCTTGTAATGATGCCCGAAGATAATGATACTTCTGAATATTTGTAATACTATCATTTGTATGAATGAGTGACTCAAAAGTGTCTCGAAATTCTAGCCAAAATTCGTATGTGCCGTCGAACTTTGGAATTTGTATTGTTGGCAGTTTTACACCTTGTAAACGATAAGCCCCGTCAGAAATAGAAGTGTTATTGTTTGTATGCTCGCTTGTCACCGACTTTTTATCATCAATATCTGAAATGAATTTATTTAACAATGCTTTGGCATTAGCCGATAGTGAATAAAAATTGTTTTCAAGTTCTTCCCTTATCACAAAGTGTGGTTCGGGATCGTCTGCCAATTCTTCTATTTCTGATTGGATAATTTTAATTTCTAAAAATGTATTTTCTAGTTTATTTATTCTGTCGCTTAGTTCGATTTTTTCAACATCATGTAATTCTAATTTGCATTTAATAGACTCTAGAAATTTGGAGAAAATTGTAAATGAAGCTTTATGACCAGCACGTTTTCTAATTAATCTTTTTAAGTGTTCGTCCGACATTGTTTATTAATCAAATAGATTCGAATTGAATTTAAATAGATATATAGATTGTAAATAGTTTTATGCAACTTACACAAACAAAAACAGTATAAATAGGTATAGGAATCAGATGGGAACTCACCGGTATTTTTGGCTGTATATTGTTCGGCAATCCCACGTGTTCTTTCACTTGACCGTTAACTGTGAATCACTTTTAGCACTGATTTTATCACAAATATCGGGTCGAATGGACCAATGTTTATTGTTGTAGTGGACTGTATTCATTGAAATTAATTAATAGTCTAAAATACTGCATTTATTTATGAATTTGCACAAAAATATGAAAACAATAAAAAATAGTTCTATGCTTCTCAACGGCTGGTGATGGAATGTCATTCTGTTATCTGTCGTCTGTACCGACTAGCTGGCTGGCTGGTTCAAATACAAAATGGGTTGTCGTCGACAGAGGCCTTTTTTTGCTTTTTTGTTTTTTGCCTTGGGTAATATCAACTTACAACAAAATGGTTTGGGGTAATGATTAAAAAAGTTCCCCGACCGCTGGTCTACGGCAATTTTCATCAAGCACTGTGTCAGTCACTCGGTGGAAGTCATGGCGTCAACTAGCCAAACCGTGCTTCCCGAAACCTCAGAGCGGGAGTTCATTAGTTTGTCAATTGATTTATATCGCGATTGTCCGGACTTATGGAAATTGAAGAGCAAAGATTACTTTAATAGAAACAGAAAAAATGCGGCGCTTGAAAAAACCGTGGGGGTATTGAAAAATTTAAAACTGGATTTTAGTGGGAAACAATAAAAACAAAAAATTAATGTTCTCAGAAAAAACTTCAACAGGGAGTAAAGACCATCGAGGGTAAAAAAGTGTCAGGGTCGTCTACAGATGACATCCCTGAACCTTCGTTTTGGTATTACAATGACACGTGTTTCATAAAAGACCAGTTGGAAATCGCACAGACCGAAACTTCTGAGGTAAAAATTTTATTTCAATTTTACAGTATTCTTAATTATTTTATATTACAAGTACTTAATGTTATTATATATTCATCTACGTTACACAAGGCACTTGTTTTGTCACGTAACTGACCCAGACGTGTTGAAAAATTCACAGAACTCATCCCTTATTTTTTTCGCTTCTACTGTAGAATTGCCTTTGGTTCTTTGAGCCATCTCTTGAATGTCTTTCCTCCCTGACTCAGGTTCCACAGCACCAGTCAAGATATCGTATCTGTCAATATCCTGTGGGTGCAAATACTTGGCTCTTTTTTTTGAGCACAAGTAGTTTTGCAAATGGCAACATGCCATTACGATTTTTCTAGCTTTCTGTGGTTCAAATTTGATGGTATTTTGAACAATTTGGAATCTCTTTGTTAATATACCAAATGCATTTTCAACTACTCTTCTGGCACGGGAGAGTCTATAGTTGAAAATCCTTTTCTCGTTCGTCAAAGCAGCTCTGCTGTAGGGCTTCATGAATTCAGGGGGAAGTTGAAAAGCTTCATCTCCAATGAAGACGTACGGAAATTTTTTATTATTAGGGTCTGGTAACTATCGAAGATCAGGTATGTTAAGCTGGTTCTCCGATAACTTGGGCCAAAATAATGTGTTCTTCAGAACACCACCACCTGACACTCGGCCATTTGCTTCCACATCGACCATCAGAAAATTATAATTTACGTCAACAACACCCATAAGCACAATGCTGAAAAAATGTTTGTAATTATAATAGAAGGATCCAGAATGAGAAGGTTTTTGGATCGATACGTGTTTGCCATTAGCGCTCCCCACGCAGTTGGGGAAATTCCATTGTTCTTCGAATTCCTGTGCAACCCCTTTCCATCCATCCTGCGTTTTTGGAACCTAGATGAAAACAAAAAACGAAACTAGCATTAGTATAACATTGCATAAATAGGTATTTACTTATTAAATTGCTGTTGTGCCGTTCGTTCACTGTATTTTATTTTTTGTTACAGCAACCGATTCCTGATGAAGACTCGCAATCACAACTCAACTTGGAAAGTGTTGGGTCCCCTTCTGACGTACTTACACCCCCAACTTCCAAACGAGCCATCCCTGCTAACACGGACAAAAAAAGGAAAGGTGGGCCAGACAGCACTGATCAATTAGTGGAAATGGAGACTGAATATTTCAAATGACCTGAGACTTAAGAGGATATTCTGGCTAAGGGGTGGGCTATGAAATTGAAAAAGTTAACTCCAGACCAACGACGCTTGGCACCTTCATCGTCATGTTCTTCAACAAATTGTTGGTAAAGGAACCCCAACTTAGTACAGTTACTGCACACTTCGGGTCCAAGTGAAACCCCATCATACCAAGCGCAACACAATGAAAAGTCTCAAGAAACTAATGCTGTGGGGAACTTGCGTTCCCAAAATTTTCAGTTCAGTAATAATGTATATTATGAAATATCTGTATTATTTGTAAATTTTAATTATTTCCTTTCCTTCATAAAATATAAAAAGATTTACTTGGGCAATAATTACTTACCTGAATGTTTTCCTTCAATGCCTTGATGATAGCAGAGCCGGTTTCCATTATTATGAGTTCCAGAGTCTGTGGAGCAATGGAGCATGTGAATTTTAGGTCTTCTAAATCCATGTCAGACGATAGGTACCTCAATGTGATAGACAATCTCTGACTTGCAGGAATCGCTTGACGCATTTTTGTATCTTTCTTCTCAATGTCGGGACGGAGTAAATCCAATAGATAATCGAAACTTTCTTGGCCCATTCTCAAAAAGTTCCTGTCGTCTTCTGGTTCCGAAAAACACGGAAAGTTTTGGAGATGTTCATGAGTGAACCGGTTTCTGAGTTTGTACCACTTCTTAGACCACCGTCGTTTTTTCTGTTACTTCTTTTTCTGCTTCACAGCAACTAATGTAGCAAGAAGGAAGCCTAAATCTGAATTTGACACCATTCTAAACGAAAACACGATCGCCAAACACACTGTTCTCAGCTTCGATAGATGAGAGAGTTTTGATCAAAAGATTGAAGGCTTGATTGAAGTACGCTTGAAGCGCCCAACAATCGGAGGTTCAAGCATTTGACTTGCCTACTTTAGAAGAAAATGTAACGTACGTTGTATAAACGAATGGGCACTAAACAAAAAAAAAAGAATGAAATAACCACATAAGCAGAATGGGGGAAACCCGCGTGGTCAAAATAGCAAGAGATAAATTTGCAATTGGTAGAAGGATCGGACAACCACGCAAAAGATGGAGTGACAACCTTCCATAGAGGTATCAATCCGCCAATGACCAAGCAGAATTGCTTATAAATAGGAAGAAAAAGAAGAAGAAACTCTGTCCTCTCTCCTGTTTTTCCGTGGTGATATTCTATTATACGGTGTGTCCAAAGTTTGAAAGAATATTTTTCATTCATACTGTATACACGTCTCTACCATGAGAAATGATCATTCTAATTGGAGTGGCTACAATAATTCTTAGTACTCGTCAGTTTGTTAAAACCTGCTTGATATACAAAGTAGAACATAATGTCTTCAATTAATGTTCAGAATTATTCTATTACTGTTTAAACAAAAATATATTTGACAGACACAGTATAATTGAATTTCCTTTGATTCTTTGTATTTTTCCGACAACTTACGGAGTGTTCTGTTGTCTCATTATATCTAATCGGTCAGCCGATGTGTATGACCTCGCATTTTATAATCAAATTAACGTTTGAATACCTTATTCAAAACTGTATGGAGATTAAAAAGTTTTTGAAACATGTTTTCAAGTATATATTTACATTCTACAGGGTTAAACACGGAAATTCACTACACGTTTATTTCAATGTTTTGTTCAATCGTTTAAAAAAATCTAAAACTGCGGCCTTTACAAAAATCATCTCGCCGAGGAATATTTTTATTACTAAATAAAATTATAATACATTTATTGCATGTAATAAATCATGTATCAATTGTATAAGTACCTGCGGTTGTTATAAGAATTCCCACGTGTGTTGTAAATTATTTATTTAGTATAGTTCTAATAATCTACATTTATTGCAATATTTAAACCAATGGTGTAAAAAATTATATGACTGCGGTTTTTACAAAAATCTCCACGTGCCTCAAGAATTACATATTTTTTTTTTAATTGTTTATAGCAAATACTCAGTAAATACATAGTCATTAGTAAATAAACTAGAAGGGCAAGAGTTTGTAGCAGGTATCAGCCATCGATGGTACACTGCAGATTTCGTACATCTTCTGGCCACTGTCTTCTGTAATGTTGTGATTTGGCTGTGGATTATAAAATAAAACAGACACTTATTACGAAATTGTCGATTTATTCGACACTTAGGTCAATCATGCACTTTAGAAGCTGTATGGGAACTAAATTACTATAAATTATAGAATGGCTGAGATGCGTTTTTAATATTTCAAAAGAAATAGGGGTTTTTTCCCCACAGTTTCTAATGGAAGCATTTAATCAATTTATTTTATAAATCCAATTGTTAGGTTTTAAGCGATTTTAAGTAGAAATGAAGTACTTTTTTTAGTCAATATATTGTAATTATTGTAGTTTTAGGCTGGTAAAACACTTTAAAATGTCTTCTTCTTCATGTGCCATCTCCTCTAAGAAGGTTGGCAACCATCATGGCAATTCGCACTTTCGATACCGCTGCTCTAAAGAGGCCAGCAGAAGTGCAGTTAAATCAAGCTCTCAAATTGTTTAACCAGGAGATGCGTCTTCTTCCGCGACTCTTTCTACCCTGTATTCTTCCTTGTATTATTAATTGCAGCAAGTTATAACGCTCGCCCCTCATGACATGTCCCAGATATTGCAGTTTTCTGAATTTAATTGCATTTAAAACCTCTTTATCTTTTCCCATTCTTCTCAACACCTTGACATTCGTGACTCTATCCACCCAACTTATTCTTAATATGCTTCTGTAGGCCCATAACTCGAAGGCTTCTAATCTGTCCGAAACATCTTTCTTTGATGTCCAAGCCTCCAACCCATAAAAATAATACGGAGAACACGTAGCATTTCAGAAGTCTTATCTTTAAAGAAATTGAAATGTCCCTGCTGCAGAGTACTTTTTTCAGTTTGTTGAAAGAATTTCTTGCCTGTCCTATTGCCTCTTGCCTTAATCTCTTCTGTGTACTCATTATTTTCGTTAATTATTGTACCCAGATATTTATATTTTTCAACTTTTTTAATTTGTTCTCCATGTATTGTTATGTTTTCTTGGCGCTGTTGGGCTTTTGTAATTACCATAAATTGTGTCTTTTTTGTGTTTAGGGGCAATCCGTTTTCTTCACTGACTTCTACCACTCTGTCAACCATTTGTTGTAAATCCTCAAGACATTCCGCTAATAAAATAGTGTCGTCGGCAAACCGTATATTATTGATTGGTCGGCCATTTACTTTTATTCCCATAGTTAGTTCTTCCAGTGCTTCCTGAATTATTTCCTCTGAATACAAATTGAACAAAGTAGGAGACAGGACATTTGAAAAGACGTTGATCTCTTTTACCACAGCGATTTGATTATAATAGATAGCGCTAATGATCCTGATGTCTCTCATATCTAAGTTTTTCTTTTCAAGTAATTCTATAAGACGGTTATGTCTGACCTTATCGAAGGCTTTGTTGTAATCCAAGAAACACGTATATACTGGCTGATTAACATCCATGCACCTTTGCACAACTACATTCACAGCGAACAGGACTTCCCTCGTTCCCAGTGCATTTCTAAATCCAAATTGTGTGTCACTTATGTCCTGCTCAAGTTTGTTGTGTATTCTCCGGTGAATAATTTTTAAAAATATTTTGAGCGTATGACTCATTAAACTTATTATCCGGTGGTCTTGGCATTATTTTGCATTTGGTTTTTTTTGGTAGCGTTATGAATGTTGACATCAGCCAATCTCTGGGAATGATTCCTGTACTGTATATTGTATTGAATAAGTGTCGTCGTAGCTAGAGTGAACTTATCCACTCTGCTATACGCTCTGCTCTAGGATATTTCGTAAAGTCGGTGTGCAAAACACCCTAGGCACTTATCCCTTATTCAAGTTGGGACGTTGAATTGTTCTTTTCGAAGGGTAAAATAAAACTAATTCGTAGAAAGCGAAGACAAAGCCTCAGAGTCTGAGGTAGGTGGAGCAGAGCCCCGCTAGTCGGCTCCCTAGAGTTTAGGGCTCTAGGAGAGACCGAGGTAGACTGTCCTTTGGTTTGGAAATCAATTAATATTTATACATAATATTTTACAAGATTCCAAACCAAAAGACTAATGAACAAATTGGGAAAGGAAGGAAGGCGGGGCGATGCGCGCCAAGAGTGCTCATTGGTCACTCTTGACCGAGCACTTGGTGACATCCTCCCTCCTTTCGAGACTCTGAGTCTGTGGATAATTTTATTGAAAATTTTAAAATATTACAAGTTTAACAAATGCGAAAAAAATATATAGAATAATGAATACAGTAATTTAAAAGTGTCCAAAATAAATTCAAAAAGTTCGTAACTCACATACAACACTTATCTTGAACCTAGGGGGGCCAGATGTTACTGCATCTCCCTCTGCGGCATGCTCCATCCACGGTCGGTGTACCATTCCTCCCAGCGGGTTCGTCTTCTTCTCTGCTATCCGGCTTCCATCCGCTTATCCTGAGGTCTTGTAGGCGAGTTTGTCTGGGGCTTTTCGCATCTGTCACTATACCATCTTTCCTTTGCATCTCTGACCTTTCTCCTTATTTCTGTGTGTATAATATTATACATGTTTTTGTCTTTGGTTTTATAAGATCTCCTTGCTTCCATGAGATCCAGAATCTCGTCGGTCATCCATTCATTTTTGTTCTTGATCAGCTTAGGTGTTAGTGTTGTCTCACATGTGCGTATAAGAGCATCCTTTAACATATGCCATTTCCTGTTCGCATCTTCAGTAGGAATAATTTATATTTTGGTGAACTCTTCTTTAATTATTAGTGTAACTCACATACAACACTTATCTTGAACCTAGGGGGGCCAGATGTTACTGCATCTCCCTCTGCGGCATGCTCCATCCACGGTCGGTGTACCATTCCTCCCAGCGGGTTCGTCTTCTTCTCTGCTATCCGGCTTCCATCCGCTTATCCTGAGGTCTCGTAGGCGAGTTTGTCTGGGGCTCCGTGGTGACGCGGACCACATATCTGGAGAGCAGGCAGGGACTGTGGCTACTCCAGGATTTTCGTAGCTTCCGGGGCTTCAAAACGTCGAAGAAGGCTGGCTCACTGAGACACCTGGTACACTGAAGGCATCAGGATTGCTGCAAAGCTCGATGGCGGAGTGTTAGAATATAACTTTCTAACACTCCGTGGCTCTCCCCACTGTTCACTTGACTTTAACCCATGTTAAAGTCTATGGAGTGTTGCCTTCTGTGGGTCAGAAATTGGTTCGTAGGTTCGGATTTTAATCCATTGGTTGGGCGCATTGTCGTCGTAGCTAGAGTGGACCTATGAACTTATCCACTCTGCTATACGCTCTGCTCTAGGATATTTCGTGAAGTCGGTGTGCAAAACACCCTAGGCACTTATCCCTTATTCAAGTTGGGACGTTGAATTGTTCTTTTCGAAGGGTAAAATAAAACTAATTCGTAGAAAGCGAAGACAAAGCCTCAGAGTCTAAGGTAGGTGGAGCAGAGCCCCGCTAGTCGGCTCCCTAGAGTTTAGGGCTCTAGGACAGACCGAGGTAGACTGTCCTTTGGTTTGGAAATCAATTAATATTTATACATAATATTTTACAAGATTCCAAACCAAAAGACTAATGAAAAAATTGGAAAAGGAAGGAAGGCGGGGCGATGCGCGCCAAGAGTGCTCATTGGTCACTCTTGACCGAGCACTTGGCTACATAAGTCGACCAATATTTAAATTTACTTTTCTTCTATTAACCGTCTATGTCTACATGTATTTCGTTAGGACCTGTTGCCTTGTTGTTCTTTATTCGCTTTATCGCCTCTAATACCTCATCTTGTGTTATGTCTGGGCCGTTGTCGAACTTTTCCTGCTCTAGTACTATCTCAGTCCGTTCGTCTTTAAATAGCTCTTGAATATATTCCAGCCAACTTCTAAGCCTTTCACTGACGTCTATAATTATTTTGCCGTTTTTATCCAGCAGTATGTTTGATTTTTTCTTAATATTAGTGCCTGTTATTTCCCTACTTTTTTTATGAAGGTTTAAGTTATCATGTTTCTCTACCAACTGTTCAATCTTTTCGCATCTGTCACTATACCATCTTTCCTTTGCATCTCTGACCTTTCTCCTTATTTCTGTGTGTATAATATTATACATGTTTTTGTCTTTGGTTTTATAAGATCTCCTTACTTCCATGAGATCCAGAATCTCGTCGGTCATCCATTCATTTTTATTCTTGATCAGCTTAGGTGTTAGTGTTGTCTCACGTGCGTATAAGAGCATCCTTTAACATATGCCATTTCCTGTTCGCATCTTCAGTAGGAATAATTTATATTTTGGTGAACTCTTCTTTAATTTTTAGTGTGACTTGCTCTTTTGTTGATGGATCTCTCAAACGGGATACTTGTATCCTCTCTACTTTAGTTTTAGCCACAAGCTTTTTTAGATTAATTCTAAACCTTCCTTCAACTGGGTTGTGATCTTATCTCACATCAGCTCCGGGGTATGATTTTACTGATTTTATGGAATTTCGGTATCGTTTGCAGATGAGAAGGTAGTCAATTTGGTTTCTGATGACGTTATGTTGATTGTCTGCTGGAGATTTCCATGTATAGAGTCTCTTGGGCAGCAGATCATAATAAGTACTTGCGACAATAAAATCGGTCTCTTGGCAGAATTGAGCCAATCTGGCTCCTATCTCGTTACGGGAACGCAGTCCAAAGTTTCCAGTAAAATCACCTTGAAGTTCCTCTACCGATTTTTGCATTTAGATCTCCCATGAGTATTGTAACGTCTCTAGACTTGGTTACTTCTAAAGCTTGTTGTAATTCATTATAAAACTGTTCAAGCTCTTCATCCGACTTTTCTGCTGTGGGAGCATATACTTGAATTATATTGACTCTAGATTGAGCTGTTTTTAGTGTTACCATCATAACTCTATCCGAGATGGGTAAGAAGCCATTTACAAATTTCTGGGTAGTTTTGTCAACTAATATCGCTACTCAGTTCCAGTGAGAGTCATTGTCATTATCAGAGTAGTATATCTTTGTTTGGCCTACTAATATGTCACCTGAATTAGGCCATCTGGTCTCACTTAGTCCTAATATTTTTATGTCAAGTCTTTCCATTTCCTGAATGACATTATGGACTGTACCTGCTTGGTATATTGACTTAACATTCCACGTGCCTATCTTCATACACTTTCTGTCGATTTTAGTCTTCTTTTTGGACGATGTGTTCCTAATGGGTATTTTACAGGGATTTCGTTTGATATCGACCTGAGAGGCCCTGTGGTCTATGTGTGATTTGCCTCCCCTGCCGGATTTTGGCCTCCGATATCCATGATCAGTAACATGAGTTACTTTTTTGTACAGCCATGACAATTGTATTAGATATATCTGTGTAGAATCTTTAATGTAGTGGTTTCTCCTTAGCTTCTACATTCTTATGCAATTGATAGTTTTTTTTTGTTCATCCGCCTCCAAGGCCGATTTCTCAACCCCAGGACAATGTCCTGGGGTTAAAATGTCTACGCTTAGTTAATTTATGAATAGTTGTTCCTGACTTAATTCCGAATACGTTCCGGATCAGTTTACCAACCATAATCGTGTACCTACCTGAACATGTTCACAGCCCTCTTCAAACCATACACTAACATCAGAATTGGTAGATATAGCGAAACATTTTGTTTCGTTTATGTTATTATAATAATAAAAGTTTAAAGAGAATTAAATTTTTAAGTTTATGTTTTAAAAATGCAAGTGCTCCGTTTTTCGTGCCGGTAAGTGTAGTTTTCATGTTATTCAAAGCGTATTTTACTTCTGATGTTTGAATAGGTAAATTATTTTCAATGTTTATACGTGTGTTAATATCTTCTTCCTTGTTGTCAAAATCGATTTTATATCCATTCGTCGTGTAATTCTTTAAATATGGTCAGGACCCTATCAGTCATATTTATTATCGTGCCACACTGTCTATTATTTCTATTTCTAGTTTTATTTCCTTTATTTTCTTGTGGAGAAGTTTATCATCGTGTTTTTTTTTGTAAGTCTTTTATCTCTTCAAATGTTTTTGCGGATTCCAGGTTCCTTTAAAATACTCAACACCTCCACTCTACACCGCAATAATTTCCGTTACTTTGTATTTCAACAGTTGTTTGAATTATTGTGTTGATAATATTATTTATGTAATAGATAATATTAAACCGCAGTCGCAAACATGCTTATGTAAATTCAATTTCGTACGTAAAAACGAGGACTATAAAAATCAAACTAAAGAACTGTTTTTGAATAATTACTAGATGGTGACTAATTAAATACATACGACGAATTATACAGAAAATATCCACTCTTTTATGCCAAAAACTCAAATTTGGAAATTTGAGAACACACCCGCCACCCGGAAGCATCTAATAATATTCCGTATAATATGTATTTAGCACCTAGGACTTTTCGATATTGGTTCTTTGCGGCACGTGGCCATGTTTCAACCAATAGGCGGCGAGGTGCCAAACACGTAAAGTCGGTTCGCTATATTTACGCGGGTTTCGGATTAAACATTTTATTGTAAGTACCCAGTTTCAATTACCTGCTCTTTGGGGAAATATCAACTGGTCAAATGAAATGAAAAATAATCCATAACTTTTTTTAATTAAATAATAATGGAAAATCTTTTATATAATTGACAGTATAATAAGGAGAATTACTTCATTAATGGAGTCTAATGTGACTAATATAAACCTAATAATAATTGTATATTACACTTCACACAGAAAATATGGTCTATGTATATTTGTTCCATGGAGAGAATTTCTAATGAAAAATAAAAAAATTTAACTTGCCAACAAAAATGAAAATCAGTCATTATCATCAAAAATATCATAATCGTCCTCATCATCACTGTCATCACCATTAATTGTTATTATGATTGGACTTATTTCGTTTATTTTATTTTCACGAGTCCACCAATCTTCTATTAGTTTCTCGCACTTGAATATACAGTTGCACCACACTTCTGGAGTTACAATTGATAGTGCCTTTCGCCAAGTTTCCCGAACTGCGTCGTCGCTATAACCGTTAGGCCCAATATAGTTGTCATAATATTGTTTTGCTATTCCCCATATATATTCGATGGGATTAAACTGGCAATGATACGGTGGCAGACGTAAAACTTGATGACCGTAACTTTCAATAATCTGATCCACAACAAAGGTTTTTGGTTTTGCGTGGATATTTGCCAAGCGTAATAATTCTGATTTTAAAATATGTTGTGTAAATGGTATATGTTCCTTTGTCAACCATTCTTTAATTTTATTAACAGTCCAAGAATTCGTTGGACTTTTGTTTAATACTTCAGAATGGTAAGGTGCATTGTCTAAAATAATTACGCTGGGCTCACTTAAACCTGGGAGAAGTTTTTCATGTAACCATTTTACAAACATTTCTGTGTTCATATTATCGTGATAATCGTGAAAATATTAAAGCAGCACCTTCTATAAAACTCGATTTCCCTCCTGCATGTAAAATTATGTGTCGCTTCCCTTCTCCATCAGTATGTTTGATAGACTTTACGTTATCATCTTGCCATATTCTCTTGGTTGCACCCCTAGAAAATATCCATGTTTCGTCTAAATATATAAAATTTGCCCTTTCTTCTTTTAATTTAGAATATTTTCTTAGAAAGTTAATTCTTTTATGCACAACAGAACTTCTTTCACAAAGGGCTTTTCTGTTATCCTCCTTTTGAAATTTGAAACCCAAATTATGTATCACTTGCCATAGACTTGTTCTGCCAATTTCGTCAAATTTTCTATCTTTTAATTCCGAGAGAATTGTATTTAAGGTCACATGTTCCTTGTTGGCTCGCATTCGATAAAAGGTATCACGAATTTCAAATTTTTTTCCATCTGGAATATCTTTCGTTTTCAATGATAGGCGAGTTTTTCGGTGATCTTATTTCGGCCGTTCATTATTGCGATTTTGTAATACTCCTCTCAGTTAGGTTTCACTAATTCCTAGAGCATCACATACGCGTTGTTGAACAGACATTACCGATTTTAAAGGACCACCATTTTCTTTTTCATCCGTAAAATACTTATGTACACTACAAATTAGACTATCTACATCTAACACACGTCTAGGCATTTTTAAATATTTTCACCAAACATACAATGTCAACATTGGCAAAGAATCAATTCAACTGCAATATTGTAACAAATTTATACCTACCCTAATGTTATTTTAATGTATTTTAAAATATGACCATTAATGCAGTTTTTACCTAATTTTCTGGGAAGTCGTTTACTGCAACTGGTTATCAATGAGTCATTAGCACAATTTTGTTAATCCGAAACCCGCGTAAATATAGCGAACCGACTATATATGGAATTTTACTTCGGTGCAAAATTCATACGCGGAATGTTAAATATTCGTAGACCAAAAAGATGACTATTTATTAAAATCGGTTAAAAGGACGCCTTTTTATTATTTAATGTATATAACATTCATTGACGTGCTGGATAGCCAACATTTTTGACGAAGTAAGTCTAAAACGTTATATAAACATTTTTTATCAACCATCAACTTCGAATTGTTTCGAAGTTAACTAATTTTCCCTCACTTGGAAAAACGTTTCTTGGCGTATTTCAGATGCCCCTGAAGCCTTAAGATGCTCTGAGAGCGAAAGTAGTTGGGCAAGATTTAATAAAAAACTGCTCGAATCTGTCTTTTATTTGAGTAAATAATCTTATTTTGTAGGGAGGAATTTAATTTCACGTAAAATTTTCATTACGGATGTTTGCGAAATCTCAAGTTCCCTGGATATTTATCTAGTAGATCCAAGTGAGGATCGTCTTCTAACAGGACACAAACATCTAAAGATTTGTTTTCAGTTGATGCAATTTTTCCGTGCCCTGATTTCGATAAATATTTTAGTGAACCAGTTTCGTTAAACTTTTTTACTAATTTATTGACTTCTTCTTCTTCTTCTGGTTCCTATCCGTTTCGGATGTTGGAAATCATATTGGCAATCATGACCTTGCTCGCTGCGGCTCGAAACAGCTCCGTTGAGGTTTTCTTAAACCATGTTCTTAAATTCCGCAGCCATGATATTCTCCTTCTACCGGGTCCTCGCTTACCTTTGACTTTACCTTGCAATATAGACTGCAGCAGGGAGTAACGGTGCTGATTTCTCATAACGTGTCCCAGATATTGCAATTTTATGCGTTTGATCGTAAACACTATCTCTGGCTCCTTCTTCATTTTTTCTAGAACTTCCTTGTTCGTGATCCTTGCTGTCCATGATATTCTCAGCATTCTTCTATAAAGCCACACCTCAAATGCTTCAAGTTTTTTAATAGTGGTATCTGTAAGCGTCCATGCCTCCGCCCCGTACAACAACACAGAGAAAACATAGCATCTCAAATGTCTCATTTTTGTATCTAGGGATATGTTATGACTTTTGAAGATGGCGCTCATTTTGTTAAAGACCGTTCTTGCCTTTCCTATGCGGCACTTTATTTCCTGTACATTGCTCCACTGTTCATTTATAATAGTTCCCAGGTAGCAATACTGTTTTACTCGCTCTATCTGCGTCCCATTAATGTATAGATGAGCCCCATTTATATTCTCCTTGCTGATAATCATTTGTTTCGTTTTGTGGGTATTAATGTTTAGTCCGTACTGTTGACTGTACTCGTTTATTCTGCCCATAAGTCCCTCTAAACTATCTGCTATCACCATGGTGTCGTCGGCATATCTAACATTGTTTACTCTTTCACCATTTAGAAGGATGCCTTCGTCTATTCCGTAAAGAGCCTTGTTAAAAATTTTCTCTGAGTACATATTAAATATCAACGGCGATAGGATACATCCCTGTCTAACTCCACGTAGTATTTTTATGTAATCTGTTTCTTCTCCGTTAATTTTCATGTATGCGGTCTGATTCCAGTATAGTTCTGAAATTATTCTGAGGTCTTTGTCATCCAGGTTTGCTTCTTTTAAAATGTTTATCATCTTTTGATGTTGAACTCTGTCAAATGCCTTTTCATAGTCGATCAAGCACGCGTATACGTCGCAGTTAACGTCCCTGCATCTTTGAATCAGTACTTGTACTCCGAAAAGTGCCTCTCTGGTACCCACTGCGTTAATGAAGCCGAACTGTCTGTCCGATATTTGTTCCTCGCACTTCTTATAAATTCTTCCATGGATGACTCTAAGAAACAGTTTCAACATGTGGCTCATTAGGCTGATTGTTCGATATTCTTCGCACTTTTTAGCCCCCTGTTTTTTAGGTATCGCTATGAATTCTGATTCTAGCCATTCATCAGGGATGATTCCTGTATTGTATATTTTATTGAAGACAGCCGTGATCCAATTTATTCCTTCTTCCTCCAAGAGTTTTAAAAATTCAGCTTCGATATTATCAGGCCCTACAGCTTTCCTGCTTTTCATCCGTTTTATTGCTTCTTCTACCTCGGATTTAAGTATGTGCGGGCCCGTCATCCTCTCTGAAAATGGATGCCTATAATCCGTTCTTTGATCTTGAAAAAGTGTCTCCAAATATATTCTCTATTTGTCTTTCATCTCTTGGGTGTCAATGATTAATTTTCCATTGGTGTCTATGAGTTTCATTTGTGTTCGCTTTTTAAAAGTACCCGTTATTTCTTTTACCTTTTTGTGTACATTAAAATTGTCATGCTTGGCTTGTAGTCTTTCTATTTCTTTACATTTCTCCACAGCTTCTTTTTCTTTAGCTTCTCTTATTTTTCTTCTAATGTAAGCCTGCATTTTTTTATATTCATCTTTATTTCCTTTAATGAACCTTCTGCATTCCATTAAGTGAAGGATTTCTGGAGTCATCCAAGATTTCTTCTTTGTTTCTTTGTTTGGTTTTAGCAGATCTTGTTTAGTTTTCTTAATTATTTCTTTGAATTGATTGATTTCTCGTTGGATGTTATTTTCTTCTTTTAGTTGTTTAACTTGGTTGTTAATATATTCCCCCACTTGCTTTTTAACTTCCGGATGTTGCAGGGCTGTCATGTCGTAGTTAGGTCTAGACTTTTCTTTATTGTCTTCAGTCTCACATCCATGACTCCCACTAAAGGTATGTGGTCAGATTCAATGTCCGCTCCTGGATATGTTTTGACAGATTTAAAACTGTTTCTGAATCTTCTATTTACCAATATATAATCTATCTGGTTTCTAATTACGTTATGGGGTTTATCTGCTGGTGCCTTCCATGTATACAATCTCCTCGGTGGTAGTTTATAAAATGTGTTTAGAACCACTAGCTTGTTATCTTCTGCGAATATTTCTAGTCTGTCACCTCTTTCGTTTCTTTGTCCTAACCAAAAAGGTCCCCTTAGAGACGTTTTCCGTTCGGCCTCATCTGTGGTTTAGGTATTTGTTCTAATATATCCTCTATGCTTTGGTAGAGAGTCTCTACTTCCTCGTCGTCTTTATCTGCAGTGGGAGCGTATATTTGTATTATGTTTACATTCACTGGATTGGCTCTTATTTGCAGTAGTATTACTCTGTTGGACACTGGGACAAAATTTATTTATTAAATTTATTGACAGTAGGGTAAAACGCCAGTTATTGGGCACGAGACAGTTATTAGACATTACAGTGTTAACTTACGATTATAAGATTTCTGCAAGTGCTAACAAGAGTATATTTCACTAGGTGGCACTACTCGTTTTTATATTACATACATTCTTATGGCTATGTTCTGCCTTTAACGGGTTCTGTGATTTTGGCGGTAAATATTTTTAGATTATGTGAGTGAAGTGACATTTAAGCGTTGTGTTAAGCATCTGCTCTGACTTTTTTTTTCAAAGATACGTGTTATTTTTAAGGTAAGATTGTATTTTTATTTAAAAGGGTGTAGTAAAGGCACTTATAGTCCCTAAGGTAGATCGCGTACAGTAATAGGAATTTTAATTCGGATTTAATTACGCCTGTCCAATAACTAAACTAGAAAACTTGCTGAATTCTATTATGGGACACTTGTCCAATCACTAGATAACTATACTTACCACATATTTCTACAATTTTCAACGGGTTTACGTATAACTAACTGGAGAAAGCAGTAAAATCTTATATACTAAAACGCTAAGCCCTTTTCTTGTCCACCACTTTACTCAAAAACCATATTAGATAATTAAAATATTTTTTCGGAATATTATTAGTATTACGTATTAGATTGTCAAGATATACTTTTGGTACAAAAATTCACTTCCGGTTTTGAGATGACCGGAAGTTAAAATTTACTTTAAGATTTAGACCCCACAATGTATATATGGATCGAAAGGTCTCGTCGAGACGAATCTAAATATGTACTTCCGGTTGCGATCCGACACCGGAAGTGACCCGAAACGCGCATAAAACGTCAAGATAGAGCAAATCTGACACCGGATTCGTGATCAGCATGCAAAATTAACTGCTAAATGATATCCATGTCGACATTTGATGAACTAAAAATTGCACTCCGGTTTTGAGGTCGACTTCCATAATCACTTTTTTTTTACTTGCATTATTATTGATGAATGTTATGTATATTCTTGCTTATATTGTTTGTATTGATCTCTTAATTTTTCTCGCAAAATAAAAATTTCATTTAAAAAACTCGATGTCGAGTTGGTCCGCTAGTTAATTTAGTAATCGATTTGACAGTTATTTTACAGATGTCCAATAACTAAATTTGACCGTCCAATAACTAAATGTGACTGTCCAATCACTAAATTGATTTTTTAGGATTATAAAATGCCTAAACTTAGAAAATAGGTACGATCAGATTAAACTTATAGAAGCTGTTAAGGATGTCCAAAATGGCACTGAATCGTATAGAACAGCAGAAAAAAAAAATATAGAATTCCGAAGTCCACTATAGAATTTAAATAAAACATCCGGAACATAAAGATACATTTGGACTGTCTCCTACTTGCGAGGAGGAGAATACTCTGGTTATGTACGTTCATTAAATTTATCTTATACCTGCTTAAAACTGAATTGTTAATATTTTTTGTAACAACACTACACATTTAAAATCTATCGAAATTAAAAAATTTTAATTTCTTTCTCAAAAAATTTTCTATAATGATTTTAGTAATTTTTAAAATTTGTTAAATATAATATAGAATTTATTCATCATATATATATATATTTTTATTTTTTTAACTTTTTAAGATATTTTATAATTTTTTTTATATAGGACTATTTTTATTAATTTTACTTACTAAGCAATTTTATATACTTAATTTTATTTTACTTAATTAATTTTATTTATTTTTTTTAATTTAATTTTATTTTATTTAATTTTATATAATTTTATTTTTTTTTCTTTTATTTTTTTTATTTAACTTAATTTTATTTAATTTCATTTAATTGTATATAATTTTAATATTATATAATTTTGTTTAATCTTATTTATTTCTTTTTAATTTTCTTTCTTTTATTTAATTTTACTTAATGTTATTAAATTTTTTTTAATTTCATTAAAGTGTGTTTAATTTTATTTAATTTTTTAGTTTTATTTAAGTTTATCTAATTTTGTTTTAATTTTTTAATTTTTATAATTCTTTATAATTTTATAAACAAAGTTATTAACTTATAAAAAAGTATTTTGCAACTTTCTAAGCAGCAAATAGTTATTACCCTACAATTTTTTTCAGATGCTTCATGCTTCGTGAAAATTTACCGTTTTTGACCTTAATTTGTTAATAACTAAAGTCCCAAAAATCGACTGCAAGAAGGATATAGGTTGTTGTTACAGAGGTCCATAGTCCATACTATTCAAAAGAACTGCCGTTTGCCTGGCCAGTGTCACAAACGGGGTACTTTTTCTTATTTTTCTGGCCTAGTAAGCCGTTTCAACTATTTAACCCTTTTGCAATGGTTTATTACATTTTTTTTTTTCGATAACTGCAATATGTAGTAAATATTTATTTTTGATTGTTGAAAATTAAATCTTTTCCTTTGAGTCAAATATTTATTTCAAAAGATAATATGTATTAATAATTTATTATTTTCTAATAAATGTGAATTTTTTTATAATAAATATATCACTTACGTGTATATTTTTAAATATATTCTATTATCCTTTTCAAAATATGATAACGCATGGACCAGCTGGTACACACAACACACATAACCTAATTACCTACTCATGCCGGCTTATCTTTGAATTATAAATGTGTGTTTATTTATAATATCTAAAAGGATATTTATTAGAGTTGACCTAAATTCTATTTAAGTTCCAATATTACCAATATTATAAAATAAAGAAATTGTTTTAAAATGTTCTCATACATTCAAAAATAAAAAATATGCATGATGCAATAAACAAAAAAGTTTTTAGATTTATCGGCTTCCTTAAATACACGAAGTGAGTTAGTTATGTGCGTAAATATGTATTTCATTTTAAAAAGTGGATGAAAATATGATAACCGTATCAGATAATTATTTTTAAAATACACGTATTTCCCAGTAAAACAATATGTTTGCATTTTGAAAATTCAAATTTTAAATGTTTGAATGTTTTGACTATAAACGTGAAAGTAACAAATATTTACTTACCTAACTCGGTGTAACATAATGCCCCGATCATTGACAAAGCTCCCGAAAGTATCCAAACTATTATAGCTAATCCAATAGAACCAGAAACTTTTAAAACACCCTTGGGAGAAACAAAAATTCCGGAACCAATAATAACCCCAACAATAATTGCCACCCCGTCCATAAGAGATAATTCCTTTTTCATTTGTATCCCTGATGAATCATCGTCGGGTTTTTCTTCCGTAGAAGTCATTTTCAGATCTTTTTCCATTTTAAAATAAATTAAAACACAGTCCACAAGCACTACAACTTCACCACGTGTTTTAGCGCGCTGTCAACATACCCATACCCTACCTTTACCGTTTCAAAACCGAAATAAACGAAAGGTAGGGATGATTCGATACTACTAAATACTCATATGGTATCGATACTTTCATTCGATACTGAGTACTCGGTATCGAATGAAAACGTATTCGATACCGAGTACTAGTATCGAATGAAAATACTAGTATCGAAACAACATTCTCTTAGTTTCATTTTTCATTCATTTTATCATGTATCATTGTCAATTGTCAGTCCATAGTATATACTCTGTGTCACAGTCCAAGTCAGGTCTTTTTATTTTAATTGTTGTCTTGACCGTTACCTTTTCCCGCCTTTACGTTCTTTGTTTGGTTTTGGTTTGTCTTTGTCCTTGCTTTGGTCATTTATTGTCTTTTATTTTTATTGTTAAGTATAAAAAGACTTATCGAGTAAATTGCGTGTGCAGTGCGTAGTTCATTTGAATACTTATTTATCTTATTAGTTTAGAAATAAACTTAATCATGCCGCCTCCAAAATCTAAGGTGTGGCAGTATTATGCCAAAATGGATAGCACTAAAGCCACGTGTAAGAAGTGCTTAAAATCTATTAAGTATAATGGCAACACTTCAAATTTGTATAAACAATTTAATAATGATTTCCATTTACTCCTATATTTAATCACCTGTTCTTGTAAATATCTATTTCTTATGTTAGCTAGGTTTGTTCTTATTATATATATATATATATATATATATATATATATATATATATATATATATATATATATATATATATATATATATATATATATATATATATATATATATGTTTGTATGTATTAGCACACCACCTTTCTAGAAAAGTTTTTTTTACTTAATTTACCTAATTTCATCAGTTATTTTTATTTGTGTATTTATTATTCTACTGTTTTAAGTACCAAGTATCTAGCATAGATTTACTCAATTTACATAGTGTATTTACATAGTGCAATTCTTCACATAGTGTAGTGTGGATTAAATAATATATATGTATATAGTAGCACACCATCTCTAACTAAGAGTTTTTTTACTTAATTTGTCTGAGTTATTTATATTTGTATATTTATTATTCTACTGTTTTAAGTACCTAGCATAGATTTACTCAATTTACATAGTGTAGTGTGGATTAAATAATATATATGTATATAGTAGCACACCACCTCTCACTAAGAGTTTTTTTACTTATTTTACTTAATTTGTCTGAGTTATTTTTATTTGTGTATTTATTATTCTACTGTTTTAAGTACCAAGTATCTAGCATAGATTTACTCAATTTACGTAGTGTAGTGCAGATTAAATAATATATATATGTATTATGTATATAGTAGCACACCACCTCTCACTAAGAGTTTTTTTACTTACTTTACTTAATTTTGTCTAAGTTATTTTTATTTTTGATTTTACCCTGCATTATATTCCTTAGTAGTCTGTATTTTTCACCTCTCATGATGTGCCCCAAGTATTCCAATTTCCTGATTTTTATGGAATTTAAAACTTCGCATTGTTTTCCTAGTTGTTTGAGAACTTGTTCGTTTGTTTTGCGATCCATCCATAATATTTTCAAAATATGTCGGTAACACCACATTTCGAATGCTTCTAGGTTTTTAATGTGTGATTTTTTAAGTGTCCAAGCTTAAACCCCATACAAAAGGGTAGAGAAAATATAACATTGAAGCATTCTTATTCGGAGCGATATATTGATATCACGATTACAAAAAAGTTTTCTCATTCTATTAAAAGTTGACTGCAATTTCAATGCAGCATCTTATTTCTTTTGTCTGATCAGTATCTTCTTTGATCCATGCTCCAAGGTATTTGTATGAAGATATTTGTTCAATTTCTGTATTAGCTAGTACTAGCTTAACCTTGATGTTTTGTGCTTTTGTAAATAGAATAGAAAAAAGTTTTATTCTCAGGATTCACAAATTACACACAAATATAAATTGTCAATAGAGAGAATGGTGTCAATTACAATTTATAATGGTTGCTGTAACAACCTACACTTAACATAAAAGTAATATTAAAATATAATAAAACAGTGACATTTAGATTCAGATAAGAGCCCTCAGTCTCCCTGCAGGTCAGCTTGAAGGTATTCTTCCACTTTGTATGGTTCAAGGTGTATGAGCAACTGCTGAACAGACTTTCTATATTTATTTATATCAGTTTCTATTTTGATGCTGTAAGGCAGTTTATTAAAGAATTTAATACAGGCATATTCTGTGGTTTTCTCAGATGCTGTTTATCTATCTATTAGTATTATGGTTTGTTATGTGCTTCAAGAATTTATGTCTATTTTAAAAAATGAAAAGTAAGCATTCATATATGTATGTTCCAGCCATTCTTAATATGTTTAGCTTTTTGAAATTACCTCTACATGACTCCCTGTATTTCAAGTTAAGTAGAGTTCTGATTGCTCTTTTTTGCAAAATAAAAACCTGTTCAGCATTACCATTTTCCCCCCAGAAAACTATTCCAAATCGCATTACAGAATGAAAATTTGAAAAATATACAACTCATTTACATTTTTCGTCCAAATAATTTGCTGTTATTCTGAAAGAGTAGCAGATAGATGCTAACCTGTTACAGATCTCATTTATATGCACTCCAAAATCTAAATTTTGGTCAATATGTACCCCCAGAAATTTTGTGCTTTGGTTTAGAGTAACCATTTGCCATTGAATTGAGACAGTTTCTGGTAAGGTACTATTATTTGTTTTAGTGACGAAACAGATATAATTTGTTTTTTTTTTCTATTCAGTATGAGTTTATTCATATTAAACCATCTCTGTGCTTTATCTAATCTATTATTAGCAATATTCAATAAATTATTCAAGGATGACCCTATAGTTAAAATGTTAGTATCATCTGCAAATTTCACAATAAGAGTATTCTGATTGTTATCTGTAATGTCTAAAGCTAAATCATTTACATAGAAAACAAAGAGAAGAGGACCCATAATACTTCCCTGAGGAATTCTCACCGAAATGAGACCTTCAGAAGCAATTTCTTCCCTCATACTCAAATTTTACTTTCTGTTTGATAGGTATGATTTTATCCAATTATAACCTGGCCCTCTAATGCCATATCTGTAAAGCTTTTCCATTAGTATTTTGTGATTTAAAGTATCAAATACCATGAACTTGATTTTCTTCAAATTTATTTTTAGTCCATAATCCTTGCAATATATTTTAGTTGTTCAGCAAGGTTGAACAAACTTGTTGCAGTTCTTCACATAGTGTAGTGTGGATTAAATAATATATATGTATATAGTAGCACACCACCTCTCACTAAGTTTTTTTTACTTACTTTACTTAATTTCATCTGAGTTATTTTTATTTGTGTATTTATTATTCTACTGTTTTAAGTACAAAGTACCTAGCATAGATTTACTCAATTTACATACTGTATTGTAAATTAAATAATATTTATGATTGTTTTGATATTTTGTTTTGTTAATAAAATTATGTTTCTTCATTATTGTTTTTTTAATAAAATTGTTTCCATATTATTGTTTTGTTAATAAAATTATGTTTCTTCATTTTATCCTTTATATACTGATGCTATGATCATTATGTATAATTAAAATAAAGTTGATTCTAATTCCACAAATTTTATTGTATATTGATCATTATGTATAATTAAAATAAAATTTTAATTTCACCACAAATTTCATTTATTTTTCCATTATCTGTCCTGTCACCTGTACTTGTGAGCACAGATCACCTACTTGTGAGTGCTGTTATGTCATAGAAGTTGGATTTTGTGGTTATGTTACGTTACGTCATATATGAGTAATGAGTACTCACAAGTATCGATACCGGAACCCGGTATCGAATGAGGTATCAATACTTTGATTCGATACCGACCTGAGTACTTGGTATCGAATGCCGAGTGGTATCGATTCATCCCTAACGAAAGGTCGAACATCCGAATCGCACAATCAAAGCCGATGGAGAAACATGATAATAGGCCCCCTTCTTTTCTTTCAATACCGTCTATAACTAGGGATGAATCGATACCACTCGGCATTCGATACCAAGTACTCAGGTCGGTATCGAATCAAAGTATTGATACCTCATTCGATACCGGGTTCCGGTATCGATACTTGTGAGTACTCATTACTCATATATGACGTAACGTAACATAACCACAAAATCCAACTTCTATGACATAACAGCACTCACAAGTAGGTGATCTGTGCTCACAAGTACAGGTGACAGGACAGATAATGGAAAAATAAATGAAATTTGTGGTGAAATTAAAATTTTATTTTAATTATACATAATGATCAATATACAATAAAATTTGTGGAATTAGAATCAACTTTATTTTAATTATACATAATGATCATAGCATCAGTATATAAAGGATAAAATGAAGAAACATAATTTTATTAACAAAACAATAATATGGAAACAATTTTATTAAAAAAACAATAATGAAGAAACATAATTTTATTAACAAAACAAAATATCAAAACAATCATAAATATTATTTAATTTACAATACAGTATGTAAATTGAGTAAATCTATGCTAGGTACTTTGTACTTAAAACAGTAGAATAATAAATACACAAATAAAAATAACTCAGATGAAATTAAGTAAAGTAAGTAAAAAAAACTTAGTGAGAGGTGGTGTGCTACTATATACATATATATTATTTAATCCACACTACACTATGTGAAGAACTGCAACAAGTTTGTTCAACCTTGCTGAACAACTAAAATATATTGCAAGGATTATGGACTAAAAATAAATTTGAAGAAAATCAAGTTCATGGTATTTGATACTTTAAATCACAAAATACTAATGGAAAAGCTTTACAGATATGGCATTAGAGGGCCAGGTTATAATTGGATAAAATCATACCTATCAAACAGAAAGTAAAATTTGAGTATGAGGGAAGAAATTGCTTCTGAAGGTCTCATTTCGGTGAGAATTCCTCAGGGAAGTATTATGGGTCCTCTTCTCTTTGTTTTCTATGTAAATGATTTAGCTTTAGACATTACAGATAACAATCAGAATACTCTTATTGTGAAATTTGCAGATGATACTAACATTTTAACTATAGGGTCATCCTTGAATAATTTATTGAATATTGCTAATAATAGATTAGATAAAGCACAGAGATGGTTTAATATGAATAAACTCATACTGAATAGAAAAAAAAAACAAATTATATCTGTTTCGTCACTAAAACAAATAATAGTACCTTACCAGAAACTGTCTCAATTCAATGGCAAATGGTTACTCTAAACCAAAGCACAAAATTTCTGGGGGTACATATTGACCAAAATTTAGATTTTGGAGTGCATATAAATGAGATCTGTAACAGGTTAGCATCTATCTGCTACTCTTTCAGAATAACAGCAAATTATTTGGACGAAAAATGTAAATGAGTTGTATATTTTTCAAATTTTCATTCTGTAATGCGATTTGGAATAGTTTTCTGGGGGGAAAATGGTAATGCTGAACAGGTTTTTATTTTGCAAAAAAGAGCAATCAGAACTCTACTTAACTTGAAATACAGGGAGTCATGTAGAGGTAATTTCAAAAAGCTAAACATATTAAGAATGGCTGGAACATACATATATGAATGCTTACTTTTCATTTTTTAAAATAGACATAAATTCTTGAAGCACATAACAAACCATAATACTAATAGATAGATAAACAGCATCTGAGAAAACCACAGAATATGCCTGTATTAAATTCTTTAATAAACTGCCTTACAGCATCAAAATAGAAACTGATATAAATAAATATAGAAAGTCTGTTCAGCAGTTGCTCATACACCTTGAACCATACAAAGTGGAAGAATACCTTCAAGCTGACCTGCAGGGAGACTGAGGGCTCTTATCTGAATCTAAATGTCACTGTTTTATTATATTTTAATATTACTTTTATGTTAAGTGTAGGTTGTTACAGCAACCATTATAAATTGTAATTGACACCATTCTCTCTATTGACAATTTATATTTGTGTGTAATTTGTGAATCCTGAGAATAAAACTTTTTTCTATTCTATTTACAAAAGCACAAAACATCAAGGTTAAGCTAGTACTAGCTAATACAGAAATTGAACAAATATCTTCATACAAATACCTTGGAGCATGGATCAAAGAAGATACTGATCAGACAAAAGAAATAAGATGCTGCATTGAAATTGCAGTCAACTTTTAATAGAATGAGAAAACTTTTTTGTAATCGTGATATCAATATATCGCTCCGAATAAGAATGCTTCAATGTTATATTTTCTCTACCCTTTTGTATGGGGTTTAAGCTTGGACACTTAAAAAATCACACATTAAAAACCTAGAAGCATTCGAAATGTGGTGTTACCGACATATTTTGAAAATATTATGGATGGATCGCAAAACAAACGAACAAGTTCTCAAACAACTAGGAAAACAATGCGAAGTTTTAAATTCCATAAAAATCAGGAAATTGGAATACTTGGGGCACATCATGAGAGGTGAAAAATACAGACTACTAAGGAATATAATGCAGGGTAAAATCAAAAATAAAAATAACTTAGACAAAATTAAGTAAAGTAAGTAAAAAAACTCTTAGTGAGAGGTGGTGTGCTACTATATACATAATACATATATATATTATTTAATCTGCACTACACTACGTAAATTGAGTAAATCTATGCTAGATACTTGGTACTTAAAACAGTAGAATAATAAATACACAAATAAAAATAACTCAGACAAATTAAGTAAAATAAGTAAAAAAACTCTTAGTGAGAGGTGGTGTGCTACTATATACATATATATTATTTAATCCACACTACACTATGTAAATTGAGTAAATCTATGCTAGGTACTTAAAACAGTAGAATAATAAATATACAAATATAAATAACTCAGACAAATTAAGTAAAAAAACTCTTAGTTAGAGATGGTGTGCTACTATATACATATATATTATTTAATCCACACTACACTATGTGAAGAATTGCACTATGTAAATACACTATGTAAATTGAGTAAATCTATGCTAGATACTTGGTACTTAAAACAGTAGAATAATAAATACACAAATAAAAATAACTGATGAAATTAGGTAAATTAAGTAAAAAAAACTTTTCTAGAAAGGTGGTGTGCTAATACATACAAACATATATATATATATATATATATATATATATATATATATATATATATATATATATATATATATATATATATATATATATATATATATATATATATAATAAGAACAAACCTAGCTAACATAAGAAATAGATATTTACAAGAACAGGTGATTAAATATAGGAGTAAATGGAAATCATTATTAAATTGTTTATACAAATTTGAAGTGTTGCCATTATACTTAATAGATTTTAAGCACTTCTTACACGTGGCTTTAGTGCTATCCATTTTGGCATAATACTGCCACACCTTAGATTTTGGAGGCGGCATGATTAAGTTTATTTCTAAACTAATAAGATAAATAAGTATTCAAATGAACTACGCACTGCACACGCAATTTACTCGATAAGTCTTTTTATACTTAACAATAAAAATAAAAGACAATAAATGACCAAAGCAAGGACAAAGACAAACCAAAACCAAACAAAGAACGTAAAGGCGGGAAAAGGTAACGGTCAAGACAACAATTAAAATAAAAAGACCTGACTTGGACTGTGACACAGAGTATATACTATGGACTGACAATTGACAATGATACATGATAAAATGAATGAAAAATGAAACTAAGAGAATGTTGTTTCGATACTAGTATTTTCATTCGATACTAGTACTCGGTATCGAATACGTTTTCATTCGATACCGAGTACTCAGTATCGAATGAAAGTATCGATACCATATGAGTATTTAGTAGTATCGAATCATCCCTATCTATAACACCCGTAGAAACTGCAGTCAAACAAGCAAACTAAATTTGTTGACCGGTTTTAGTGTATATTGTATACAATTGTTTTAAATCTTTTCTACTGGAACTCGCGCTTAGAACTTCCTATGGTCTATGGTTTGTTTGAGTTCGGTTGCATCCTGTGCAAAATTGCCCTAATGATTACATTACTTGAGAGTCAGCGGCGTAACTAACTGTGGGCAGAAAGTAAATTAAAACACTTAATGTACGACCCATTTTACTTATCAGTGCTTGAAGAAAAATTGAAAGCGGAAATGAAAAATGCTTAATTTGTAGAATATTGTCGATAATAATCATTATTTATAAAAGCGCACCATAGCTACTCTACATTGTATTTTTAGTAATTGATTAAATGTACAATCAGGTAACAGAAAGAAAAATATAATTTTAGTTATAAGTTTATATTTAGACGACGACAGACAAATTTACTGAATGGGAAAAATATTGAATAAGTACTATTTTTTCTTGATACAATGGTGACTAAAGAAATAATAAAAGACACTCACTATTACCAGTAGCGTACAGAAAAACAAACGGCATTGTTTATTATCCCGTTTGGAGTTAGCTATTCCTATATCGGTCAGATTTCCCGGTGGCTGATACGGGAATGACTTCCAAATATGAGTAGTACTGCACAGTTTTTTTAGTGCGAATCAAACAAATGGAAAAAAGTAGTAACCACAGAAATACGTTTGTGTAACGATAGAGGAAGCAAAGGTTTATATATCAAACTGTTAACTGTACGTGGTAAGGTCAGAGGGTAACATATGGAATGTTAGAAATTTTTTCAGTCTAAATACAAAAGAATTATACTGCATACAGATCAATATTCTCGGATTAAGCGAGATTACATGTCCAGTGTCCAGATAATGATAAATGTTCAACTAAAAAGGAGATTTTATACTAGTCATGGAATTAATGGTTATCAGACCTCTGGCACGAATTTCTGCTGTATAAAATGAACTAATATGGTTATAGTGAGGCGATGACATGTTTTCTCTCGTCATACCTAGCCGACATAAGGTTCTGAGTTCCGATAGGTCCGACCATGTCTGAAGTAAGAACCATAGAAGCAGGTGTGCCACAGAGAGGTTATCGCCATATCTATATACCATATACACAGCAGACACACCAACCGAACCCAGATCGATGCTGAGCCTATACGCAGACCATATAGCGAAAGCTGCTAGCAGTACCAACCCAGATTTAGCAACAAGACACTTACAAAGGTCACTAAATGAACTACAAGAATGATGTGTACAGTGGAAGACAGCTGTCAACCCTGACAAATCACAGGCCATCATGTACCAAAAAAGAAGAGGCACACCGAATGGAGTCCTATCTCTATTCGACACACAAATCGAATGGTTAAATCAAGCCAACTATTTAGGCGTAATGTTGGATAAAAAGCTGACTTTCGCAGAACACGTGAAACAAACAATCAACAAAGCTAAAATAATCAGTCAACTCTCATCACTAATAGGTCGGAAGAGTAAACTGAGATTCAAAACAAAGATTAGGACGGCAAATTGTACAATATTGCCAACACTCACATACGTCTCAACCGCATGGGGCACACGTGTAAATCTAACAGAAAGAAAATATGCATGATGCAATAATCTAGGACCATATATGATCATCGAGGTTTTGAATATACCTAAATACGTTCCATTAAGGTACGTATTTAGAGATTCAGAACAAAAGAGAATCCTGAGAACTATGGATGAAAAAGCACACGTGATTTGCAACGATCTCAGGAACGATCCGAGTAGACTACTAAAAGAGTTGACAGACTGTGACGAAAGTCAGAGGACAGTACATAGGCGGTCTAGATAGCAGTTGGTTGGATACAGAGAAGACCCAGAAGAACAGTGAAGAAATGAGATAGCCACGCCATAGTCGAACGTCCGCAGTATCAGAAGGCTAAAAAAACCTATATTAATATTTTATTCCTTTTATTTAGTTATTTTTATTTTACTAACCAGTTACACTATATAAAAAGAAAAAGACAAAAATCAAAATATATATATACACGGGATCTGTGAAGGCCGTATACACCTGGGAATCTACACACCACCTAATATTACTTTCTATTGTTCTCAAGCTATTTTCTTGTGGCATTTTAAATTAATTACTATTTAAATGGGAATAAGCCACAATTAAAGGTTAAAATACGTTTATTGACGTTTCAATTTCCACTTCGGAAATCGTTCTCGAATTTTTCGAATTAAAGTTAAAGAAAAACAATTTTATGAACTAAGTAAAACCACAATAACACCAAGACATGTAAACTTTTTTTATCAAATACCTATTAGTCCATTGAAAAGTAACATTGAGATTAAATTTTTGAGAGGATGCAATTTTATTTTTTATGTGGGGGGGGTGGTTAGTATAAGCTTAAGTTCAAGTTTGTGGGGTCGCCACCCTTGTCATCCAGTCACCGTCTTGGAAAAAGAGAGGACAAAAGCTTTTCGCGCTGTATCTCGAAAATTAGCAACCCCGCAGAAAATTTTAATTAACATTATTTGTAGCAAATTAAATTGTCTACAATTTTATTCCTATTACCTTTAATCATAAAATTTAAAATGAAAAAGTTATAAACAAAAATAACTAAAAACTTTTTTGAACAAATTTTCTTTTGGACCTTATAATTTTTCTGGATATTTTAACCAGATAATAATATTAGATTAGATTATATTAGATAATAATATTAGAATAAAATTATAGAGCGTTTTTCAAGAAATAATTTTCACTACAAATGTGTTTAATTTCATTAATTTCTCTGGATTTTACAACACTCCAAAGTTGACTGGGTTCTTGAATACTCATAAGAGTCATAAGAATACAATACAAGAAAAAACTAAGCATAATGGTTCATTTTTTTATTAGGTATATATTTTTTTATTCATATAATTTATTATTCTGTTAACATTCCTATGGTATTAGTTTATTATCGACCTTTTTCCCGACCACCTATGAGGTAGAGTCTAGAGGCGCGTTTTTTTAAGTGGTATCGCCATTAGGTCTAATTCACTGACAATTTCCAGGCGAGATAATATTGAGCATAATTGTATATTTAAAAAGTTGTTTTCCAGCTATTGTTTTTTCATTTTCTTTGATGGTCCAGGCTTCGAATTTTTCGATTAATTTTATTATGTCCATGATGTCACTGCAGGTTTCACCAGAACAATTGAGGCACACTGCAAGGCATTTGAGGCCTACTTGTCGGCAACCACACATACTTTTACAGCTTCCCTTGAATCTGCAGAAAATTAATTGCAGAAGTTCGGAGGTGCTGGAGTTTTGATTGGTATCCAAATTTTTTTCCAGTCCCAAGCTTCAGGATCGCAGTGTTTCCTGGTGATAAACTCTAACAATGTTGAAACGCGCTGAATCTTGTGTTGGTGAAAGCGCTGTTAAGTTAAATGTAGTTTTGGTCACTGTTTTGGGGAATCCATTGTATCTCATGCTATTAGAGAATCACCTTTATTTCCACCATATAAAGAGACGAAAAAACCTTCGCCAACGGCAGTGGGAAAAGAAGGCTCGGCTTTCTCGAGAAATAATGCTGTTCCGCTATCTATCTCAGATATTTCTGTAAAATTTTGATGAATTTAAGTTTGCCGATCTTGTAAGCTAGGGGACAGGTAGGTACAGTGAGACGGTCGGAACACTGAGACAAACTCGGTATAGCTTACTTCGTTCAGTATTATTCGGTAGAACTAAACGAACATGCTTATTACCACCTTGATGTGAAGCAAACAAGAAACCGTTGAGATTCAACAAGAAATGTTGTAGTTATCGCTGGCCATTCGAAATAAGTGCGTCGTAGTAAATATACTGTATCTACGTGGCCGGTAAAGAACTTTACAGAACACATCAACAAGATGATGAGATGAGACCAGCACGGAAATTAATAAAAAATGTTGGATCAGAAATAATGCCAAAAGTAACAATTTCAGAGGTAACTACAGCATTGGAAAACACGAAGAGAAATAAAGCTGCAGGAGAAGATAGTATTACCACAGATATGATATTAGAAGGAGGTAAGGAACTAATTGCAATTGTAACTAAGCTTGTGGACAGTTGTTTACATCAGGGCAAAGTCCCTAAGAGCTGGAACAACTCTAAAGTAATCTTATTACACAAGAAAGGTGATAGTCGAAAATTGGAAAACTACAGACCCATCAGCCTACTGTCACACCTGTTTAAAATACTCACCAAAGTCATAACTACTCGACTAACAAGGAAATTAGACGAATACCAACCATATGAACAGGCAGGTTTTAGAAAAGGCTATTCAACTTCCGATCACCTGTTAACCACAAAAATATTAATAGAAAAATGTAACGAATACAAGTTTCCAGTTTTCCTAGCATTTGTAGACTACGAAAAATCTTTCGATACGATACCATAGAACACACGGCCGTAATAAACGCAATGCAAAATTGTAGAATAGACAGCAGATATATTAACTTAATAAAAAAAACTATGAACCAAGCTACAGCTACATACTACCTAAATGAATATGAACACACGAACCCTGTACCATTAAACAGGGGGTCAAACAGGGAGATACTTTATCACCCAAACTGTTCACCTTAGTTTTGGAGGACGTTTTTAAAAACCTAAATTGGAAATATAAGGGAATAAACATCAATGGCCGCTACCTCAGTAATCTACGATTTGCAGATGACATAATCCTGATAGCTACTGACCTACAAGAAATGCAAACCATGCTTTTAGAACTACATACCGGATCCTCTAAAATAGGACTGAACATGAATTTAAACAAAACAAAAGTCATGCACTCCGAAGACACCGTGACAATAATAAACGATAAAGTTATAGAAAAAGTTGAAGAATATATATATACTTAGGACAAAAAATAATACTAAATAGGGAAATTCAAACTGAAGAAATAAAAAGAAGAAGAAAGTTAGCTTGGGCAGCATTCGGTAAACTGAACTATATACTCAGAAATCAACAAATTCAATTAGGTACATCTTAGATCTAAAGTTTTTGATGCATGCATTATTCCGATATTAACTTATGCGGCACAAACATGGACAATCACAAAAAAGAATATGAATATACTTAGAGTCACTCAACACGCGATGGAAAGAGCAATGCTAGGTATATCACTTAAGGACAAGAAAACAAACACATGGATAAGACAGAAAACCAAAGTCACCGATGTGGTGCAAAAATCATTAAAGTTGAAATGGGAATACGCTGGACATGTAGCTAGGAGCGATCTAAACAAATGGCACAGATCAATTTTAACCTGGAGACCATACCAACACAAAAGACCCAGAGGCAGACCTCCTATGAGATGGACAGATGATCTGAAAAGGACTGCCGGGAAAAATTGGCTACAAGTAGCGTACAATAAAAAACAATGGAAAGGAAGACTTGAAGAGGCTTATGTTCAGATGTGGACGTGAATGGCTAGACGAAGAAGAAGAAGAAGAGGTGGCCGGTGGTTTCAAGGAAATCGAAGTTTTTTAGACAAGGTAAGATATTTTAACTAAAATCCATTTTACAAGACAAATAAATTAAAATAAATGATTTTTTTATACATTGTATTAGTTTTTTTAATCAACTTTTATTAACGAATTTTTATGGAACAGTGAGACAACATAGCAGATGGAACAGTGAGACAACACAGCAGATGGAACAGTGAGACGCGTCTCCGTTATAGTTGTATAAGCCAGATCATTTGCAAAATAATTTCTCTTACAGAAAGAAAATGCAAGAAAAAATAAAACAAATCGCAAAATAGGAAGATTCTCTAAAGATCTGATGAGACAGGTTATTGAATTAGTACAAGGTGGTACCTCTATACGCCAAGCAGCACGAATGAAAGGGCTATCTTTCCAAATAGTCCACAGATATGTAAAAAAACATCAACAAGACGAGAACATCCGTTTATGTCTTCATTACATACAATGTAAAACAAATTTTTACTATCGAACAGGAGAACGACTTGTGCGAATATATAATTAAATGTTCTAAAATTATTTATGGTCTATCAAGAGAAGATACCAGAAAACTGTCATATGAAGCCACAGCCTACAATAATATAGTGGTTCCAGCAAACTGGCATACATCAAAAATTGCTTCACTTGCCTGGATGAAAGGATTTCAGAAACATCATTCCAAATATTTATCCCTCTGGACCCCCGAAGGTTGTAGTCTTGCAAGGGCAATCGGTTTAAAAAAAGTTAACGTTAAAATGTTTTTCAGTAAACTTGAAACTGTCTTAAAGCGTTTCCCGGGGTTTGATGATTGTAGACGCATCTATAATTTAGATGAGACAGGAACCGTTATCGTTCAAAAGTCCCAAAAACTGTTAGCAGAAAGAGGTATACGACAGGTTAGTACGACTACAAGTGGCGAAAGTGGAACGCTCGTAACAACATGCTGTAGTGTTGGAGCATCTTGAGTAGCTGTTCCTCCTGTTCTGGTATTCCCGAGAGTACACTTTAAAGATTTTATGATAAACGGGTCGCCCCCTGGAACTTTAGAACTAGCATCCGTAGGCTTATTAAAACCATTTCAAACTTTCTATAATGCTGCAGTAGATGCATGGATGATGAACTATCCCGGTCAGACATTTATAATTTATAACGTAGCAGCCTGTATGGGCACAGCATATCCACGAGCAATGACGCCAGTTAACACCACAAGCGCTCTTCGAAACACCGGAATATTTCCATTTGATCGGCATATCTTCACTGAAGAAGATTTTTGTCAAGTTTTGTGACAGACAGGCCACTTGTTGCAGTTGAAGCTGTTGCTGAAAATATAAATGAATCCCTAGATGTAGAAAATCCAGGTCCAAGTAATACTGATACCACGAAAACCTTTGTTAGCACAACAGTTTTTAAGGGTTATCCTAAAGCTCTGACAAGAAAATCTGGGGAGTGCAAAAAAAAAACACAAAGGAAAGACGATGATAGCTACGGATACCCCGGAAAAAATGGAACTGATTAAATCTAAAGAAAAAACACCAAAATAGAAAAAAGTAACTAGGCGCGTATTAAATAGTGAGTATGAATGATGAGCAAGTTGAAACTGAGATGGAATTACAAGATTCCAGCGGAAAAGAGGATTTTATTGGTGAATATCCTGAACCAATTAGTTTCGAAGATCTTGATTGCTGTCCCAATAATGGGAATTATGTGCTTGTTGAATTTAACTTTAAGCAAAAGACATACTATGTAGGCAAAGTCTTGTCTAAAGCGCTAAATGTGAACATAGGTTCTTTTTCCAGTTGTCCCAGATGTCTCACATGTATTAAAAAGAGACATTAAAATGATTTTGCTGCCCCCTACAATGCAAGGGTTAACTAAGCGCCAAAGTTCGCTTTTAAAATTTGAATTAAACTTTGATAGTCTTAACGTAAAATAATGTTAATTGTTGCGTCTCAGTGGTCCCACATTGAAAGGAGCAGTGAGACATTTAGTAATTTTTAGTTTTAATATTTTTGAGGTTTTAACTTTAGTTTTTATCAAAAAACGACATGATTTTTCAGTTCTTGTTTATATACCAAATATAGAGGTATAATACAATATATATAAATTTAAAGTAGCATTTAATAAAAAAGTTATTGTCATTGAAAGTTTTGTGTCTCAGTGTTCCTACCACTCCCCTACTAATGTTGTGTTGCATCCTGAAAAAGCATGGAGAAGCAGCAAATTCTCTGCAATGACGTCGCCATATATAAAACTTGAAGGACAATAAAATTGATACGACTTACACCCTTTTGAAGGTTTAAAAAAATTGGACACTTTGGACTGCTCCCTTTCTAATGCCGTGAGCAAGACAAGAATATCAATGTCCTTTGCTATCACAGTCACAGAATCATCAGTCAATCATTGTATTGTTCTTTTCATTACCTAGAAATTTATCTTGGAATAATATTGGTAGGTACGGTGCTCTTATTAAACTTTATTTCTGTCTATTGGTGCTTTTTCATGTGACAGAATTATTCAATTTTGGTATTTGTGCGAACAATTCTTTGGTAACTTTCTAGGCTTTACTGTTTAAAGCTGGTTTCCTCTTGACGGTGGGTAATTTAGATTAGACCCCGGATTACAGTTTGTTGTTTCTTTTGTAACCGTATTGCCTTTCTACTCTGTCATCTTCAGAGCTGCTGCTTTTCTTAGATCTTGTCATAGGAAATAGTGGAAATAGTTTCAGACTAGAATGAGAGTGTGAAATTAAATTCTAGTTGAAATATTCCGAATGAACACACAGATGTCTCCAAATATAGTGACTAGAGAACTTAATTTCATATTCTAGAGGCAAACATGGTAGAATATTAGTCCAATGACATTTAGCTGAAAGTAGAATTTAGTGTTGGAGAACAAGTTAATTAATCTGGAATTATGATCTGATTGCCTGAAAATTGTATAATAAATTGTAAAGCAAATTGTATATCAACAATATTTTTAAACATACTATAATAAACTATAGTTAACTGATGTAAGAAACTAAATAGTATTAATTTTGTTTTTACATTTTTCTACTACCTTGAACATTTACTTAAGTGACCTTTTTTGGCCAAATTGTTTAATCTCGATGTACAATCTTTGGTCGGTCTGTCTTTAGTTGTACCTATGTTTAAATACTGCAACTATTAGTTGTTTTTTGTATTTTATTCATGTTTCTATCCGTTATTCATTGTTCCCCTTTTTCCATTTTACTGTAGATATTTATGTTTTTAGTAGTACCAAAGATATTCTTTGGTAGTACAATTCGATATGTATTTTATCAAAATTATTCAATATATGGTAAAATATAAGATAATTCTTATCTGTTGAATAATTTTTTATGTTTTATTTAACATTTAGTTACAGAAGAAACGTATTTAAAGGTTATGTTTTGTTCCTGACCTGACATTCTATGACATTTTCAGTATTATAAAAGTGATGTTTATGTAGGATAAATATTAAATAGTCCGAATTTTCTTACAATTTAACTTAGTTATAAAATAATTAACTCCAAAGAAACACAAAAAATGAAAATGTCGACGACTTGGAATAGTGAATATTACATAGCACTAGAATGTAAAGATTTACAAGCCAATGCAATGGCAATTGATTCTACTGGGAATTTTGTGTTATTAGCCGGGTAAGTAATTTAAGTGAAATTGAAATACATAGAAAAGTATTAATTATTCTAATGGTATATAGTAACAACAGTGCCTGAATTTTGAAAATTTAAAAATATGAAATAAGCCTAGTTTGATAAATTGATTAATTAAGTTTATATACTTAAATAAAGCTTATTAAGTTAATGAAATTTATTGTGGTGATGCAGTGACATAATTTTTCAGAAATTGTCCATTACCTATACACATTTCTATATATCTAGTCTTTTACATAGAAGTACAGAATATGCTTTATCATATATCTTGTATTGTTTTTCTTTCGTAACATTCAAAAACAAAAGTTTTTGATGTATTAATGACCCCTCTAATAGATTTTCAATAACTATGCAACATTTCATGAGATTTTAATACCATATTATGAAAATCTGTGCTTCTGCTTCATAAAGACGAATCAAAATGTAGTATTTAGATAGTTTGACTATTTTGTCTGGAAAGTGTAAGAACAACTTTATTATTTTATTTATTCTTTAGGTAAGATTCTTCAATTGTTTTTAAGCATAGGTTTTATTTGATAAACACTATGTTTGCTGTGAATCTATTGGGAATATAATGTCATGTAGTTAAGTGGCTACAAGTCTTTTTTCTATTTACAATCCGAAATCATAAATAACAATTTTTGTTCGAATTGTAGGTGCCACTTTAACAGTTTTCCGTCCTTCAAAAACTTCAATTTATTCATAACTGTAATGCATTTTCTTTTTGTAAATTTATATAAAATTTCTGTTTATTCCTGTGCTTTTGTTTCTTCTTGTCTTTAATAATATGTTTTTATATTATTATTAACTTCCACCAACCAGCCCTACTTGTTTTACCCTGACATAATTCTTCAATGTTAGTTTTGTCTCCTTTTTTTATTTATACCCATATAACATTAACAGATTACTCATAAATCTTACATAATTATTAAACATCACTGAAAAACATCTATTAGCCAATGTAAAACACGACCTGGCACTGACCGCAGCTCTGATCACCAACTCCTTTTTGCAACACTAAAGCAACAATTCAAAGCATGTGCTAGGGTTAGAAACAAGACGATATCAAATAAAATATACACAATAATTTAAAAGGCAATGTAATGAAGAATTGGAAAATATTTTACCAACCATCATCCAAAGATTAGAAAAATGTTTAGATTTTAAGATTCTATGCCTCTTCCTTCATGAAAAAGAAAAGGCATGAGAATTTGAGAGGAACAAGAAGAAATCCCAATCCTAAATTCAATAGTTTTTCTTTACAAGAGAAAACCTATTATCAAGTTGCAAGACTCAAGGACCTTTCCCCTAGAACTATTCTTTGAAGACAAAGCAAAGGGACAGAAATATGAAAAACAAAAGAAGATTTATTGATCCCAAGGTTCTTCGGGCATCCTACTTAATAGTGCAAAGTGAACATAGCCTCCTATGAACCTTCATGGAGGTTAATATTGGTGGTTAGCAGTGGTGCCAAGTTCTTATAATGTATATGCTGTATGCTTCAAATATAAAGAGAAAGCTTTTAGAAAGTACATTTTCATTATATTATTTTATGGATTCTGCAATTTTTTAATTTATATAAAACACCAACGATTAATTATTTGATATTGATATTTCTTACAATTATTTAAATAATTGTTCATCGGCATATCTTTAATTGGTTAAGTTTCTATAATTTTACGTATATTTAAGGGTGCTTTGTACATTTTCTACTAAGGTTATATTGAAACGAAGAGAAGAAACTGTGCAATTCATCATACTGCTCTTTTATAGATGTGTTAACTGATGCAGTTTGTTACCAGCATACATACTTAAAAGTACAGTATCTTTTTAGTCAAGGTCATAGATGTTTCTACAAGATTGTTTGTGGTTCACTGTCAAATGTCTTTTCATAATTGGTAAAACGCACTGATTATCTCTTATTTTTTTTCAAATTCTCTGTATATGACTATAAGATTTTAATATATTACTTATTAAACTAATTAATCTAAATTGTCAGCATTTGTTGGGTTTACTTTTTCCAGAACCAATCATCAGGTAAACACCAATATTTTGAATACTAGTAATGGTTTAAGATTATTGTCGTTAATTAGTTAGAGCATTTTTCAATATACCTTGCCTGGTCTCCACCTTTTCCATTCTTTGTATTGCCAATAGCTCTTTTTACTGTGCTGGTATTATATCTAATGTTATTTTTTTAGTATGGTTTGTTTGGAATTCTTACATACTTATTAACCTATTTGTAAAATTTATAACACTAACATTGACTCTACAACACTTATGTGTATACTTCTTCATTAAATTTCTCCTTGAGAACCATAAGATGTCTTCAACCTTCTTCAACTAATTATATGTAAAATGTGAATATGTTTCTCTGTGTACTGTAAATAATCTTTGTTTTTAGTCGAAGATATTTAGCGATACGAAATTTAGAAGATATTGTAAATGTTGGTTTCCAAAAATTTCCACGTCAGAGTAAATACGATGTAGGAGCAGCAGAATGGAATCCTACTACTTATCACAAGGAATTATGCGTAATCTCGGTAAAATTAATTTAAACTTTTTATTTAGTTATACTTTAAAATTTAAAATCTTGATATTTGAGATATTTTGTATGTGGACTCAAAAGGGACTTAATTTTTGGACTGAATAGACACAAGCATTTTTTAATTCCATATATAAGAAAAGGATTAGAAAAAATGAGAGAATTATTGATGAACTAGTGTCTTATTTGCAGACTATGTGGAAAATTTTGAATCAAGGAAAAAAACTGGGAAAGAACAAATTGGGTTTACAGCAGTAAAATCAGGTATATCACTTTGATACATTAGAAGAACTCAGAAAAAAAGTAGCAAAAATAAATAGATCTATTAGCATTTATTGACCCCAAGAAGGTATATGAGTCAATATGTAAATCTAAATTGGGAAGTGAACAATGAGCAATATCAGAGTTCCGCAAAAATTACCCAAAATAGTGAAAGCACTATATAATGTTAAAATTCCCATTAAAATCAAGAAAAAAATTTACACCCCGCTTAGTTAAAATACTTATAATAGAAAAAATTCTTGAAACCATGGAAAAGAAAGTATGAAAGAATGGGCATACCAGTATGATCATACCTACCTACCTATATACATTAAGTTTATTGATGTAGTAGTTATCGTACAAGATAAGATGCAAGAGTTCTACACAAGAAATGGAATACAGGTAAACATAAACAAGATCGAATACTCAATATAATAGAAGAATATGAGAACTGGAGGTAGACAGTAGACTTCCTTTTTTTGAATTTAAGACAAATTACCAGTTCAAGACAAATTACAATTAACAGTTTTTTTAATGCTGGTTGCAGTCTTCTATAATTAGTTAATTTTATAAGTAATCTGATTTGGTTTCTTGATTTTTTAAACTTTTTTGAACAACCGGCAACGTCGCATTAAATTTGGTCAAGACTCCGTTCCTGATCGGTTTTCAAAGAACCGAAATGTTTGATAATCATATGTTTTTAATACAACAAAATGTTTCTAAAACTTACTTATAGGACACTTTTGTCACTTTTTTTCACCGCGGAGAGTTTATATTCTTATATTATTTTCCACGTGTAGTTTAAAATTTATTTCTCAAATTTTGTTTGGTAATCTCTTTGTTTATTAAACAAATGCTTTGCATACCACGCTATTGTATAACAGTGCAAATATGGGCATATAATACAGAACAGAAAATTTTGTGTAATGTAAAATAACGAACTTATAAATTACTTTGATTAAATTAGCACAATTAATATTTGTATGGATTAATATTTATGTAATTGTTTTAGAGTAACCAAAGACTAGAAGTTCTAACATGGCGAATGGATGAACTCATACCGACTTTTTCAGTCAGAGCTCATACACGAGTTATAACAGATTTAAATTGGCATAAATTCGATCCTTACTTATTGGCGTCTTGCTCCGTAGATACTTTTATTCATCTTTGGGATTTAAGGGATTCTCGGAGGCCGACTTTGTCATTATCTGCCATTGCAGAAGCATCGCAGGTTCGATGGAACAAGGTTTCATCTTATTTACTTGCGACTGCACATGAAGGTGATATAAAAATCTGGGATCAAAGGAAAGGAACAGCTCCTGTACAGTATATCGCGGCACATTTAGCAAAAATTCATGGATTGGATTGGAGTACAACTTCTGAGAATCATATATGTTCTTCTAGCCAAGATAGTACAGTCAAGTTTTTTGATACAACAAATCCTAGAAGAGCAGAATGTGTTTTGACCACCAATGCACCAGTATGGAGAGCTAGGCATACTCCCTTTGGAAATGGTTTGGTTACCGCTGTAGTGCCGCAATTGAGAAGAGGTAGTTGTATTTAAAACAGTTCTAAAAATGAATGATATTTTATATGATACAATATATCACAACATAGGATATACTATATGTGTTCTTACCCTTTTAATTTTATTTCCAATTTTTCTGTTTGCATTTTTTATTTGTTGAAGTTGTTCCACAGCTTGGAACTCCAACGCCCTTGCAACTCTCCTTTTTTTTTGTTTTCACAGATCTATTGACTTGCCTTAAACTTAATATTTCACTTTTAAGTTGCGATGCCCCAATTGCGCGATTTTCTACACAGTGAAATTTCAAACTTTATTGATCAATATTTAGTACTTATCTGTATCCCTCATACACCCGAACTAAAAACTTTAACACAGTTAATGATATTTACATGAAGCATGTCGCTAATTTAAACTAGACACTCGATTGAAAAACAATGGAAATGTCATTCTGACAACGTTAAGTACAAATAGTTTATAATTTTATTCATCAAACTACATCATTCTAAATAGTAAATCTATTTTCATCCAAAGTGACATCCAATATCTCGTATGTAACTATACATTCATTTATAATGAAGATGCTGTGTAGTGCCCTTTTATTAGTCACCTTGTTTCTTTTTTTCTATCTTAATATATTCGTTATATCCTCCCCTTTCATTCGCTATGTCGCATGTGAAGATCCGAGCAGTTGTTTATTTTGTGCTCAGCCAGAGGCCTTGTTTAAGTCAATAAATCAAAAATTGTCTTATGGTAAATCTATTTTCATCCATAGTGACATTTGATGTCTTGTATGTAACTATACGTTCATTAATAACGAAGATGCTGCGTAGTGCCCTTTTATTAGTCGCCTTATTTGTTTTTTTATCTTAATATAATGGTTATCCCTCTCCTTTCAGTTAACGATGAATTAATATTATGTAATGCCTATTTGGCAATGCCGCTATGTTTGTTTTTTCCGTCATTATATTAATTACCCTCTCCCCTTTCCAACGAGACCTGATACGTCACGATCCGTCTAGCCGTTCTAACTTTGCGACCAATTTGCGCAGCGGTGACGGTCGCAAATTCCATGATTTTTTCCCACCCAAAAAGTGCACAACGTGGTTAAAGAAGTTTTCACTTCAAAAATCTATATCCTCTGTGTATTTACACAATTATCTGACTACTACTGTTACGAAGATTCAACGCAAATCCTTATTTTCGTACCGATTCGATCCGAGCGCCTTGTTGAGATATTTATCCAAGCTGTCAGTAGCGCAGCGGTAACTATTTGGTGCCGTTAATTTTAGAAACCCTCTCCCCCCTCCTTTCTACATGTCACTCGCTTTATTTCTCTCTCTCCGTAGACCATTTCTCGTGCAGAATTTTCCTTGGAATTTGAAATTCCAAGGGAAAAATGTGTGGATAACAATTATTTAATATTAAATTATTTAATATTTAATATAATAATTTAATATACTAAGTAGGCCGATCGCAGGACAAATTTCTATTTCCCAGCGGTACTGTCACATAAATTGAGTGAATATGAGTGTATATATATATTCACTTACCATTCTAATGGATTTTTGTATATATAAATATCACACAAATGTTTTTATGCATGCCCATATTTCGCGTAGGTCGTGAGCGTTTCGAATGCTCCTAAATTAATTGTCAACATTTTATCGTTGTAGGTTGTTTCCTTTCTTCAAGAGCAACTTTTACTAGCTGTACGGTATTTTATGGATGATCCCAGTGAGGTCTAATTCTTTTTTAAAGCATATTCCACAAATGCTTTATATGGTTAGGGTCGGGTGATCAAGCAAGTCACTACAGAATAGCGATATATTCTGCTTCAAGGAAGTCTGTAGTGACTCTGCTGGTATGTGGATGGTTATAATGCATGAAAATTAAATTTTTTCCCACTGTACTTTTTCAGAGTCTAACAGAGGCTCTAGAATCAAATCAACATACCGTCGAGCAATTAAAGTTGATTGAATGGAAATTAAAGAAGTTTTTTCATCGACCATATTACTTCCCCAGAACATAACACTTCCTCTTTTAGGTCTGTGAACAGATCTGGCTGTTTCCGTTCTTGCTTGTCTTCCTCGACCTCTAAGTACACAAATTCATCGGTGATATGGTTTTACACAAATCCTGGTTGCGTCTGAAAATAGCACATTTTGCCAATTTCCAATGTTCCAGTTTTGGTATTGAAGACACCAATTTAGGCGATCAATCTTGTGCTGCCTGGTTAACTCGGAAATCGGTAACTGTTTACTGCTGTATAGTCCTTCGGCACGTAGTCTTTTTATTGTTTCAACTGAAACACTTACACCAGTAGGTACCTTACAAAAGCTGCTTTTTTAGTTGCGGGTGAGAAATTGTTGGGTCTCTTCTAGCTACTTGGACAATAAAACGATCGTGACAAGCCGTTGTTACTTTTTGGCGACTTAATCTTGGTGTATACTTAAGCGTTCCTAACTTCTGATACCTAGCATAGGTTTTTGACACAACGCACTGTGTTACGCCTACAACTGTAGCTATGTCCCCCTGAGATATTCATTACTCCACAAGACCAATAATCCGTCCCCTTTACATATCCGTTAACCCACATAAGTCATATTTTTCTATTTGAAGGCGAAAGTTAGTTTATTTATTTTCGTTCAATTTACAGCTAAAACAAATAATCTATACTGTGCCAGGCAGGCAGTGTTATCTGATTGTTTTATTGTTTTTTTTTATTTTCAATAAAAACCTTTATTCATCCCAACAATAACAAGTTTTTTCAAAACAGGTACTAATATATTGCTTCTTCGTTTGTCTGGAATTTGTACCACATCAGGTATGTTAGTGTTTTTGTTTAGTGAGATGGCTAAATCTTTTTATTTAATTTCGTTTTTAGCAATTGTAAGCCCTCTATATATTTAAGGTTATTACCTCTTTTACTGTTAACCACAGTTTCAAAATATATTAAGCCACATAAAACTGAACCACATGATACTATTTATATGATAAGTCATATTTTTAAATTTTTGTCCGTTTACTTGTATATCATATTTCTTACTAATTATTTTTAGTTTTCTCGAAATGTTAGATTCAGACTACAAATATTTTGTATTGTAAAATACTTAAAAGTTTTAATTTGTGGAACCTTCAAAGTTTCTAATTATTATCTTCGGATACTTTGAAATATTTTAGAATCTATTTATTTGCTTTTTTTCTAGTTTGTCAAAAATTATTCTCCAAAATTTTAAAATAGTTTTAGCTACCAATTTTCTCCACTATATAATTATTAAGCTTTGGCAGATCTCTTTATTGAATTTACTTCTAGGTGAGAATAGTCTACTTCTATGGAATACGGCCAACAGAGCTACACCGATGCACACATTCGTTGGCCACCGAGACGTTGTTCTAGAATTCGAATGGAGAAAACAGAAATCTGGCGATTCTGACTTCCAACTAGTCACTTGGTCCAAGGATCAGACATTGCTGGTGTGGAAAATAGAGCCATTTATTCAAAAGTTATGTGGTTACGAACCAGTAGAAATCAAACCATCAAATGAGATTAACATAGACAGTGACGAAAGCATAAAATCGTTTAAAAAGAGTTCTCCCAAAATACAACCACTTCAACAGGAATTCTCTCTTTTAAATGTACACATACCGAACTTGATCATAAAGAAAATGGATTATATTTCAAGATTTGTTTTGGTTAATGCTGCAATCAACAATTTTGTTGTCAATTTAAAAGTTAGTTTTCCTAGTGCCTATCCCCATGGAGTACCTCCCGGGTTTGAAGTTATTAAAGAAGGTAAGTTTTGATGATAAAAATTAACAAGCACATATACGAGCTATCTGCAGGCCTTGTAATTCCTTAGCTGAATATTATCTTCTTCGACTCTCTCCCCTCCTTAGCATTTTCTTTCCAGTTCATAATTTGCTTCTCTTTCAGATCATCTGTAATAATCTCTGATCATTTTTTACTGGACCTTCGTTATTTGTCGTTTTCTCCCATCCTTCTGTCACTGTAAATAGTTACTATTTCCTTGATAGTAGTCTGTAAATTAAATATTTTATGCTACAGGCTGATATTTCTTGAGCACCTCTCCCTGCTATTGTTTCGTCCCATACATAGAAAAAGTCTGAATCTTTATCAATATTATGTATAGTTGGTACAGTATAAATCCCGATGCACGTCATCCGCACCATAGTGAGTGATGTCACATGATTTTTTTTTTTTTTTTTTTAGCCCTTTTTCTATCCGAATTGTCGAATAAAGGCCTCTCCCATTTCTCGCCATTCATCCCTGTTGTGTGCTAGGCGTTTCCACATTGGTCCTGCGACTCTTTTGATATCGTCGCTCCAGCGCATTTGAGGTCTTCCTCTTGGTCTCTTCGCATCGTACGGTCGCCAGTTTCCGACTTCTTTGTTCCATCTACCATCTTCGAGACGTTCGTTGTGTCCAGCCCATTTCCATTTTAATTTAGCTGCTTGTTTCGCGGCGTCCTTTATTTTTGTTTTGTTCCGGATTGCTTCGTTCGTTTGCCGATCTATTAGTGAGATACCAAGCATCTGTCGTTCCATGGCTCGCTGAGTTTTTCGAATCTTGTCCATGTTCTTTTTTGTGAATGTCCAGGTTTGAGCTCCGTAAGTGAGAACGGGAAGGATACAAGAATCGAACACTTTGGTTCGAAGGTTTTGGGGTATCTTTTTGTCTTTCAGTATGTATGAGAGCTTTCCAAATGCGGCCCATCCCATTCTTACTCGTCTGCTTATTTCGGTAGTTTGGTTTTCTTTGTTTACCTTGATATTCTGACCCAGATATATGTATTCTTCTACATGTTCCACTTTTGTTCCTTGGATGGTTATCATCGGTTGATCATCTTTATTCGACATTAGCTTAGTTTTACTCAGATTCATTTTCAGTCCTTTTTTTATGGATTCCGTATGAAGCTCATCGATCATCGTCTTCAGTTCTTTCCAGCTGTCGGCTATTAGTACTACGTCATCTGCATATCTTAGATGGTTTAAATACTTTCCGTTTATCGACAGTCACATGATATCAATACAAAATATTTAAGTCGTAGGTCTAGTCCTTCTTAGAATTTTTTAGCCAAGTATACTGGAATTGCAGATATTATATACACGTACAAATAATGTTTGAAGATTTGTATTAATGTAAACTTAAAGAAATACACCATAAATTGTTTTATTTACTTTGTATAACTGGATTACAAAGCGTTTTTGTGAAGCACACTTGTCCAGATCACACTTTAACTGCGATCGAACGAAGGTGACATTTTGGTATAAATTGCTAACAGTTATTTGACAGTTGCGGAGTTGACACTTCAGATTTGTTTTTATTGTTTTTTAATAAAGTCTAAAGTCAAGCCACACATCTGAATCTCCTCTTATCAATCATAACTCTTTAGTAACGTCTTGTTCAGTCAATTTCTCTATCACAACAACAATACAACACCCAAATCATCCAGAAAAGATAGTGTGTTACTATTATATTCCTTTTCCATGAATGTCTCTTCTTTATCGTTTATATTAGGAATGTGTCCAACAACTCTGATCCATAAGGCCATATTGAGAATACATCATCTACATAATCTCCACCAAGTAACAAAAAAACAAAATATGTTTAATTTATTAATGTTTGTATTTTGAGAACGATTTCCGAAGTGAAAATTGAAAGGTCAATAAACTTACTTTAACCTTTAATTGTGGCTTATTTCCATTTAAATAGTAATTTTTATCTATCTGTAAATATGTATATAGTCTTGTAAAGTCCAAAAGTTAATAAACCACTAAGAAACAAAATAAAACAGAGTTAGTTTATTTTGATTGTGTTCTGTACAACTATAATCTAAAAAAAAAAGAAAATTTAGTTAATACGTATTTTTTAGGTTCCAATATCAACGAACCTATAATACTTCAATTACTCCAAATGCTGAAACATTTAGCGCAGCAGAGAGTTTCAAAAAATCGAACATGTCTCGAACCCTGCCTGAGACAAATGGTTACAACTCTTGAACAGCTTTCTAGTGACACTGAAAATAGTAGAATATATAACAGACCGTATCTAGAACCATCTAGCCTCTTTGCAGGATATAATGATGCATACATACCTTTTCCTAGGACATCTGGAGCTAAATTCTGCTCGGTAGGAACTTTAGTTTGCTTTGGCAGGCCAGTGCATTCTCGAAGACTTTCTACAAAAATGGATATACTTCCCAGAGGCATGTCGACGACACCGCGGGCTCTTTCGGCTTTAGAAAATATTTATTCTAAACGAAATGAGGACTACATGACAGTATCTGCTTTTTATTTTCAACGTCAGAGATCGAGGGCAAAGCATAATTATTCAAAATTTACGAAGGCAGTTGTGCATATATATGATGTATTGGGTCTCTTTTTCGTCAACAGGCAGTTAGCCGAAGAGTACATTCTAGATGGTGACGTTGGTACCATCTGTAAACATAACGCTGCTTCCGCTGCGGTGGTGGGTCGGTGGGATTTGGTTCAAGCATGGACACTTGCTGAATTAGTTGCAGGGCCTCAACAAGCAGATGAAGAGAATTCGTGGAATAATCATCCTTTTGGAAATAAATTAATGCAATCACTGTGAGTATATTAATTTTATCATTTATTTTATAGTTCATACTCGGGCGATATCCGATAAGCGACATTTTATCGCCACGATATATTGCTAGGAAGGTACAAAGAGAACGGACGATAAATCGCCGCGACAGTTCAATGATTGTGGAAGCACAATTCTCTTCAGTTACAATTATGAGCTCGAGTGAGGAAGAAGTTGTAGTGGCTTATTGGTTTAGGCGTAGATACTTGGCTGTTATTTACAGAGAGCTGTCTCAACACGAATCAAAGTTCAAAGAATTTTATCGAATGAAACCTGAAAATTTTCATTTTCTGAAAAGCTTAGTGGCAAGAACCATTGAAAAAAAGATACACATTTCAGGATGACAATTTCTCCAGATGAAAAACTCCTGATTACTATGGTAAGTAGATGTGAATATAATCAGCAATTTAAATAAAATATAGATGTTTTATTTTCAATTTTTTTATTATTTAAACAGTTTTATTTTTATAGTTTTTTATAAATTGTACCTCTCAGTTCCACTTTCTTCTGACATTTCGGTAATCGAATTGAATTGTTCGGTGTCATGATGGGATGACAAACTCCATACAGATGGGCTAGAAGCAACTGAAATGCTGGATTCTACATTCTCTCGTTCATCTACTTCTAATAACTTATGTAACAGAGACATTGTTTGTATTTTGAAAGTCCTCTTACGACGTAAACTAATGGTTTCAGATCAGGTAAAATAGAAAGAAGGAAATGCTGTTCATCATCTTGATCATTTTTATTAACAGATTTTTTTGTTTTGAACCATTCTATAAAAACATCGTCGACTTGGTCTATTCCCTTTGGGTTTTTATATGTATGATTTGAGTTTTTATGAGCAGGTTTTTCTATTAATTTCTCTGAAGAAGCTTCATCGGGTTTTTCCTCTTCAATAATTGTCTCACTTTTGGTTTTTTATATGTATGATTTGAGTTTTTATGAGCAGGTTTTTCTATTAATTTCTCTGAAGAAGCTTCATCAGGTTTTTCCTCTTCAATAATTGTCTCACTTCCATCATTTTGATTGATATAGGATTCCTCTACTGCAGTATCTTGAACGTGAGTAAGATTTTCTGAGGTTTCTCCTCCTTTCAAATATGGTTGCAGAAAAGCTAAATGTTCGGCTAAATAATAACTTTTCTTTGAATTTTGACTAGCCCCAGACTTGGGCGGTTTTAGTGATCGCACATATGCTGTTCTGATGTTCTTCCATCGCTCTCGACAGTTTTTTTTCTGAAACAAAATTAAAAATAAATCGCGTGTTAAAATGATGTTTATTACAACAAAAGCACCTATATTGACATAACTATTTAAAACTTCCAACTAATTTATAGTTTTTTTTTTCAAGTATCTAGCCACTGGAAGCAGTTCAAGATCTTTCCTTCCAATTTTACAGAGGTAAATCAACCATCAGTTACCTTGTTCATTCGACTTGTGATACTATACGGTCCCATTTACAACCACAGTATATGGCTCAACCAACGGAGGAAACTTGAAAGCAAATGTCAAAACATTATTATGAGTTATGGAATTTACCTAACTGCATTGGTTCTCTTGACGGAAAACATTTCCGCATTCAGTGTCCCCCTAATACAGGGTCGTCATATTATAATTATAAAGGGTTCTTTTCAATTGTCCTGATGGCTTTATCTGACGCAGATGGAATGTTCACTGTAATAGATGATCCTGTGTTTCGCAAATCAACAATTGGCAAATTATTGCATAATAGCAAATTGAACATACCAAAAGCAACTCCCTTGCCAGGCGAGGCAAATGACAATACTTTTCCATTCTACTTTGTGGCAGATGAAGCATTTCCTCTCCAACATAATATAATGCGGCCCTTTCCAAAAAGCGTATTAAATGATGCCAAAAGAATATTTAATTTTCGACTTTCAAGAGGTACAAAAAGTGTGGAATGTAGTTTGGAATACTAACGTCAAAATTTCGTCTATTTCACCGACCAATTTATACTAACACAAGTAATGCTGTGCAAACTATTCAGGCAGCATGCTTACTTCATAATTTTATATGCAGACGAGAAGGGCAACCTTATGTTCCACAGTCCTTTAAGAAATGTTGTATAGTACCAGCATTGCCAGATAATAGTACGTTTAGTGAAAACAGCAATTTGAATGCAGCAAAGTGCTTACGAAGTAAACTAGGTGAATACTTTTACAAGACCCAGTTATCTAGTAGGTACGATGAATTCTTTAAATCTGTGTATAAATATTTACACTATGAGTTAACAATTTGATTAGTGACTTGTTTCACCTAATAAATAATAAATAAATAAATAAACAATGTATTTACCTATATCTTTTATTTCTGATGCAACTTCTCTCCATGCAGTGCTCGTCACATCTGTCTTACTGTATGCAATAAGGGAATAGTTCCAGATGCACTGACGAGCTTTCACTAAATTAATCAAAATAACTGTCTTCTTTTCTTCCTAACATGTTAACAACTTGAAATATCGGTGAAATAAATCGCGAGGGTGACCGACACGTAGCACTTCGAACGATATATCACTTGCGATATGTTGTGCAATCTCGCGAAAGTGAACCATTTTATCGTCTCTATTTAGATTTTAAGTATCTGTTTGTGCGTATCGCATACCGTCTACGATATATCGCCCGAGTATGAACGCCGCCTTACTGACAAAGGTTGTATGTCAATAATAATTTGAATAATGAGTTATTCACAAAAATTGCAGGCAGCTTTAAACTCCACATTTTAAAAGTAGTTACAATCTTACAAGGTGTTTCATAACAACATGCCAGACCAGAATTTGTTAAACGGCACTGCATTTTATTTTAAATTTGGAATCGGCTTCTCTTCTCCATTACAGCAATATAAAGTTTATATGTAATTGGAAAGTAGATTTTAACAGTAAATACATAATAATACTAATAATAAGAAATAGCAAATTATAGGGATGTAACGTTTTTCATAAAATATGTAGGCTTATTTAGGCTGAACACAAGCAAATGAAAACTACTCGTCCAGACGAATTCTATTAGCTCTACAGTAGAAAATAGACACCATCCCTCCATATCAAACTGAGACGTGGTGGGGACGAATACAAAAGGAAGATAGCGCTGCAAACTGGCAACAGTTAGTAAACAGAATTTAAAAAACTTAAATAGAAGTAAAAACTTCTTGTGTTATAGTTTATTAAAAAAATAATTTAAAATTTATCAATGTGCAATCCTTTTTGATAAATTTTAAATTATTTTTTTAATAAAATATACCATTATAGACAAAAAGTTTTTACTTCTATGTAAGAATAAATTTAAGTACGTACAATTCCCTGGCGCAGGCCCTTGCTATAACAGTAACACCGAGACAACAGCGGTCCAACTAAGTTATAGTAAGTTCTTCCGCCTATAATGACTAGTACATGATACGGTATCCTGTTAATTCCTACTGTCACCGGTAACTTATGCTATGATGTCTATTAAGAGCATAGGCCCAAAATTTCAGGCCAATGCTTTTTAAATGCATTCATTTTTTTCGAATCCTGAGAAAACTAACAAATATTTTTGAAAAATTTAAACGCAGAATGAAAGATTACATTATTATGAGGGCCGAAAGTCCCTGAAAGTTACAGGGGTGAAAAAGATGAGAAAATTAAGTGTGATTAAGATAAGAATTTTAAATATCTCATAAAAAAACTTGTTGTTTATTCTAAGGGACTTTCGGTCTTCGGTAATAATGTAATCTTTCATTCTGTGTTTAAATTTTTAAAAACTACTTATTATTTTTCTCAGGATACGAGAAAAATAAATGCATTTAAAAAAGCATTGGCCCTAAATTTTGCGCCTACGCTCTTAATATAATTTATGATGTGCTCATCGTAACATTCATAATGGATTGGTTTTTTTACTTCTCGTGCATCTTTATTGTGTATTTAGTGTATACATTTTTTGTCTTTATATACAAAACTTTTGTCTTTAGTGTATACATATGCAAAACTAAAAAGACAACACTCGTATATGTATCTTTTTTTTTAGAATTTCTCACTATGCTTCCCAACATGATGTTCAAATGGCAGCTATGCTATGTTGCATTTTTGGTAAAGAACACGATATGTCAAGTAGAAAATCATCTCTGAAGTCTTTGTTATCACCAGGAGTAAGTAAAACTCATAAGGAGAATATATATTATTTTGATAATTACACATTCGCTTGTTATGTATGCATACAGAGTGGTACTGGTGTATAGAACACTTAAATTAAGTAAAAGGTCTATACGACGCAAAACTTGGTCTGTGAGGAAAATATCACAAAAGTATGTATTTAAGTTCCATTATTGTTTTTAAATAATACACACTCAGATGCAAAAAAAAACGCAACGGAGAAAATTTTGGTAAAATTCAAAGTATTTAATTTTTTTATTTTTAGTCCTATTTTGATGATTTTTTTCGTACACTGTATATAAATTTATAAATTTTAATTTGGTATAGGGAGTTTTTTGATAAAATTTTATATTTGACTTATTGTACGGGGTGAATTAAAACGTGGTTTTATTATCCTAACTTTGAAACATCCTGTGGAATAATTCCGTTTGCGAATTTTCGTAAAACCTTATTTTTCGGTTGCAACCATGTCTCCTAAGCATTGTGTTTTTTGTTTCATGTCAAAATATGCCTTGGTTTATTTAATATTTTGAGGTATTTTGTAATACGACGAGATGCCTTTGGTAACTGTTATCATTGCGTCATAGTGACACTTACATTTTGTTTACCTATGATTGATCATGGTTCTTAGTGTCGAAGATTGTGCGAAAGCCGTTGCTCTGGTTGAAGATGGGCGAAATTATGAATAATTGGCTAGAGTACTACAGACTCATCGCTCTACCATTCAAAGGGTAGTGGAACGTTTTATACGAACTGGAACAATCAAGCGGGAAGTGGCAAGAAGTGCAAAACTACCGCTTTAGATGATCGTTTTATACGAGTCAACGCTTTGCGGGATCGTCATTTAACAGCGGTGCAAACAAGAAATCAGTTTCAAGGGGCCCGAGGCAATAACGTAAGTGTATTTACAATTCATCGAATATTACATGAATGTGGTTAGCAAAGTTGCAGACCAGCAACTGGGCCCAAATTACTTCCACGGCACAGAGTGGCTAGACTACAATTTTTCAGGGAACATTTACATTAGAATTTAAAACAATGAAGTAATGTTCTTTTTACGGATGAGTCGACGTACTGTCTTCACACATCAGATGGGAGAGAACGAGTATGCCGTCGAACTAGAGAGAGATTTGCGGAGTGCGCTTTCAGTCCCCATGGTTAGTTCGGTGATGGTATTTGCAGGAATATCCCAAGAGGCGCACACTGAATTGGTATTTATTGAGGGTTCGTTGACTGCACATCGGTATATTGAGGAAATTTTCGCGAATCACGCAGTACCCTTTTCTCTATATATCGGCGATGATTTTCTATTAATGCAAGATAATGCGCGACCCCACTCTGCAATGTGTGTTACGCAATATTTAGAGGAAGGTGGTATTAATAAAATGAACTGTACAACGTGTTCGCCAGATCTGAAACCAGTAGAGCACGTTTGGGAGATGCTTGGTAGAAATATTAGAGGTCGCGAAGTCGCAAAAACCTCAATTAACGAACTTCGCTTGGCTCTAGAAGAGGAATGGCAAAATATCCAGCAAGATGATATTCGCATCCTCATAGACAGGATGAGCCGACGTGTACAGGCAGTTGTAGAGGCTAGGCGAGGCAGTACAAAGTATTAAGTAATTTTTTTAGTAGTTTTTCGTTTTTATTTGTGTACTCAGGTTAAGTTACATTTAAGTTGTTGTTTTTTTATGTTTTGTTATTGTTATCATTGTTCATTAAAACCAAGATCATGTCGTTGCTTTTAATCAATATTTAAATACAGTGTTTCTGGGATGTCGATATGACATTCCTTCGATATCAGTCACCAAAGCTTTATCGTCGTATTACAAATTAATACAAAAGATAATGGTAATAATAGGAAAAGTCGTAAATTGCGAGTGGCAAAGTCATTTTGCTCCTAAAAATGAACCAATCCATATTTTCACATGAAACAAAAAACATAAGACTTAGAAGACATGGTTGCAACCGAAAAACAAGGTTTTACGAAAATCCGCTAACGTAATTATTCCACAAGATGTTTCAAACTTAGAATAAAAACCACCTTACGATTAACCCCATATAATAAGTCAAATACAAAATTTTATTAAAAAACTCACGATACTAAATTAAAATTTATAAATTTTTACACAGTGTGTTAAAAAAAATCATCAAAATAGGGCCAAAAATAAAAAAAAACTGAAATACTTTGAATTTGACCAAAATTTTCTCTGGTGCGTTTTTTTTTGCATCCAAGTGTATATTTTACAATTTTTTACTTGTCGAGAAATACAGAATGTTTTTCTTAATATTCAAAGTTTTTATGTCTATTTAAAAGTGAGAGTTTAGGCTTGATCCTAAATTGTTTTATAACAATAATTCTGCATTTCTTCAGCAATTCAAAACTTGTAAAATGTGCGACTTGATTTATTTCACAGAATAATTTTAATATGAGTTAAGTACAAAAATTGCAGGCAGCTTTAAACTCTATATTTTAAAAGTAGTTACAATCTTACAAGGTGTATCATAACAACATGCTAGATCAGAATTTTTTAAACGACACTCCCTGTATTTTATTTTTAATTTAAAATTGGCTTCTCTTCTCCATCACAGCAATATAAAGTTGTAACCTGTTATACTGGGTATTTAAACAGTTATAACCAATATTAAATGAAAATCTTAGCTCATTGTATAATTAAAAATGAGTATAGGAACAATGATAATATTTAATAAATCGAATACATTCATATTAAGTCAAAATACAAGTACAATTTTTCTTTGGTAATTTTAAATATAATACTCTATATTTTATATCATTGTACCATACTTCAATTTTTATGAAGCAGTGTATTAGTTTTTTGGATAATTTTAATTTTTTCTATCAAAGTATTCATTATTATCTATTTAAATATTTGCCAATAATTATTGTGAGTTGGTCATGATTGATTTGTCAAAAATTGACAGTTTATCTTTCGTGTATGCTAGTTTAGTAATCAAATAACGATATAGAAAATAAAACAATTTATTTCAAATGCAATTTACAAAAAAATTTACTAATGGAACATTGAAAAAAACACAAAACATATCAACACACAAAAATAAAATAATATTTAATTTTAACTTATCTTATTTAGATAAGACGTTCAAAATGACGTCCCAAAACATTTATTCTTGCATGAAAGCGGTCATTGAAAGAGTTGCTTACATTAAGAAGCATTTGTAAAGAAATATACAGATGACCTTAAGACTCTCTGTGACTCCATTTAACTAGTAAACAAAGAAAAGAGAAAAGGAAGAAGAAATCTATATTTTTACCAATTCCGGACGTGAAGGGGTCAGTTCGCCATTTGATTCCCTTCTCTGAGAGAATCTCCTCGGTGTGCCTCTGTGGTTGAAATGTGTGATCTTATGGGTTTACACTGATGAACGCCTCTTGTTTGTCTCAGCGTTGTCCCACTTATAATACGCTCTACGAGAGTTTGAATTTCGGAGTATTCCTCGGAAACCGTCTTTCGTAAACTTATAGAATAATATGAAACAACGTGTAGAGTCAAGCTTTAGAGAGCGTGTCTGTTGCTTAGCCGCAGGGCGTAGCGGAAATGCGAACTAACCTCCAACCCGCCTTGTAGGAGGGTCTGAGAAATATCTAAAATAGAATGGCAAGAGTATGGAAAATATGCGAATGGTAATAGGTAATTAGAACACTTAAAAAAAGGTAGGATAAGTACATAAATAGCGAAACTTATGCCTATAAAAGAAAGATGGTTATTGTTTAGATAATATATACACACATATATATAGCTGTAACAAAGTAGGTTATATCAAGCTGAAACAAATCTATGCAAAGACTCGGGAGCAACGACGTTACGACAAAAAAAAAAGTAAATCGTCAAACAACAATGCTAAAATATAAATACCAAAAATATAATAATACGAATATTAAATATAAAATGGCAAATAAGGTTATAAGGAAAAACACAATAAAATGGAGATATTCCTAAAGCAGAAAATAAAAGCAATACAAATAATAATTAGGAAGTATACAGGAGCTGGTTGCAGAAGGGAAGTCTAATTCCCTTCTGAGGTTCAAAAATAATACAAGTAATTTGGTAAGGTATTCCCCAACCAGAGGTCTTAACTAAATTAAGTCAAGAACCGAAAAGGCCTTCTGAAAAAAGTGCACCGTCTTTTATTCCATTTTCGTAACCTTGGTGAAGTCGAACGTAGGCGTGGCCTGAAACTCACTCACCAATCAGAAAATAGAACAAGTACGGAGACCAATCAGAAAGCCTGACGGGTGAGATGCGCAGATCGGAGTGCGTGATTGGCCAGTTACGAACGCCGTTATGAAACATTCCGTAAGATTGTAACAAATTTTAAAGGAGTTTAAAGGTATTTACAATTTTTATAATTAACTTTTTTTGTATCTTTTACTATAAACGATCTACTAGGCTTCCTCGCACCAATCAATCACACTATATATATATATATATATATATATATATATATATATATATATATATATATATATATACATATATGTATATATATATATTCATAAACTTTAATTTAAGCTGATTCTAATCTTTATAATCTTTATAACACACCTATTGCACGTTGAGCATACATTTGTAACGCTTTTTATTTAACCGTACACTCATATGATAGTGCTCTTTCATATGCATTCTATTGCAAAATATACATAATAATATATTAATAATATAAAGAATACATTGAGCTATTTGTCTAATTTTTGAGTAAGGCAGTGCTGATTGTTAATTTTTATACATTTATTATAGCATACGAGACGTAAGTTTTGAGAAAAAATTTCCTCTTGGAATTTCTTTCGTATTTTAACACTTAATAACCATAATAAAACTCGTGTTTCCTTTCATTAACATATACTGTACTTATTCCAATTTCTATGTGAGTACTCACTCACTCACCTCACTGACTCACCTCACTCACTCACCTCACTGACTCACCTCACTCACTCACTACACTCGCTCACTTCATCTCACTCACTCACCTCATTCACTAACCTAACTCACTCACCTCACTCGATCACCTCACGTATTTAACTCACTCACTCCTAAATGCCTAAAACCGATCACTCTGAAATTTTAACTGGATACCCTTAAAGACTATGGAATAAAAAAATCCAAAAAATACCCTACTTCCCTTAAAGTAAATAGATGTGAAGATAGTAATTGTTTTAGTGACGTCAATCTAAAGGAGTAGATGTTACTGTTTGTATGTGAAAATAAAATTGTTGCTTTTACTATTTTTCTTACAATTTCATTATATTTTTTATTTCATTTTGACTTGATTGATTGTTTAATCATTTATAAGATTTAAAATAATAAAAGATAATGAATTAAAAAAAAACAACAAAAAAGTCAAACGCGGAATTGTTAAACGAGCGAAATTTAAATACTACATTCTTTAAATAGTACATAGTATTAGAAAACTTAAAAAAAAAGATGCGTGAAATCGGTAAAGTCGTTCTTTAGTTATGGCATCACATAGGGAAATAAGGATTCATTTTTATATAATAGACTACAACTCTTTAAACGCCTAGCCTTATTTATTTTATCTGGTACAGTCTTGGCCTTCGTCATCAAGCAAAATTGCAGAAATTGAAGCTTCACCATTACCTCTACCGCTGATATGGGAAACGTTCTAGTTTAATTTTTAGTGAATATTAAGTTCAATTATATTGAATAAGTAATTTTTTCTCAAAACTTTTTTTCATTATGCTATCATAAACTAAAATATATCATATTTACTTCAAAGCGTGTTATATTTTTTGTTGCACATTTTTCTGTAGTTTAACGGTTAAAAATTTAATGAACCAGTTACCTTAGTGTATGTTTTGCATGCTCTAACTCGTATCGAGTTATCGCAACAAAATTTACTCTACATTAATGCCATCAAATCATTCTTAATTTTCAGCATCATAGTTTACTGTAGCTAAATATCGTGTCGGGGCAATATATTTATGTACACAAATAAAGTTTTTTAATAGAATATTATTATATATAATAAAGATAGAGGGAGAGAATGCTAGAACAGACAAATTATTGAAATTGCGTATGAGTGTCCGATGCTCATGACTATTTCGACATTTATGAGAACCTAAAACCTAGAAAATAGAATATTTTTTTGAATTGATATTTATTTTTATTTTAATGAATACTTTTTTATTGAAAGAGATAAAAAATATATTGCCCTATCACAATATCACATTAACAACTATTAATTTTTCACTCATACTCACTTCTCTTTTGTAGCAAATAGTACCAGGGAAAAAATGGTTGAAGGTAATTAATATTAATTTATTTACATGATGTTGTAACGTATTTTCGTATAGTCTGCAGCGAATTTCTTTTTAATGCTTTATTTAATTAACATTTATGATTATGACTACTTTTAAACTTTTCTGTGATTCAATATTCAAGATATACATACATTTAAACAGATTTTGGCTATTAGTTATATGTCGTGAATGTCCATTTTGCCTGGTTATTAACGACAATGCCCGGCCTTTAACGACAATGACATTAGCTATTGGCCAATGTTGTAAAAAATAACTTAGATTTTTCTTAATAAGCGGTCAATAACGACAATGGCCAGAAGCATAATATGACCAATGTTGATAAATAAACAAAACTACCCATGATGTATTATGTTTTATTTATAACAACTTTTGAAGACTAATCATTTTTATTTTGACAAGATAGTAAACCGTGGCATTTTTGAATTACCAATTTTATTGTTTGCACGACATGCACACTTATTATTTTTACAACCACCTTTGCATTGGCAACGCTTGTAATCTTGGCTGCCTAATATGTTATTTTCCGCTGCAGCTTGTCTGAGAGTTAGTTATTTCCTTCTCCTTGAGAAGGAAATCAATACAAGTTTTCTATGATTTTCGGACGAAATTCACAATCATGCGTAAACGATGATTTTCTCTTTATACAAATTGTTCTGTGAGGATATATCAGATTTTCAGACAAAAAGAAGTGCCTAGTGACACTTGAAAAAGAAGCAGTTGATGTTTTAACTAAAAGAGAATAATTTCAGTTCGTAAACATCGTTATTCTTTCTCCCTATATCAAAAGTTTATTACATCTAATATCAACATCTAATAATGCCTTTTGTTAAATAAGATCTTGCTGTAAATATAATTAAAGATATTGCAGTTTTGACGAATTTTAAAAAATCGTACCATTCCAGCGACGATTGGTATTTTAATGTAGTATTGTAATAAATTTTTGTTAATCTGAATTTTTAATGTATTTTTTATATATGTGACTATCCATATTTTTCTTATGATCACACAATAATTTAGTATAAAAACAAACGTAACTCGTTTCAAAAATTTACTGTTCTAACAAATATCTTGATGAGAAAATGTGAAGAAAAGAAGAAAGCCTTTCTACAATACAGAACACAACAAACACAACAGGCATACAACCACTATAAACGAATCAGAAATGAAACGAATACTTTAGTTAGACACATAAAAAAGGAACACCGGCAGAGTTTCTCAAATCAGATGGAACACGATTTCTACGGAACACAAAAAGAAATATGGAGAATGATCAGAGGACAAAGAAAAGAGATGAACGAACTAATAAAAACGTAACACATTCAGAAGGAAACAGGGGTAGACTACTTTTGATCACTATTTGCTAAAGCTGACGATAATGAACCACCAACACCAGAGGTGACGACAAACGAAGAAATAAATATTGAGGAGGAAGAGGTAAAGGAAGCATTAAGGAAATTAAAAAATAGAAAAGAACTCCTAAAGTACGGAGGACCAGATCTGACCAAACAACTATTAAGACTAATCCAAAAAATAACAGAACAAAACAGAATTCCTCAAAAATGGAGATCAAACATCCTAATACCTCTCTTCAAAAAGGGAGACAAATCGGACCCGGAAATTTACAGAGGAATTAATTTATTAAACACAACACTAAAATTAACAATCAAAGTGATAAAAAATAAATTGAATGAAATTATAACACTAGCAGAAGAACAACAAGGTTTTAGGTCGGGAAGATCATGCATCGACGCTATATTTATAATGAGGCAAGTGCAAGAGAAATCGTTAGAATACAACAAACCAGCATATCTATGTTTCGTGGACCTTACAAAGGCATTTGACCGAGTCAAATTAAAAGACGCTATCCACTTACTGTATGCAAGAGAGATACCTCTAGGAATAATCAAAACGATCGAAAATATCTACCAAAACAACACAATAAAAGTAAAAGTAGAAAAAGAACTAACCGACCCTATTGAAGCTGGCAATGGAATAAGGCAGGGATATTCCCTGAGTCCTCTATTGTTAAACCTGATTATATGGACGAAATAATAAAAAAAGTAAGAACTGAAAAAGCTACGGGAATAGAACAAACAGAGCCGCAGGCTGCCTAATTGGCTGCCTAAACAATATGGACAAATAAAAATATCGGGAAAGAAACGAAAGGCAGAATTTACAAAACAGTCATCAGACCAATAATGACATACGCGGCAGAACTAAGACCTGACACAGAGAGGATAAAGAAAAATTGATGGTAAGACACTATGGGACAGAGCTAGAAGTATATATATATATATATATATATATATATATATATATATATATATATATATATATATATATATATATATATATATAACTGTTTTGGATGGGTTGGAGTCAATAAAAGGGCTATTGGTTAACTATTTTTTTATTCTCGAGCTTTCAATTGTGTTTACAATTATTATCAAGAGCTAAAAAAGACAAAATACTTACAAGGTTGAACTAAAAAGAAAAAACAATTTTTGTTAACTTACCAAATAAAAATTAGTTTAGTAAGTAAAAATTACTGCTAATACATCTTCAAAATATTTAATACAAAAATGTTTTAATCCAATAAATGTTTCTCCGAAAATTTTTATAATTTTGAAAAGATTTTTTTTTTAATACAAAAATAATTGAATTTATAAATAAGTTTAAATAGCAACCAATTACAAATAGCCTCAATGTCATAAATGCCAACATAAAATTTTTATTTTTGACAATTATATTGCCAAAAGTAAAATTTCGTTTAAACATTCTTTTTTGTTTAGTAACAAAAAGAAGAAGATTTATTCACCGTTGACAGATGTCTGAAAGAATGTAACAGATATATGGAGAATTAAATATGACATTTTACAAGTTTTATATATAAATCATAAAGAAAGAATATAATTATAAATTTTGGTTAAATTTTGAATTTCTGATCTTTTGTTTAAACTATTATCACTTTTGCTAATACAAACCATTTCCAAAAAAGTCCTTTTAAATTTATTACTTTCACTACATAAAATTTTAATGTTATCAAAATCCATAATATGGTCTTTATCGATTACATGTTCTGCCAAAGCACAAGATGGTTTTTTAATTCTGCAATCACTTTTGTGAGAAATAATGCAATTTGAAAGATTTCTTCCGGTCTCACCAACATATTCAGCCTCACACTGAGTACAACTAATGCTATATACTAAATTCGTTTTTTCAAATTTGTCTATAAGATATTTAGTTTTAGAATATAAAGATGAAATAGTTTTGATGTTCTTTGTTGCTATTTTTATATTGTCAATAACCTTTAGTGTTTGTATTAATTTAGGTGTTAATGATGGTATAAAAGGTAGTGAATGATAATAGATGTTCTGATTGTTAGATACAATGTTTTGAGATTTAGCAAAAAATGGTGTTAAATTATTTATATTATCAATATTAGAAAAAAAGCATCCTATGTAGCATATCTGGAGGATAAGAGTTTTCAATTAGAATATTTTTTAATAATTGAAGATCTTCTTGTAGATAATCTGGATGAGAAAGTTTTAAAACACGTTCTTTTAATCCTGTTATAAGGTTCATTTTCATCTTATTTGGATGGTGAGAGTAATAGCTTATAAATCTATTACTACATATGGGTTTTCTGAACCATCTGGTTTTCAACATATTGTCTGTATTTCTTACAATTCTCATGTCAAGGAATGGTAAAGAATTATCTACCTCTTCCTCAACTGTAAATTGTATATGTTGATTATGACTGTTGAAAATGTTGACTGTTTCATAAATTTTGTGTTTAGGAAGTGCCAAAACTAAATCATCTACATATCTCTTAATAAAAGGAATGAAAAAAGTGCAATTACTGATACAATCACTGATAACATCATCCATGACATAGCTACTTAGAATGGGTAGTCTATTATTATATATTAGTATCTAGTAATCTAGTCTTTCTTTTTGTTACTAAACAAAAAAGAATGTTTAAACGAAATTTTACTGTTGGCAATATAATTGTCAAAAATAAAAATTTTATGTTGGCATTTATGACATTGAGGCTATTTGTAATTGGTTGCTATTTGAACTTATTTATAAATTCAATTATTTTTGTATTAAAAAAAATGTTTTCAAAATTATAAAAATTTTCGGAGAAACATTTATTGGATTAAAACATTTTTGTATTAAATATTTTGAAGATGTATTAGCAGTAATTTTTACTTTCTAAACTAATTTTTATTTGATAAGTTAACAAAAATTGTTTTTTCTTTTTAGTTCAACCTTGTAAGTATTTTGTCTTTTTTAGCTCTTGATAATAATTGTAAACAGCTCGAGAATAAAAAAATAGTTAACCAATAGCCCTTTTATTGACTCCAACCCATCCAAAACAGTTATATATTTGTTCCAAACAAGTCACAAGTACTTCTTTTTTCTTATTCTTATATATATATATATATATATATATATATATATATATATATATATATATATATATATATAAAGCCTATATAAGAACGATCATATAAGCCGAATGACAACAAATAGAGTTGTAAAGACGGCAAGAGACGGTTCCCCGGTTCTAGGAAGACCAGGAAAACAATGGAACGACAACTTACTGGAGGCACATTGAAAAACAGACAGAGTCATGTCTATATAAAAAGAAGAAGAAGAACAAATATCTTTTGAATTTAAAATTTTGTTTCAAAAAATTGTAAATTGTTTTTCATATTATATGACTAGACTAAAAAAACTAGCCACGCATATTATGACTAAAACTTGAAAATGCTATCACGTGGCCACTACAGATATGTCTCGCGTAACTGTTAGCAAAATACTCTGTGGTCAGCATCATTCGATAACGAATAAGAATTTAATGAAGAGAAAAAATTGATATTAGATTTAACCTATAACAAAAGTAAATACCACAAAATAAAGAAGAGTATTATCACGAATTGTACTAAGTGTGGTTTATTGAGATATTTATATAAAAAAAATGTTTATTATATTTTGCATCTCATCAATATAATCGTTCGTAATTTTAAATGATTTTTTTTAACCGTTTGTATTTTAATGATTTTAGCCGGAAGGTTCTCCATATCATACTATTCCACCTGCGGACGTAGTAGCTGACGGTTGGGTACTACCTATGATGCGCACAACTAGGTCTACTTCCTTGGATAACCTAACCGTAGAAGGTCCAATTAAAGTAACTACCCCGAAGTCCAGGCCCAACTCCGTTTATGAATATTACAAATTGGCATATGCCGAAACTCTACATAGATGGCAGCTGATGTATAACAGAATTGAAGTTCTTAAATATATGTGTACTAGCCCTGAATCTCACAAAGGAGTTGAGTTTGTTAGCGACTGTAAAGACTGTTTAAAGCCAGCTAGGTTTAGTAATTGTAAATCTTGCAAGAAACTGACATTAAAATGTACAGTGTGTCATATATCTGTAAGAGGTTCAGCGAACGCATGTGTATTGTGTGGTCATGGTGGTCATACTAAATGTCTTAAATGGTGGTTTTCATTTAACGAAATTTGTTTGACAGGATGTGGTTGTAAATGTTTAGTAGAAACTGTTGGTATATTCAATCCCTAGCATTATAGCAAAAAGACCAGATACATAAATGTGATAAATTCTAATACAATGTGATAATTTAATTTTAATGCTTGTTATAACAATAGGGAATCTAATATTTACCTTAAGTTGCTTTAAATTAAATTACAACATCCTCTTTGTAACTTAGTATGTATATATTTCAATAAAAAATATTGTACGTATATAAATATTTATTTTTAATTCCATACATATGGCAACATGGCATCGAATGGTGTAGGCATGTTGGAAAGTGCTTCCAAGTCAAAACCGTGTAAAAAGAACGTTTTAACTGGTGTAAAATGCAGTATTTGTGAGAGCTGTTTCCATACTGGCTATGCAAGGAATCATACTTCAGTTACGTTTATTGCTGACTATGTAATTACATGTTGTACTCCGACCGCGGTAACTACCCCGACCTAGACCAGGGATTTTAGGATGCTATGGAAACTCAAGGAAGTAAGCTAGTTGACTCACAGGTATTTTCATATATTCTTAGACAAAAATATTTAATAATTATTGAATTAAGAGACAAAATAAATATTTTAAATGATCTTGCATGATTGTATTGATCTATGATCGGCATGATCTTGATCATGTCGTATTAAAATGTGATAAAAGCGGGGAATCCTCTAAAATTGTAATTAACAACAAAACTTACGCTGACAAGCTTAATACCCATACTGATAAAAATCAGAAGCTAACTGAGCCTGTTGCCAGCTCTTCGATAAAATCAGAAGTGTCAAGAAATGATGTTTCGTGTGCTATACTGAATGCTGTAACAAAAAAATATGTAATGAAATTATAAGTTTAGGTGAGGATTCTTCACCTCGTAACAACAATGAATGAAAAGAAACAAACAAAGAAGGCAACTTATAGTAGGCAAAAATGAATCAATTAAAATAAACAGCAACGAATTTAAAGGAGCCCCAAAAATGACAAATCTTCACGTATACCGGGTGTAACCACAGGAGAACGCAAATGACTTACTAAATATGCTACAACCACACTTTCCAGAAGTAACGAGTCTCTTAGTTTTATTTTGACTTTTCGCCATTTCGTCGATGATGTATTTATCATACTGTTTTTGAAGTTATACTTCTATACGCGCGGTCAACGTTGGAAATTTGCACGGGAGTGAATCGGTGAAATCATTACATATGTAAGATATGAGTAAGAGAAAGACAGAAGATATATTTTCTCTTTCTATATATATATATATATATATATATATATATATATATATATATATACTATTGCCCAAAATTAACGCACCACCTTAAATGTACCATAAGTTTGAAGCTATTTTTCTTCTGAACGAATGATTGGATTTTGATGATTTTTTTTATGTCAGGTCTATTTCTAGTAAATCACTGTATTAATGCTTTCTAAAAAATATGAACGTCTTACCCGTATACAGGGTGTAAAAATAAAGTTGTGTCTTTTCATCGCAATTTGCAACACCCTGTGGAATTTATTAGAAAGAAACGCTACATTTTATTAATATTTTAAGATAGACTCATATTTTCGTAAAAAAATTATCTTGCTATCTCTATTATTTAAGATTGTACAGAATTTTAAATGTAACAAGTTTTTATTAACGTTTAAAGCAAAAAAAACATTACTTACATAAACTTTATTGACATTTAATACAAATAAAGCCTAAGAAAACATAACCTAAATAATCTTTAACAATTCCCTCTCCCATAAACTTAATAACGAGTATTTCCACCTCTACATCTAATTACTTCTTCACAGCGACGAGGCATACTTAAAATCAAGTGGCGTATTTGGTCTTGATTAATTGCATTCCAAACTTCTCTTACCATAACTTCTATGTCGTCAAGAGAGACAGGTGGTGATTGTCGGCTTCTGAGTTGACGATCAATAATATCCCACAAATTTTCTATGGGATTGAGATCCGGGCTGCAGAGTGGCCAGTTCATGGTTTATTTAGTAAGAAAATTATTTCCTATATAAGGAGCAAATGGAACTTCATGGTTAGACAAAATGTCTGTAATATACCTTTCACTTGTTAAGGAACCTCTTCGTAAAGCAACAAGTTCCGTTGGCGCTGTAAGAGATATTCCTTCCTAAACCATTACAAATCCTCCATTGAATAAAATAATAGGTCGTATTTGCACTGTGCGTAGCGTTCTCTTGGCCGTTGAATAACTCACACGTCTATCTGAGCTATATAAGCAATACCTTGATTCATCAGTGAACACCACGTGCTCCCAGTCATTAACATTCCAGTCAAGGTGCTCTCTAGCAAATTATAATCTATTTTAAATTTAAGTCTGTTTCGTCCCCCCCTTTTTTAAGTGTTTTCTGTGTGTCTTAAAGTGTCCTCAATTTTAATTTTTAACTTTATATATTGGACTTTACAACCATTTGCCACATATTGCAACAGAACTTTATCAAAGAAATTTGATAATTACAAGTTGATAGAATTGCACACCCACACAATTTGTACATCTATTCTCATTCATTGTCTCACAACTGTCACCTTCAAAAATAAAAATCTCAATAAATAACACACATTTCATAAATATATCTCTAGAATAAATATAAATAACTTAATGGTATAGAACATTACTTTCATCAAACAAACAATTACATTACACCTATCTCTACTTCATTGGATAAAATCTGTCTCCTCAAGAACTTCCCCGTTTACTGTCAAACAATTACAATAGCAGACTTGAGTTCTCCAATCAACAATACAAGATAGTTTGAACCATGTTCTTTCAACCATCAATTAATAGAGTACCGACATGTAAGTAATGTTTTATTTATTTGTTCATTTATTAATTCACTACAGTTTAATAGACTATTTTACCAATTTGTGGGTCTTACCTTGTCTGCTTAAACATATTATTCATTTTGAAAAACCACAGACATGTAATATTGGCATAATTACTGTAATTTATATAATTTATATCATCTGTCTTTGTTTATCTTTATTAGACAACACCCTAATATGGGTTTATTATTTCAGCATTTATTTAACTTTGTATCGAGACCTGAAGATGTTTTGCATATTGTAGAAAGCGAAACCGGTCGTCTGGATAGTTAAATTAAATTGATTGTGAGTAAGTCTAATTTATTATTTCTTTTACCCTTTGAAATGGACTCACACAAGCAACACATTCATGATTATTCATGATTTTATAATCTATTTCTACGATGATTTCCGTTTCTGACTGGTATCCTTATATGCAGATCTTGTTCAGCGAAACAACTTTATATAGTGTTTCTACTAATTAGAATATTATGAACATTTGCCACTTGTATTTGTAAATGTCTCATTGTGAGAAAATGTTCTCTTATAGCACGAAGCCTGATAAACTGATCTTGTCGTGGTGTTGTGAGTCTTCCTCTTCCTTGTTCACTTGTTCAACAATATTGTCAGTTTAAAACTGTCCTGTCAAATTGTTTGATTACATAGCCAACTAACTGCTTCCATTAATGAGTATTACAATTCGATAAAATCACGTTATGCTTTGAAAGTAGTTTTCTTTTTGATAATAAAGAAATCGATGATCTTTTTACGAAAATTTTGAAAAAAATGAAGCTTTTTCGAAATATTAATAAGACGTTTGCTTTTAATAAATTCAATATTGCAAAATAAGATGAAAAATCACATTTATTTTTACACCCCGTATATGGGTGAAACGTTGACATTTCTCAGAAAACATTAATACAGTAATTACTTAGAAATAGGTCTGCAGTGCGAAAAAAAAATCATCGAAATCCAATTAAGGATTCAAAAGAAAATAGCTTAAAAATTGTTATGGTAGAGTTGAGGTATAAATAGTGCGTTAATTTTGGAGAGTAGAAAATCACGTAATGCTTTGAACATACTTTCCTTTTTTGATAAAAAAGATTTCGAGATGATTTTTTTACGAAAATGTGTAAGAATGAGAATGAATTGTAGAAAGAATGAGGCAATCTCGAAATATTAATAACATGTGGCTTTTGTTTCTAATACATTAGTGATGATACTGATGATGATACAATACATTATGATTTTAATTTATTTTATCTTAATTAATCTTAATAAACTTGAAAGCGACAACATTTTTGAATGGAGAATGAAAAGACCTTTCAAACGATATATCACAAGCCTTTACTTCCTATTTTAAAAATTGGGGGTTGTACCTGTCATTCTAAGGGGGTTGAAGGTAGGGGTTGCATTTTCACGTTAAAGAATGTCAAGTTATAATTTAAATTTGACGTGTTTCGGGATTTTTTATAAATATGTACAGTAACCTAAATAATGAATTTATTCCATTTGGCTTTTACACACTGTATATTAATATAAAATTAATTTTATATACCTTTTATAAAGGATTGTAACACACATTTTTTATTATTTTAACACTTTTTTAAAGTGTAAACATGAAAGAGTTTGAGACTGCAATTCAACATATATTGGACAAACACACCAATACCTACATAGAAGAATGATTGCACACAAACATAGTATACAAACCAAGGCATTAAACACAACAGACCTAGCCAAACATTCTCTAGAAAATAGTCATTCTTTTGATTTTGAAAATGTACAGATTTTGGAAAAAGAACAAAATTACAACAAAAGATGCATATTGGAGATGATTCACATTAAAAAAGATCCAAATTCCATCAATAATAAGACTGACATCAAAGATCTTTCCAATATTTAGTATAATTTAATATATTGAGTTGTTTTTTAAATGCACTATGGCAGATTTTTAAGATACGACCCTGAACCACTCATACTTTAAGCGTTAAGGTATCCGCCAGATGTCATCTGTCAATGTCAGATACCAATTTTTAATCCATGTTAAACTTTTTAAAAAAGTGTAAGCATGAAATTTAAATGTAAAATGTAATGTTTAAAGTTTAATAAAGTGCTTATTGAAAATGGCAAATTTGCCGAAACGTTTAAGCAAAATTTAAATAGTTTTATTTACATCAGACCGACAAACCCAGGAAAAAAAAAGTTTCTATTTCTATTTTCTAGCATGTCAATAAAAAAATTTATTCTATATTTATTTTTATTTTAATAATATTGGTCCGCGGTCAGAAAAAGGTTCTTGAGCCCTTATCTAAAGCAACAAAAAAATAATAAAACGACAAATTCGAATTATTAATATAATTTATTTGTTATATAAAGTATCACAAAATGAATTGTAACAAATATTGTTAAAACAGTTTTATATATGTACCTACCTACCTATAACTAAAATACTGGCATTTTTCCAAAACTATTTTTTTTTTCAAGTAAAAGATTTAATTTGAATAAAAAAATTATAAAATGATATCTACAGTTGTTTGGGCACAATATAAAAATACTTCCCCTCACAATAAAAATCAAAATTTTGAGGACGTTATTTTTTTATAATGTAAGTTGTCAAGTAGTTATTGAAACTCGTGAATGACATAGGGTACTATGCATTAAAAATTTATCGTTTAATTTTTAAAATGAATCGGGTGTTAGAACAAATTTGGTCACTTAATTTTTTTTATTTTTGATACCATACTTTTTTGCCTATCCCTAGATTTGTCTATTGAAAAATATCGCTTATTATTGATGAGCAGGTTATTTGGGGAAAATCAATAGCAAATACTTACTCCAACTGATTCTCAAAGGAAATCACAGTCAGTGATTTGTTAAATACTCTTGAAAAATATTTTTAAAGAGGCCAAATAACTGTAAAATATAATGGCATAATCAAGTAGGCAGCTAAAGGACAACACATTTGTTTTTAAAGCTATAGGCTTAACGTCTCCTTAAAAAATAATAAAAACAACTAAAAACACTCAGTTTTTTCAAAAATGAAGATCACTAAAAATTGGAAACTACTAATAATAAAGAAGGATGGCAAGAAGGTAGTTACTTGTTTTCAGCAAGATATTTTGAGATTTCGAAACAATTGATATAATCAAATAGTAACAATGTATAAAATGTATATTATGTATAAGTAGCTCGCGTAGATGAGTTTTTATACTTATGGTGGCAAATAATGTGGATTCGATTGATATTACAAATAGAAAATAAAAATTATTTCAAGGTGGTCTATAGAAACACGATTGGAAAAAATTCTACATCTCTTCTACACTCAGTCGTTCGAAATTAACATTAAACTTTAAGCACTGTGCGCATGTACAACCTTATATCATTTGGTACCCACTTCGAGTATAATAATAATCATCTAATTATAGCCCACCTGGTATCATCTGGCAATATGTACTACCCAAGACCACTTCGATGCAGCAGCACGTTGTACTAGGTCCTCTCCTTTTGTTCGTTTATGTATTTCTTCATTGCAGACACGATCTTTAAAAGTTATTCCCAGCATAAATCATAATACCAAGCACACAAACAAATAACTAGTAAACATTAAAATCAAAATGCAGTAAATGATTTTTCTAAATATTACTTAATAATTACACAAATGTTCAATAACCAATCTAGAATTAATGTGTGAATTCTGGTAACTGAAGAATAATTCACCTTCATTTATTTTCAAATGCATGTAAATGACTATGTTGTCCAGTCGGATTAGCGTTTGACCTTGCATGCCGAGCTGCCTCAAATTTTATTATTCTAACCTTTAGGGGGATCAATAGTAGTGTAAATTTAAAATCGCGACTGAATTTCGCCATTGCGTCAACCGCCATCTCGATGTTAAAGAAGATCCGTTTTTGCTCAATATCTCCACCATTTTTAACTTTTAGACAAAAATTGTACGACCTAAAATTGTTTCAAATGCGATTTCCTATAATTTATTTTCACAAATTTTTTGTGCGGTCCCCAATACTTTCTATTATTGTTTTATTAATTCTTCTTTTATTTTCTTTTGTTGTTTTATTATTCCACAATAGTCGTATAGCTGTCTAATCACTGATCTTGCTTGGCCAATCCTAGAACGTATTTATTCGTTACTCCCTGCTTTTGATGTTATTTGGACTCCCAAGTATTTAAAGGTTTTAGTTGATTTTATAGTTCCCGTTTCAATTTGTAGGCTTTCTGATTTTTCTCCTGTAACTAAATAGTCGGTTTTTTTTATACTAATTGTAAGGCCCTACTTGGTGTACTCCACAATTTTCTTCTTCACACGGAGAGCGCCTCATTCAGATATATTTTGAAGAGTGTAGGTGCTATGCAGCAGCCTTGCTTGGGACCCTTACTAATAGAAATTTCTCTAGTTAATTTGTTTCCAGTGTTATTCCGTCATATTTTTGTAAAGCTGTTGTACTACTTGTATATATTTTTTTATTTATTCCTTGTTTTTCCATTGCTCTCCAGAGCATTTAAATTGGTACACTATCGTATGTCGTCATAACTATAAAGACTACATGAGTTTTAAGGTTGTGGGCTAATCTTTTTTTAATAACCTGCTTTAGAGAAAATATGCTGTCTATACAGGGTCTGCCCGCACGATAGCCATTTTGTTCTTCTATCTTCTTTTTTCTTTCGTTCTTCTATGAACAGTTCTTTCTATCTCCTTTTTTGTAGATGTTGTTAATATGTGCTTTTGTCCACTCCGGTGGTAAGTCATGTTTTTTGTAGAATAAGGTGAAAACATACGCCAGTAATTCCCGCAATACCTGGTCTGTGTTTTAATAATTCGTTCGGTATACCTTGTAGTCCACATGCTTTTCGATTTTTTAGATTTCGTATTGCATCTTCGACTTCCTGTACTGTTATTTCACCGTCTTCATCGTATTCTATTCATATTTTGTTGTAGTGGCGTTCGTGTTTGTTGTAGTTTCATTTTTTACTAAAATCAATGTTTAGGGTTGTAAATATGTATGCGAGAAAGGCGCGAGCATAAGACCTTGTATGGATTGGTTTTATAGGAATTGTTTTTGTTCAATATCTCGGTCATTTTCAACTTTTCGACAAAATGGTAAGACTAACATTGTTGCATTTGCAATTTCCTATAATTTCTTTTTAGCAAATGTTTTCATAAGGCCTCTTTTTTCCTTTTTAAATTCAAGGTGGCGGCTAACGCAACGGCGGAATTTAGTCGCGATTTTAAATTAACATTACTACTGACCTCCTCTAAAGGTTAAAATAATAAATTTTGAGGCAGCTCGGAATTGAAGGTTATGCCCGTTTTTGGTCTAACCGACTGGACCGATGCTGAAATTTTAATTTTTCGTTTATCTTTTTCTGAGGATACTCTCATTGTCTGAGGCCGCAAGATTCACAGTTAAAAGTAGTCTAAATTTCCCAGATAATATCGCTGGCAAATTTCTAGCTAAGTTTTTTCACCAACTGGTTTCATTTACTAATATATAAAATAATTCTTAATCACTACAAGCAACATTCACTACATTCACTGTTCCCAATAGTGGAACTTCAGATCTTTAAAATCTCAATTTATACCTTTATCAGCACCAAATTTTAAGCAATAAAAAAAGAACGTTAATAGTATTAAGTTCTTAAAATGTATTTGCTGATCATTTATAAATATGTACCTATACATATAATGAAGAATGTTTGTCCTTTCTTTAACAATACTCAATACATTAACTATGTCACTAACATACAAATCTGTCATGGCTTTTACTTTAATTTCAAGTATTAACAAATATACAATTCCTAAACATTGTTCCTCACAAATTGAAATAAGATTTTTACTCCTTCCTGAATGAAAATCTTGCACTAGCTCTATTATAAGCAGGATTTGCAAATGTTGACGTAGCTTCTTTGTATAGTGGATTGTGATTATTCCCCCATTTAAGTTTCTTACGTTCGTTTTCAAATTTGGCGTACTCCCGCTTATCATGAATTGAAGTCACTATTTTCCATATCAATAACATAATAAATCCAGCTATAAGGATGGTTGCAATAACTCCCAATATCCAGGCTGCAAAGTAATATAAAAATTATTATATAGGTACCTACAGAACAAATTTTAACTTAAACATAAATAAAAAATCAAATAAGAATGTTTACTAATCTTTACTTTATACTATTAGTAAGCAGTAAAGTCTAATAATATAATCCATTGTCTCAAATTATTTTATAATGATTTTTAGACATAAAATTATTTGTCAGATTGTAATATCGTCGAAATAATACTCTAATTATAGTAAACACTTTTATTACTCAAAAAATACCCGCTAAAAGGGTATACACATGTTTATCGTTTTACAGAATGTTTGCAAGCTATATTTTGGGTTGACAGCTGACAGTTGGCAGACAGCCGTCAGTTACCACGCTAAGACCATCGAGTTAGAATCTATGGAGAGGGCATCACGTGACTAAAAACAACCTCACTTCAGCCATATTGTTAAGATTGTTTTGAAACTTTTGACAGATCGTATATGTTTGTTTACGTTTGTTGTTTTTCGAATATTTTTAGTTTTATAATACGTTTAAGAAACTGTAATAATATATTGTGATAGTGCATAATAATGGTTTCTTGTTCTCAACGTAGTTGCAGTAGCAGAAGCAATGTTAATAAAAAATCTTCAGGAATAACGTTCTACAGGTTAGTATACAAATATGTAAACAAAGTAATGGCCCGTACTTCAGAAAATAAATTAATAGTATTTGACTGTATTAATTTATCTTTATGTATAATATATCGTGTTTTTAGTGTTTACCGCGGGATAAATAAATCATAGTTTATTAAAAATGTATTGCACTGTTTTAGATTATGTTTAAATATTCTGAATAACTAGTCATATTTTTATAGTAGTTTTAATATTATTGAGTCCGGCCATGATCTCACCGTTATATTGGTATCATCGTTAGCCACGCCTACCTACGCCGTTTTTAATACACACGTTAATATGCTCATAGCTTCTCCATAGATTCTAACTCGATGACTAAGACTAAGGTCTGGTGCACACTGTTTAAAGCTTACGACACTACAATACAACAGAATAATAAACAATCAGAATGCCCACTCTGTTTGAAAAAATAATTACGCGCATCTCGTTTGCGCAGAGGAAATCAGCCATGTTTTAAACGAAACCAATGCTGTTCAGTGATATTTTTTCTGGTGTGCATAGAAAAATTAACCCGGTTTAATTTATTTACGGCAACTATAGACATAATATGCACTATTTTATTCGTACTTTTAGTTGAAGAATAGATTAAATTATTTCAATTGTACTAAATTATTAATCTCTAAAAATTTAAATTACAGTTCTGTCGTAGCTTATCACAAATTTCTCAATTCGAGTCTACGTTTCCGTTTAAAATATGGCGATCGCGTGCTGACAAATTTCAAAGGCGGCATCTGATAGCGGGCATCCTGATTGTTATTTATTCTGTGACAATACCTCCCCTCACTAATTCAAGCGCTTGGGTGATTTAATATTACGCTTTGGCCGTTCGTTTATATTAACCTGACCTTTTTTAGATTCTTCAGATTCAGTCTGAGTCTCTTGGTGCGTTGAAGAAGGATACCAATCCAATTTAATAAGTAAATATCTGGTTGATGATGAAACCATATTTCATAGTTTCTTTCGTTTGACGAAAAATCAGTTTAATTTTGTATTATGTGCTATTAAGAAAGATATAACGAAATCTCCTTCAAAAATGGTAAAAAGAGTTATAATACCAGAAGAAAAACTTGCTGTCACATTAAGGTTAGTTCGTAGAAAATGTTTCTTCTGTGTAATTATGAAAACAATAGCATTGTTTATGTTAAACATAATTATTATTGATATCTACAAATTAAATATTATTATTAAAATATTAATTGATGCACGTATTTCATTTCAGATTCTTGGCAACAGGAGAATCTTTCCATTCTTTACTATTTGCATTTAGAATATCCCACAATATTATATAAGTGCAATCAGCAATTTGTAAGAGATTAAATAATGTACTAATGCCTGCGCCAACAGAGGACACATAGAAAACCAATTCAATAGAATTCTTGGAAAGGTGGAATTTTCCAAATTGTGTCAGTGCAATTGATGGAAAGCATATTAGAATAGTTTGCCCTTCCAGAACTGGCTCTCAAAAAAAAATTAATGTTCAAATCTAAACAAAAACAATACCTTCCTATTGTAAACACAATCAGGTGTTGATAACCTACAAACTTTCAATTCGATGTTAAATTTTTTAGTTTTTTATGAAATAGACGCATGCAGTCGCTGCAGACCACTGGTATCATATGCAGTCGATGCAGCAGACGCATGCGATTCCTTGCGCCGGACGCATAAAGCAGACCGCTTGTATAAAGTTACCATTTGAGGAGTGCACAGCGCGTCGCCTGCGACTGCTCCTTGCATCGAACGCATGCGACAAACGCATAAGAGAGACTGCACCTTAAGCTTGATCAACTAAATTTTCGTCGATTTTAATTTCTTCATGTCCTCAACTCTTATTCGTTTGAGCATATGGCTCGTTTATTGATTCGTTTAATAGCAATTTTGGTTGGACGTTCAAATTTAACTTCAGAAAATGCATAGCACTAGGCCCCTGTCCCCTGTCCCCTCTTGACCACTTATTTTCAACACATTCCCTATAAACTTTTTCAACCTCCACTATATATCCGATTGATTCCGCCGAATTGGATTCAATTGTCTCTTCTAAATAAAATTCTCAAGAATCAGTTTACACAAATAAATTCTATCATTTAAAACTTCATCTATTACACTCTCGATCCATATTTTTCTATTTGAATTTCGATAGTCACTGCACCAAACTTTATTCTCCTCTACAAAGCTGTCTTCTCTTTTTCCTTTATACTTCAGAATTTGATTTTCCGCTATTTCTTTTGATGAAACCCCTTTAAGGTGACAATAAATCTAAACGTGCACCTACTTTAGTTTAGTAGAAGAATGACTGCTCCAGTCATTATAGTGGAAATTATGAACATATATTAAAATATGGTGAAACTATCAGTTTCTGGTAAACCTTATAAGATATTAAACAAAATTAAACATTTTTTTCAGTTACAACTGAAAATAAAGAACGTTAACTCTGACCTACAACCAGAAATTAGTAAACATGAAATAAAAAAGGCACTCAAAGAAATAAGGAATAACAAATCTCCTGGGAAAGATGGAATAACTGTGTAAATGCTAAAAAATGGGAGGGAAACTACAGTGGAAGTCCTTTATGTACTAATGAATAAAATATTGAACACAAAACAAATACCCACCACATGGAACGAGGCAATAACACTATTACTGTTTAAGAAAGGCGATAGAAAAGATCTGAAAAACTGTAGGCCCATAACGCTACTGAAAGTAATGTACAAACTGTTAACTAAACTACTAACAAACAGATTAATAACTAAGTCAGATAATTACCAGTCAAGAGAAGAAAAGGATTCATTACAAGCGACCATCTGCTTACGATAAAAATATTAATTGAAAAGGCCAACGAATATCAAATCCCAATGTATATGGCATTTGTAGACTTTGAAAAAGCATTCGATAAGGTGGAACATTGGGCAGTAAAGAAGTCTTTACAAAATGGGAGAATAGGCTATAGATATACGGACTTAATTTCCAATATATATGATAAAGCAACAACATCCATCATAATAGTTGAACAAACGGAGCCCATTAAGATACGGCGAGGAGTCAGACAGGGTTACACTATATCATCCAAACTATTCAATCAAGCTTTGGAAGACGTTATGAGGAAATTACAATGGGAAAAACGGGGTATTAACATAAATGGCCAATACTTGAATCACTTTAGATATGCAGACGACATTGTATTAATAACAGATAAAAGCGAAGAATTGCAAAATATGATGGATGAATTAAATAGCGAATCAACAAAAATAGGTCTACAAATGAATTATAATAAAACGAAAATTATGACCAACCAACCAGAAGAACTAATAATTACAATTGCACAAACAACTATAGAACAAGTAAAAGAATATGTATATTTGGGACAACTAATTAAATTAAATAAAGAAAATCAGACCGGAGAAATAAAGAGAAGGATACGGTTGGCTTGGGTATCCTTCGGAAAACTTTCCTATATACTAAAAAATAGAAAATACCCCCAATATTTAAAAACAAGAGTCTTCAACCAATGTATACTTCCTGCTCTCACCTACGGTTATCAAACTTGGACGTTTACAAAGGAAAACATGGAAAAAATAGCAAAGACCCAAAGAGCCATGGAAAGGCAAATGCTGAACATCGGGCTATCAGACAAGAAAAGAAATACTTGATATTGTTCTGAAGCTATTTTCTTGTGGCATTTTAAATTAATTACTATTTAAATGGGAATAAGTCACAATTAAAGGTTAAAATACGTTTATTGACGTTTCAATTTCCACTTCGGAAGTCGTTCTCAAAATCATTTTGAGAAGGATTTCCGAAGTGGAAATTGAAACGTCAATAAACGTATTTTAACCTTTAATTGTGGCTTATTCCCATTTAAATAGTAATTACGAAATACTTGGATCCGCAACAAAACAAAAGTGACCGATGTATTAACGCAGATAGCAAAACTTAAGTGGAAGTTCGCTGGACATACCATAAGACAGAAAGACGACAGATGGAATAAGAGGATTATACACTGGAGACCATATAGTTACAAACGAAGGAGAAGACAGCCACAAATGCGATGGTCAGATGACTTGAAGAAACACGCAGGCCCGAAGTGGATACAAATTGCCTGCAATAGAGAGACGTGGAAGAAGGAAGAGGAGGCGTATGTCCAAAATTGGACAGCAAGAGCTGTATAGATAGAAACATTTTTTAAAATGTTTTGTTTGATTTTTTAATACTGGGGAAAAATATTTCTTCAAAAATATTAATTACTTCTGCACTTCTTGACACGTGATAAAAAAAAATAACTTACGTAAAGCATCCACTGGACCCGTACAGACTTCTCGATCCAAAGCTTTTACAACCAGTTTATCTTCTACGTAATAATAATCGAAGTGTATGAAGCAGGACTCATTAAAGGGTACTCTACATTTTTTAACATCTTCCACACCTTCACTTTCCAATTTGTGTACAATTTGTGTTTGGAACTCTGTACAGGTTGTAACACATGAATCATTATTTAGACTTCCAGATTTGTAAGCTTGACATTCGACACAAGCACGTAATTCGTTACATCTGTAAACAAAACATTTTTAAATAATTGTATTTAGAAATATGATCGCATTTAATGTCAATAGCCGTTTAATTATATCGAAAAACGTGCAAGTAAAATTTACAGTGCGGAAATTTAATAAGCTGGATTTATTGACAGACTGTAGGCGTAGACGCACTGGAGACGTATCAAACAGACTGTAAATATTATGTCAATTTATAAATCGACGGAGTGGAATTTTTGTGCTTGAGTAGAAACAGTGGCTAGAGTTGGTGAGCCTGTTCGTTGTTCATTACTACTTCTCGTAGGGTTACCAGGTTTACTGATTTTTCAGTAGATCTACTGATTTCAACTTCAATTTACTGATTTACTGAAACACTATATCGATCTACTAAAAATATGTAATGATAAAATCATGTTCAAAAAGAGATTTTTTCAAAATTTATAATTGAACACTGACATAATGATCAATTTATTGATGTATATTCTCAATCTACTGAAGATATATAATATGACCGGGCAACTTTTCTGGTGCCGGTTTGGCTTCAGTCAATTCCATACGATTACGCGTCCCCTCTCTTTCCTTGTCTAAGATTAACAAACTGTGTGTGTGTATTAATTTATACTATTGTTTATTATAATATTTATACAAGGTATGCTCCTTGGTGCCTTGATTTCCTGGTCTTTAAAATGTTTACTGGATTTATCGTATATGTGGGGATAACCCCGAATTAGGCTAATTAACAACTCATATTTATCTGAAATATTGAAATTATACTATGATATCATCATCATCATCATTGGTGCTACAGCCCTATAAAAGAGCCTCGACCTTCCCAAGTCTATTACGCCAGTCAGTTCTATCCATTGCCAACTGTTGCCAGTTTGCTGCGCCTATTTGTCTACCATCCTCATCTACACCATCCCTCCATTTGAGTTTTGGTCTACCCCTACTTCTACTTCCCACAGGTTGTGACATAAGGATTCTTCTAGGAGGGTTGTTCTGCTGTGATCTTGCCAGATGTCCTGCCCATCTTAGTCTTCCTATTTTTATAAAGGATACTACGTCTTTACCACCAAATATATGTTTATATCTGTGATATATCTCGTAGTTGTACCTCCTGCTCCAAACACCATTTTCACAGATGCCACCAAATATTCTTCTCAGGATCCTTCGTTCAAATATAAGCAGGAGATTTTCATCTGTCTTGGAAATGGTCCATGTCTCCGACCCATATGTCAACACTGGTTGTATAAGGGTTTTGTATATGGTTATTTTTATTTTTTGGCTTAAGTTTCTGCTTCTCATATGTCTACTCAGTCCAAAATAGCATTTGTTTGCTAGGATTATTCTTCGCTTGATTTCTTCCGTCATGACGTTCTCCTTGGTGATCAGGAGCCTAAGTATGTGAATTTGTCCACCACTTCAAAGGTAGAATTATCAACCGTAAATTGGTGGCCGATGTTTCTGGCTCTATTGTTGGGTATTGATGCCATTATCTTAGTTTTATTTTCATTTACTTGCAGGCCCATATTTTTTGAGGCGTTTGACAAGGTGGTATACATTTCTTCTAGCTTGCGTGTTGTGCGGGCAACTAGATCAACATCATCTGCATATGCCAAAATTTGTGATGATTTATTAAAAATGTTTCCTCTGCTGTCTATTTGGGCATCCCTGACCGCCTTTTCCAAAGCTATGTTGAAAAGGAGACACGCCAGCGCATCTCCCTGTCGCAGCCCAACATGCGTTTCAAATGCCTGTGATTGTTCGCCCTGTATTTCGACTTTGCAAACAACTTTACGCATTGTAGCCTTAACCAATCTTATCAGTTTATCGGGTATGTGGAATTCATCCATGGCTTCATACAATTTATTTCTTAGGACACTATCATAGGCCGATTTGAAGTCTACGAAAAAATGGTATGTGTCGATATTGAATTCATTGGTTTTTTCCAGTATTTGCCTTAGCACAAAGATCTGGTCTGTTGTTGATCGACTAGGCCTGAAACCACTTTGATATTCGCCAAGAAGTTCCTCTAAATATTCACTCAGGCGACCATATAAAATACTCGAAAATATTTTGTATGCTGTATTAAGGAGGGTTATTCCCCTATAGTTTCTACATTCCAATTCATCGCCCTTTTTGTGTAGCGGGCAAACGATCCCAATACACCACTCTTCTGGGATTTGTTCCTCATTCCAGGCTCTCAGTATGATTTTATATATATGATTAGTCAGAGTAGCACCTCCACATTTAATAAGTTCCGCGGGTATACCATCACTTCCTGGAGATTTATTATTTTTTAGGTGTTTTATTGCATCCCGTACTTCCTGAATTGATGGAGGCTCCAGTGGTGTATTGTTATTTGCTCCTGGGGGTGGTTGATTTGGATCTTCTAATTCGCTAGTAAGCAGTTCTTTATAGTATACTATGATATACTTTTCTTATTTATTATTATTTTATAAATTATTAACGTCCATTGATTGTAAGAAATAATCAACAAAATTCGAATATATTGATAAACAACTTAACAAAATAGGGGGCGGGCCGGACAGTTCACAGTTTACTTTGGTTGACAGCTCAAAATTATTCCTTTTGATTGGCCAGACGCAAATAACGCACTGTAAAAGATGAAAGTTGGCCAACTCTTCTGTTCCAGTTCACTTACGTTTCATCATGCATTTAAGTTCATTTCTAAATACACAAGTATTTATAAGTACACAAAATTTTATGTTGATCTTTTCCCAGTGCGTCTACGTTTACAGTCCATCAAACTATAAATCCAGCTTACTTCTTTAGTTTCTAGACGTTTTAGTGATATGACATGTTTAATAATTTTTTTTTTATTTTGTGATTTTCTTTTTTCGGAACCACCTTGTATAAACCTGTCGTGCTGCAGCGAATTGGCATTTTGTACCTTCCATTTATTTTAGCTTTATTTTATTAATTGTTATGGCGATAAATTGTTTTAAAATTGTTAACAGTTTACTTTTTAGTCCAGTCGGCAGAGGTTTGACCTTTAAAAATTATACGAACAAAGCTAAATTTTGTTGAGTGTCAATTTTGGGACTCCAAAAAAGATGCAAAAAAGTTTGTCACTCCTACTCCCGGACTTTTCACTAAAACCACTCCTCTTAGGGAAGCAAAACGAAAAACATCGATTTACTAAGGATTTGTACACCGTAGAAAAAAATATTTTGAACAAAAAATGTAGCTGAGATAATTTTTAAACAAAAATGATTATTAGCAATTTTTGTATATAATGAACCGTTCTCTCAAAAACAACACTTGAAGCAACCGGCGATTTTAAATGTCAGTTACGCGCGGGAAATTAATTTTTTAAATAAAATTTGTATCAACTCGACATAAAAAATTCGATATCTTTTGATCAGAGTGTTCTATCAACAAAAATTAAAATCGGTTTTAAAGATGAAAAGTGCAGTTTTCGTACTCTAAGTTTTCTATTTTGCAACAAATAAAGTCAGTTTTTATAAAGCTGTTAAATAAATAAACATTATTTTTTTCTACTGCGTTGAGATCCTTGCCGTTCTTTCAAATCGATATTTTCCGTTTTTCTAGACCTACAAAGGCGGATTTTAGAGGGAAGTCCGGGGGTAGGAGTGCCAAACTTTTTTGCATTCTTTTGGGGTCCCTAAATTGACATTCTCAGCAAAATTCAGCTTGTTCGTATAACTTTTAGAGGTTCAGTGGCATTTTCGTCTCTGACGACTTGAGTATTTATGTAATAAACTTACAGTTAAGTAAAACCTTCTAGTGTATTATGGCATATTATTTTATTAAAAATAATTAAAACGTATCCAAAAGGATTACAATTATTCCAAAACGTTTTCGGTCAAGGAAAAAGTATGTTCCCTTTACGTGAAATCTAACATCGATCTTGTGTTATCATCTTAATAAATATAACCATAATTGACAGGTTAAAAACGAAAATAAAAAACTGATGATAAACTTCTGCACGAATAATGAACTTAGAATAAACAACACATGTTTCTACCACAAAGACCAACACAAATATACATTTTATAACACCCGTGGACAAAGATCTATGATAGATTATGTTATAACCAACAGAGATATACATCCATCGAAAATAATCGACGTAAGATGCCTCAACTCAGCAGATATGAGTAGCGACCATAGCCTAGTATTATGTAAAATAAGAATCATCCCAAAATACTTCCCACCCAAGAGAGCGGCGTCAACACAAACAAAAATAAAAGTTGAAGGACTAAATACGTATTACTTATACAGAACAAGAATATCAGAAAAGATCGCTGGGAATAAAATATTAGAAAACGATAACATCGAGGAAAGCTGGGAAAAACTCAAAAATATCATATTTCACAAAGCAACAGAATCCCTTGGAGAGAGTAAAGTAACGAACCCTTCTTCTCTTCTTAGAGTGCCATATCCCTACGGAACGTCGGCGACTACCATGCTTATAATATTGCTATACTGATCTCGGTCTTGCGCTACGTGTAGCAATTGGTCCGCTGTCAAACCTGTCCACTGCCGCAAATTCCTCAACCAAGAGAGTTTCTTCCGTCCTATCCATTTCTTTCCTTCGATTTTACCGTTGAGAATTAGCCGAAGGAACTCATATCTTGGTTCTCTGATTATATGTCCAAGATATTCTAGTTTACGCCTCTTAATAATATTTAATAGAGTTCGTTGATGTCCCATTCTTCGAAGAACTTCTTCGTTTCTGGTTCTGCTAGTCCATGGAATTTTTAGTATCCTTCGATACAACCACATCTCAAACGCCTCGATTTTATTCATGATATCGGCGTTTAAAGTCCAAGTTTCACATCCATACAAAAGTACAAACCACACGTAACATCTTGTAAACTTTTCACGGATTTCCAAATTTAATGAGTTATTGGATAATAGAGGCTTGGATTTTTGAAATGAGTTTCTTGCCTGTTCAATCCTACATCGAATTTCGAAGGATGGATCCAGATTTTGGGTAATCCAACATCTAAGGTATTTGAATCTCTGAACTCTCTGCAGCGGTTGTTGGTTTAATATCAGTTGGGTTGCGCCGATATCCACTTTACTGGTCACCATGTATTTAGTTTTATCGATATTTATCGACAGTCCCCAATTTGTGCATTCCATGTCAACTCTATTGATGAGCTCCTGCAGATCGTCGATGTTTTCAGCTAGAATCACAGTATCGTCGGCGTACCGTATATTGTTAATTATTTCTCCTCCTATGATAATTCCTTTTTGATATTTTAAAGCTTCCCTAAATAGATTCTCAGAATACACGTTAAAGAGGGTGGGAGACAGTACACAGCTCTGTCTTACGCCTCGTTCAATACTGATTGGCTTTGATTCTCTGTTGTTGGTATTAATAATGGCTGTTTGGTTCCAGGAAAGTTTGGCAATAAGTTTGATGTCTTTCTCATCTAGTTGGATGCTCTGCAAGGCGGTAATTAGCCTGGTATGCTGAACGCGATCAAATGCCTTTTCGAAATCAATGAAGCACATATATACGGGTTTTCTTACCTCCCAACATCGTTGAAGGAGTGTTTACATAGAACGAAACCTAACATACCAAAAAAGAAAACACCATGGTTTAGAGAGGAAGTGAAAAAAAAAATAATGCCTTTTTACAATACAGAACACAACAAATACAACAAACACAACAGGCATATAACCACAAACAAATCAGAAATGAAACGAATACATTAGTTAGACAAATAAAAGAGGAACACTGGCAGAGCTTCTCAAAACAGATGGAACACGACTTCTACGGAACACAAAAAGAAATATGGAGAATGATCAGAGGATAAAGAAAAGAGATGGACGAACTAATAAAAACGAAAGACATTCAGAAGGAAACATGGATATAATAGACTACTTTCGATCACTATTTGCTAAAGGTGACGATAATGAACCACCAACACCAGAGGTGACGACAAACGAAGAAATAAATATTGAGGTAAAGAAACCACTAAGGAAATTAAAAGATAGAAAATCACCAGGAGAGGGCAGAATATCGAACGAACTCCTAAAGTACGGAGGACCAGATCTGACCAAACAACTATTAAAACTAATCCAAAAAATAATAGAACAAAACAGAATTTCTCCAGAAATGAGATCAAGCATCCTAATTCACAAAGGGAGACAAATCGGAATTAACAACCAAAGTGAAACAAATAAACTGTAAGTAAAATTATAACACTAACAGAAAAACGACAAGGTTTCAGGTCGGGAAGATCATGCACCGACGCCAGATTTATAATGAGGCAAGTGCAAGAGAAATCATTAGAATACAACAAACCGGCATATCTATGTTTCGTGGACCTTACAAAGGCATTTGACCGGGTCAAATTAAAAGACGTTATCCACTTACTGAATGCAAGAGACATACTTCTAGGAATAATCAAAACAATCGAAAATATCTACCAAAGCAACACAATAAAAGTAAAAGTAGAAGAAGAACTAACCGACCCTATTGAAGCTAGCATTGGGATAAGACAGGGAGATTCCCTGAGTCCTCTATTGTTAAACCTAATTATGGATGAAATAATAAAAAAAGTAAAAACTAAAAAAGGACACCAAATGGTAGAAAAATAACTTAAAAAAATCTGCTATGTAGACGACGCAATACTACTCTCTCAAAGTGAAGATGATTTACAACGTATGCTGCACCAATTTTATATAACCGCCAGAAAATTTAACATATTAATTTCTCCAAAAAATACAAAATGCGTGGTTATAACAGCAAATTTACTACGATGTAATTTGGAGCTGGAAGGTCAGATAATAGAACTAGTGATGGAGTTTAAATATCTAGGCATCACATTATCTAGCTACGGAAAGCTCGAAACTGAAGTGGAAGATCAAGTGAATAGAGCAAACAGAGACACAGGTTACCTGAATGAAACAATATGGAGAAATAAAAATATGTGGAAGATACAGAGAGGACAAACAGGATGTTAGAAACAGCAGAAATGAAAACACTTAGAAAAATTGATGGTGAGACACTAACGACAACTTACTGGAGGCACATTGAAAAACAGACAGAGGCATGTCTACATAAAAAGAAGAAGACGATGATTGATATTTAATTTAAAGGTTTTTAAACTTATTTCAGTAGCTTGTTTCAACTACTTTTTTAAATGTTTCACTGATGATGGTCCGGCTGGACCGAAAACTTTTTGGAATAATTGAAATCATTTTGGATAAACTTTAAGTATTTTTAATAAAATAATTTACCACTATACACTAGAGGTTTTTACTTTTATGGAAGTGTTTTAAACTCTGGTGTACAGTCAACTACTGGGATTTTCTCCTTTTACTTTGTAATTTATGTAATACTTTATGGAGTTGTATTTTTTTATTCGCATTTAATACAGTGTAGTTTACTCCACATTTACTTGAATTAACAAGGTATAAGTTAACTTAGCTAATTGTGAGTACAAGTATATAATTAATATATAACAAGAACAATGAATAATGACGCTCATACAAGATTAACGCTTATGGTGACGAACGTCCACATTTTTAAATGTAAATAAAAATGCGTTGTCACTCGGTAAATAGAGATATCCAAAGTTAATATAACAAGTGTTTTTAAGATAGTAAAATTTATCGTACCGTACACACAAAAAAATTTTTCGAATATTTTGTAAAAAAATGTTACCACTATATTGTATATCCCGTTTTTTATTCGGAAAAATATTCAATAAAAACAAAAAACAATCAATAAAAGTTTAAACTTATTAGACATATTAAAACTAAAATGTTACCTCTTTGCTTCGCAGGACGGACAATCTTCACAATATTTTCCAGAATATCTCTTATTATCTTTTATAGCACATTGGCACCGATTACATACACATTTTCCATTATTGGAACAAATATCGTCACTATTAGAACGTCTACAGTTCGTTACAGCTGTTTCACAGGCACACGAGTCTCCCGTATATCCAGTAAAACATTCGCATTCATTGCACTTGCAAGTTCCTTAAAATAAACAAAATATTAGATTACAGAGAAAACTCACTAAACTACAAAAAATAAAAATTCCAAATGCTTACAAAGGATGGGTAATGGAAAATTGAGAAAATAAGAATGCAATTGAAGAAATACCGTGTAACAATACAAAAATGTCGTTACACAAAGCCCTTGCTACGCCCTTGATCTAACCTGCAGACGTTCGATAGAGAAGCTCTACGGCTATCCGTCACGAAAATTCAACTGGCTTCTGGGAGCTGGACAAAAGTCAGGATTTAATTGCTGTGAAATACTTTCTAAAAGTGCAAACAACTTCTGTGTCATAATTCTAAGAATTGTTTTTCGCTGAAATTAATTAATAATGTGTCATTAAGGTTAGTATAAAAAGAAATGAATCAGCGCATTCCAAAATAATTGAAATTTGATATTCTTGCGATAATATATATATATATCAGCGATTTTATTACTGTAGAGACAAAGGAGGAGATATAGTCACTCAACAGAGTGAAATACTACAAAGATGGATGGAAAAAGAAAAGTTAAAAAAAACGAAGATCCACTATATGATGGAATTATACTGGATCAAACGGATACCAGAGAAACAACCCCTTCAGTAGCTGAAATGCAAGAAGCAGTTACCAGACTGAAAAACAACAAGTCACCTGGATTAGACAACATTAGCGCAGAAATAATAAAGGTAGGCGGAGACTCCCTTTTGAATGCGATACACGAACTAATAGTGAACATATGGAATAATAAACAACTGCCACAAGACTAAAATACCGGAGTGATTATCCCACTACACAAAAGGGAGATCAGCTTTAATGTAAAAACTACCGGGCAATAACGCTACTAACTGTGGCATATAAAATACTGTCAAGTATTGTGTATGACCGATTGAGACCATAATATAATATCACACATCATCTTTTCATTGATTTTGAGAGTGCCTATGATAGCATCCATCGAGAATTTCTGATCCATGCACTGAAAGGGTTTAATATTCCAACTCAACTCATTGATATAGTAAAAGAAAAACTTAAAGTACAAAGCAAAATTCGAATTCAAAACGCACTAACCGATACAATCCATGTGAGAACGGGCCTACGACAGGGAGATGCCCTATCCTGTATTCTATCCAACATCATAGTAGAGAAAATAATTAGAGAGTCAAAAGTCAACAACACCAGAGGAACAATAATAACAAAAAGTGTACAAATATTGGCATTTGCAGATGATGTTGATATCATAGCTAGAAGCGAAAGAAAGAGAGATAATAGAAGCATTTAATGCGATAGAAAGAGCGGCACAAAACAGTGGCCTAAACATTAATGAAATAAAAACCAAATGAAGGCCAGCAAATCGACAGGCCAAAGATACCTACAGAGTCTGACAATAGGAGACTATAACATCGAAAGCGTGAAAGTTTGTACATATCTAGGTTCACTAGTTACCGCAGATAACAATGTCAGTGAAGAAGTTAAGAGAAGAATACATATCGCTTATAAAACATATAATGGACTAATTATACATCTAAGATCTAACAGCATTACAAGAAAAACCAAATGCAAAATATACAAGACTCTGATAAAACCGGTTCTTGTATATGGATCAGAGACATGGACACTGTCGAAAAGCGATGAGAATCTATTAGGTACGTTTGAACGAAAAATCCTTAGACACATATATAAGATGGTGAAAGAAAATGACATATGGCGCAGAAGATATAATTTTGAACTATACACAGCATACAATGAACCCGAGGTCATAACATACATAAAGATCGGACGTCTGCGCTGGATGAGCCATGTTGAACGGATGTTGGAGACTTAAACACCAAAACATATAATGAGGCAAGCACCAGTAGGGAGAAGGTCAAAGGGAAGACCCAAACTTAGATACATGGAACAAGTGGAACAAGATCTGAAAACACCTAAGATTACCAATTGGAAAAACGAAGCAAGGAACAGAACAGAATAGCGGAAAATTCTAGAACAAGCCAGGACTCAGAAAGGGTTGTCGAGCTACTGATGAAGGTGATGATTTTATTACTGTGCATAATATATTATTTTGATGACGGATTTTGAACTAAAAGGCGAGTACTTTTTATTTCGCTAATAACATAAATAAAGCACTGGTTCGTTATTTAGAAAATACCATAATGTCAACATTAAGTGATTTTTTCATGATTTTTACTGTTTATAAGTTCAAAAAATACATGCCCCTATGTGCCTCCGGGCTATAATTTATTCATGCGATACCTGCTATCCTCTACTGTCCATTATCATTTTCATAAACACATTTTTGTACAACTATTTTTTTTTAATTATTTTTTAACATATATGTACTCTGATTGCATAAGTTGATCTTTTTTAGGAATGGCTTAAACATGGAAAAGAAGAGCGAAACTTTACGGTATACAAGTTTTTGTCATCGAAGCATGATTTCTCGGTTATCACTGAGTGAAACATCATCATCATCATCATCATCTTGGTGCTACAGGCCTTAGAGGGCCTCGACCTTCTCAAGCTTTCTACGCCATTCTATTCTGTCCCTCGCTTGCATTTTCCAGTTGCCGACTCCGATCTTCTCGGCATCTTGTGTTACCCCGTCCACCCACATCAGCTTTGGTCTACCCCGTCTTCTCATTCCCACGGGTTGCGCTGTTAGAATCTTTTTTATCATGTTTGACTCAGGGGCCCGGGCTACATGTTCTGCCCACTGCAGGCGGTTTCGCTTAATTATAGTGGTAATATCTTTACCACCAAACGTATGCTTGTAGATATTCTACAGTTCAAAGTTATATCTACGCCTCCATATTCCGTTCTCACAGACCGCTCCGAATATCTTGCGTAGCACCTTTCGTTCAAAAATGGATAGAGCGGATTCATCTATTTTCGTTAGCGTCCATGCGTCCTCTGATCCATATGTGAGAACGGGGACTATCAGTGTTCTATACAGCCTTATACGAGTTTTTTGAGACAGACGTTTGTTAGCTAAGTACTTTGATAGACCATGATAACACCTGTTTGCAATTATTATTCGCCTTTTTATTTCCTCAGATGTGTTATTATTGGGGTTAACCGATGTCCCTAGATATATGAACTCTTTGACTGCTTCGAAGTTTTGGTCATTGATGATTAAATTTGTGTCAACATTTCCAGCTCTTGTGTTTGTGTTAGTCGCCGTGAATTTGGTTTTATTTTGATTTATCTGTAACCCAATTCGTTCTGCTGCTGCTACTAGCTCGGTTAGGATTTCCGCAGTTCTCGCCCTAGTTCTTGTTATAATGTCCACGTCGTCTGCATATGCTAGAATTTGGACTGATCTATTAAATATTGTTCCCCTGCTATCTAAATTAGCGTCTCGTACAACTTTTTCTAAAGCGACATTAAAAAGCTGACACGCCAGCGCATCTCCCTGCCTTAACCCCCTGAGGGGTCACTGAGTGAAACAAAGAATTCTATTTGCAGATTTTCATCAAAATTGTCTAAAAAATGGTTAAATTCGGGAAAAACCGAAAACGCTTCCTGTTAAATAATTCAGATTCGATGGTAGAAGATTTACACTTTAGTATCTCTCTATACCATTCTGACCCATTCACCCTTATGATATACTTACCACTTCCGGATAGCCACGGAATTAGTTTGAAGAGTGCAGCGACAAAAGCAAAAGTAGACGAGTTGATGACTTAGTTAAAGCGCGTGGTACAACCGAGTTAGTGGTTACTGCGGAAGTGTCAGCGCGATTATCTGGTCACAGGAATGTGGTAACATTTATTAAGGATGCTAGTAAAAGGGTTGAAATGTGTACGAAGATAAAGCAAATTGTAAGGTCGAGTGACTGCACAAAAGAAAGACGCTTAACGAAAGAAAAGATTTGGCATTATATGTGGACTCCCAAGTCATCTAGTCATTCACATAAACGGACTTGGAAGTGGAGGATGAAAGCGGGTCATTAGTTATTTGCGTCATTTTACAGTATTAGTAAAGCTAAGGACGAGCGTTACCCTCATGAGGAACATATTCTTGTTAACAAGATGAGTGCAGAAATGAAACTTACCATTTTAGATGAAAAAAAAAAAAAAAAATATGAGAACATAAGCATTGTATATACATATTAGTGTAAATACTTTCAACTATAAATTTTATTCTTGCAAATAAAATCTAATCGCACATGACGCAATTTTTATTTTCACTAACACAATATACTTTTAATTTCCTTTATAAAAATATTTTTATTTCATAAATATTGGAAAAAAATGTTTATAGTAATATTTAATACAGTCATTAGAAGCAAAAAAATTCAATAACTAATTTTGTCCAGCCACCTTGTTCTCATCGAAACACTGTCCGCCTCGCCGCAGAGAAACATCCAGAGGGATATGTAACCACTGAAGTGGCTATATATAAAGATAATATATATATATAGATAGATTGAAGAAGTCAGTCGAAAATATAAATTTGTACGTTTAAAAAAATAAATGTTATAAATTAATTGTGTTTTAGTGTTAGAATGATGTTAAATAAATTAAAATAAAGATTACAATAGATACAATTTCTAAGGTTGATAAAATTTGATACATGAATAAAATAGTAAATTAGTGCAAAGACTACAAAACCCTACGAGAATGGTTTTGGATAATCTTAGAATATAGTAATCACTAGCTAGAAAAAACAACATCATATATGCTTACGTCCCATAGGCAGATTGCGAAAAACAGGAAAAGGAAGAATTTTGAAGTTCCCTTGATTGCGAAATGCTGAAGATTTCTGTAGACGGAAAGTGTTTTATTGGAGATGACTTGAATGACTTTATTGGTAGAGAAAGAGCGGGAATAGAAAGAATTCACAGAGGTTTGGAGATGGTAATAAGAAATGTTGAAGGAAATAGTGTTATTAACTTTGTAGTGGCATGAAAGTTAACTCTTATTAATACGTTATTTATAAAGACTGAAAACCAGTATGTTACCTACATTAACGGGGAAAAGGAAAGTTAGATGGATTTTGTGCTGTGTAGAAGAAGTCAGATAAAAGAGATTACCAACTGTACAGTGATAAAGGGTGAATGTGTAACTAGTCAACACCGACCAAGTAGGACACCAGAAAGTAAAGTGGTGGAAGTTAAAGGATAAGGATATTTTAAGAGTAGAGTGCTGGAAGAGTTAGAGCAAAAAGATACGGTAAATGATCCAATAGTAAAGTTTTGGTGCGAGTGGGAGAGAAAGTGCTAGGAAAAAATCTGGTAAAGGGCCTCCTAGAGACAAATAAACTTGGTGGTGGAACGACGAAGTACAACTAAAGGTTAGAGAGAAGAAGTAGGCTAGTAAGAAGTATAACAGGTCTAAAAAAGAAGAAGATAAAGATATATACAAGGTATAAAAGAGGAAAACAAGGCGTGCTGTAACTACTGCTGATAGATCGTCTTCACAGCTGTATGAAGATTTGGAAAAACCCGAGGGGATGAAAAGGTTATACATCATTTCTAAAGCAAGAGACAAATCATCAAAGGACTTGACTCACGTGCGGCAGATTAAGATTGCAGATGGAAGAGTGTTAAGAATCGAATGCTAAGATGGTATGAGTACTTTAGAAACTTGTTAAATGAAAAACACCAGAGCAGAGACAGAGGATGTGGGATCTCAAATGAGCATGTAATACCAGGGATACCGAGAGATAAGGTTTCCGAGTCGTTAAATAGGATGAAGAATGGTAAGGTAGTAGGACCTCATGGAATGCCTGTGTAGGTTTGGAATGCGCTACGAGAGGAAGGGATTGATATTTTGTGGCAAATGATGAGTAGAATATATGAGGAAGAAAGGATGTTCAATGCATGAATAGTGTAATGTTATCATTGTATAAAGATAGAAGCGAAATTCAGGACTGTAAGAACTGTAGTGGAATAAAGGTAATGTCGCAAAAAATGAAGATTTGGAAGAGAACCGTAGAGCGAAGGTTAAGGAGAAAGACATCGATATCCAGAAGAACAATTTGGGTTTAGACCAGGGTGTAGAATAACAGATGCCTTGTGTGCTTTAAGACAATTGAAACAGGCAATCTTGAAAAGGCGTACGATACAGTCACTAGACAAGAGCTATGGAGATGTATGAGAGACAAATGGGTTCCTAAAAAGTACGTAAAGCTCGTAAAGGATATGTATGAGGAAGCGTACACCAAAGTGAGGACTTTTGTTGGATTGATCGAAAGTTTTCCAGTCACGGTTGGTTTGAATGAAGGCTCTTCACTAAGTCTCTACCTGTTTAATCTTGTTATGGATGTACTAACAGAGAAAGTAAAGGAGGAAGCTCCTTGGTCAATGCTCTTTGCAGATGATATCGTGTTAGTAGAGGAGAGCAAAAATATGTTGGAGAAAAAGTTGGAGGGCTGGAGGACCATTGAAGAGGGAGGGCTTAAGATTAGCAGGTAGAGATTAGTGGTGACGAAGAGTAAGGAACAGCGACCCCTGAAAAGGGAAAAGCTGAGGAGTGATGGCGGATGTTATAGCTCAAAAAGCATATCTGAGCATATCTGTCGACAAAATCAATTAAAACATTGGACAAATAAGAAGGGAACAAAATTCAATGTAAGTAAACGTGAACCGGTAAAATTTTATTTTAAATTTATTTGAAAAGATAATATTTATGTATTTGCTTACCTCTATTGGAACATAGTAAACCTTTTTCTCGTTTACACGATTGGTTATCACATTCACAGTATTTTCCTGTATATTTTTGATCATTACTCCTGGGAATTATATTACATACACATTTTTCACATTTACATATTCCTACTCCTGTAAAAAATAATTTTTATTCACAGGTGAATCAATTATATGATCAATGTTTAAATTTATACAAAAAGTGCAAGTATTACGTATTTGGTAAGACACGTTCTCGCAGTTATCGATAAAATTAAGATTTATGGTATTGTTATATTGTAATACACAGTAATATACAGGACTTAATACAGGGTCGATTTCTCAAAAGAGTCCACTAGCGTCCTTCTAGCGCTGTTCATCCTCAATGTCGTACAATGCCTCGATTACACTCAAAATTGCGTTAATTGTGCTTTCCCTCTGCAGAATCCGAATTCTCTCGGGGATAGGCCTCCTGATACCTCAATCGTGTCGTCGATCCGTCCTCGTACAACTTTCCGATGCATGGGAGGAGGCATATGAGACAATATTTCTCCCCAGTTTTGGGAAGCAGTACCAACCTTGATGTCCTCCAAGCCTCAGGGAATGTCTGTTTCAAACAATGCACTTGTGCGCTCCAAAGGCCACTCAGGTTCCGCGCGTTCTAGACCCTTTACCGCTTTGGGCGGTATCTGGTGGACCTACGTGTCTTGAGTGTATCTAATGCCTCGAGTAATTCATCTATGCTAAAGGGTACGACCCGCTCAGCGACCTTGTTCCTCTACACTCTATGCCATCTGCCGGACGGATAAACTCGTGTTACCTCAACCTTTTTGTCTAGTGGCATTTCGTATGAGGGGTACGCTAGGAACTTTTTTAATGCGATCCTATATACCTAAGTAAAGATGTCCTCATTCAGCTTGTCACACAGTCTCTCCAATGACTTCTTTTTTCTGTACGAATGTTTCTGTAGAGTTCTCTTTTTTGTTCGAGGTATTCTATTGCGACTTGCTGGATTTGCTCGACGACAACAGAGTTTATGTCTACTCTGCCCCTTGTCCTCGTTATTCTTCTCCCCATGGCTATGCATTCATTTCTGAGCTCTTCGATGTCCGCACTCCACCAGTATGGCATCCTACTCACCTCTCGATGATCTATTCTACTGCCTTCTATAGCTTCTTTCATGACTCGTCTCAGGTTTTTCACCGTTGGAGTTTGATTGTGTACCTACTCTCAATTTAGTGAGTTCCTTATATCATATATCTTCCAGTCGTTCCTATCGCCGCATTCTCCTCTTGACGTCCCAGGCGCACGAACCTTGTTAGTAGTTCCTTCTCCGGTTATCAAGAATCCGATGCACCGATGTTTCTGTCCGGTATAATCTAAGAAAAACTGACCAATCATTTGTTTTTGCTGCTACTCCCTGTGTAGCCATGGTAACATTGATTTACGTACCCGTACCTCTTCTTCCGAATGAACGTCCCAGATCGGTGTTCAGTACCACCAAATCCATAGTACCCACCCAATCAGGTAATATTCTACCGCGAGTATCGGTGATGGGGGACCCCCACTCCGCCGCTTTTGCATTGAAATCTTCCAGCACCACGCATTCTCCTCTCATCACCATCACCTCCTCCAAGATCTTATTCATCTTCCTCTCATAATCAACCACCGTTATATTAGGAGAGAGATAGCAGTACACCAGTTGCAATTCCTCCATCCGGACGATCATATACCCTTCCTTTGCGTTTATTTCATATACTCGTAGCTTCCTGTTACAGATTCGTGCATCGACCCTTCCAGTCCCATGCACAAACCAGCCTCTCCTCTTAACCGCTGTTGGGTTTGGCTCCGTATCTATATGTTTTTTTCCGCGGCAGTAGCCTCGACCAGATGATGGGACAATCTAGCCGTTCTCACATTTGTTTGGAGTATCCTCAACTCCCGACTTGTTTCCCATATTTACCATCTCTTTACCATAATTACCAGTATAACTATTTTCACTCTCTTAATAATATTAAAATAACACAAGAAAGTAGCTTCAGAAAAACACAAACAAGGTAATGTGAGATCATATAAAATGAAAAATTTTGAAAGAGGTCGGATATTTAACAGATCTCTTAAATAAAAATGTATGACCGTTAACGATTTTAGTGTGAAAAATAAATATTTGCAATAATGAACCGGTAAATAGATTAATTATCTGTTTACTTTTATATTATAAGATCATTTGCACATGTTTTTAATTTTAAAATATTTTGTAAACAAAGAAACTTTACCTGAGCACACTTCATTACTTCCTTCTTTCATACAAAGTGTGACATTTTCTGCTTTATTTTGTAGAAGGTCACACTCACAGTATTTGCCCGATTTTCCTTGTGGACAGTTACATACTCCGCATGTCAAAGAGCCTGTTCCGTTACATTTTGGTGAGTTCGGCTCAAATGTTGTGTCGCTTTCTTGAGAACATTTACAGTCGCACAAAAAGTTTAATTCAATCAATAAACTCTCATTAATGCCATCTGGTTGGATAGAAATAATTTTTGTTTTCTGACCATCTTGGGGACACTGCCTTAGTTCAATAGTTGCCGTGAAGTCAATAATTTGACCTACTGTAACGTTGTTGCAACGATTTGGTTGGTCGTTTCCACAATTTGATGAAAATGTGACGTCTACTTCATCTGAAGCGTTAGATTTAAAGCTAACGGTTTGTACTATTTTCTAAAACAGACAAATACAAAAATAAGAATTATATTAGTCCAATCGTTAGACGCGAAAATGCCATTCAACTTTTAAAAAAATCATACGAACAGACTGAATTTTACTTAGACTGTCAATTTTGGTGCCCCAAAAAGATGCAAAAAATTTGCAACTCCTACCCTCGGGCTTTCCCCTAAAGCCAGCTCCCTCGTAGGGGGAAAAATGTTTCCAACAAAAATGTTTATTAGCACTTTTTTGTAAAAACAACCGTTCTCTTAGAAAGAACACTTGAAGCGACCGGCACGGCGATTTTGAATGTCAATTATGGTATACGTGTTTTCAAGTCGCGCACAAACGGCACGACACACCTTCTGTCAGTTTTTTAACAAACGATTTGATGGTTCGCATTACATAATTGGACGGGATCGCGAAAGGTTTGTTGTTTCTGGCGCGTCTGAGTATACAAATATTTGATAGTAATGGAGTGTTTGGAAGAAAATATAAAACTTATTGATGCTTACCGCGGGAAATTCCTATTGTGGTATTCTCAGCATAAAGACCATTAAGCCCATCATAAGCTCGCAACCGTTTCGTGTTTTAAACAGGTTAGTGTGGCAACAACGTTACTACTTCTTTTCTTTTTGTACTAACTTGCCATTACTAAGAAAGCACCACTCATCACAGAACGGTTACCTTCGACTTGGAGAACTCTAATAAAGAAAATACCGTCCGCTCCACCCGTCAATCAAAATCCTACTGTCAGAAATGTTCGCGTCAACCCCCTCGCCAATCCCCGCGCCAATATCCGCGCTAATTCCCGCGCCAATCCACACGCTAGTCCCTACGCTAACCTCCACATAAGCCCCGTCACCATCTACGGTATAAATGACCCGTCCTCTATTTCCAGCACCATGTTCCGAAAGATTTCTGCGGTTAGTACAATTAAACCTAGAGCTATTAATACTATTACAAGAACTAATATTAAACTCAAGAGTTTTCCGGGTTGAACCGCGTCGATTATCATTGCGCCGAGCTTTCAAGATTCTCTTTGAAGAAGGCATCAAAACCGACCCTGTCCAAACCAACACTACGAATATTACAAACATGTGGTCGGCTAGCAAATACGAGACTGGGCGCTGTGTTCAATATTGAAATACTTATGCCGTGTTGCCAAGATACTGATGCCCAGAATTTCCACCGTGTGCGGAATTCCCCCGGTCTCCCCTAAGTTAAACAGAAGAAATTAACAACATACTTACATTATAATTATCCACTATTAAATTTATAATATTACTATCTGTGCCTTGACTTATTTCACCGAATTTGGAGTTGTCAATATTATCAGAGAGATGTTGGTATGACACTTTTAATGCAGTTCCTTTTTTTACAATAGCAAAAATTATGTTAACTTTCTTTTCCTGAGCTACATAATTTATATGGGATACTGACGGATAATCGTAGATTAAGAATTCTTCATCACTAGAATAGCATGTTCCTGGATTTGGTTCTATTACTCCTGCCAATTTTCCATCTCCAGCTATGTGAAATTCTGCATCTGTAGCAAAACAAAAATGTTATTTTAAAGAAGCTTTATAGGTGAGTGCTATTCATGTGAATGTTAGTACATCCACATCCACCAAACTAAATCACCACCTATTCGTAATAAAAACATACGTATTTTTAACGGCCGATTTCATAATAAAGTTGAAGGAAACTTTAAAATTTAAAGTCGCTATTTTTACTCTAACTATAAATTTTTATTTTATTAATCAATTTAAAGGGAACATAACTTAGTGTTGAGATTTTCAACCATAGACATATAATATAAATAGACTGACTGCTGCCATACGTCGCGTTCCCCATGTGTGACAGAGAAAACTGACGCAAAGCAGTCCCTGCATATCTTTGTGATTTGCCAGGTTTATCGACCACGTGACCTAAATGACCAATGAGAAGGTCATGTGGTCGATAAACCCGGTAAATTAGAAAGAGATGCAGGGACTGCTTTGCGTCAGTTTTGTCTGTCGCACTGGAGGGAACGGTCACTCTATCTTGTATTATATGTCTATATGTATATCCAGCATTCTTGTATATAATTTTTAAAATTAAGGGCTAGTAATAATATATTATCTTTAAGCATATTTATACTTTAAAAGCGCAATTATGCAAAACATTGAAACTTTTAGTTCAATCATCTGACGAATGGAATTTATTTTATCATAATTTTAGAAATTTCATTTATAATTATATTTTTATATTTGTCAATTTATTTGAATAAGAGAAGTTCTTCCTCTTTGCTGAAGTTTGCGGAACGAAGTTTTCTCTATTTGTCCATTTTTACTAAAATTTGTTGATAATATTATATCAACTGATAAAATTATGCGCAAAAAATATGACATTCTATGTCATTATTAACAGTTTAGTTCAAATATATATAATTGAGTTTAACCAACAGTATAAAATTTCATTAAAAGACACTTTGCTTAAAGAATCCTTTAATAGTTATTTAACCAACAAGTGTATTAATAAGGGCGATTAACAATTAACGCGTGAGCGGAGCGAGCGCCTTAATGTTCGAGATTGTTAATCGCTATTTTAATTCAGGAGTTCGTTAAAAAACTTTTCCGTCGACCGTACTTTTCAGAAATAAAGATATCTTAGTTTAAATTTTTATTTACTTAACGATAAACAACAATTTTTCAGCTTTCGTTAACTTTATTCGAAGTTTAATTTTCCTTAGTGGTAGTTTTATTATTGTAAACATTAATATTCGAAATAGTACAATAACTGAAATTAAAGGAAGGTATTGATAAATGATTATCTGCTGTATAGCATTTTGACAAATTTATATTTAAGTCTTCTTTGACCTCTGTAAATTCTGTGATAGAAGAAGAATAGGTTGTGCCGAAGGAAGTACTTTGACAAGGTTTAGTGGTATTTTGTCCCGAGAATTTTTCAGCCGTCTCAAGTTTATTCTGCATAGAATTATCTATATAACCTTCTGCTACAGCAGTCGATTTCCAGCCACCTTTCCAACCACCTTTAATAGCTGAAAAGTCTGCACCACTGTCACACAGTATTGAGGCAGAGGAACGTCTAAAGCAATGCCCAGTGTAGAGATGCAAGTGCTCTAATTTTAAGAATTTAGCAATAAGGGAAGGAATTTTGGAAAACGTATTTATGCCAACTGGCTGTGTGGAACATTTTTTATTTTTATAAAAAATAAAAAATCGTTTATGTGGTGTGTGTTCCGGTCTTAAAGAAATATAGTTTTTGATCACATTGAGAATGGTATTTGCTTCGTTATCTACTATGGTAAATATTCTATTTGTGTGTGTTTTTGATACTTTTATTGTGACAAGAAACTTTGACCCCAAGTCTTGAACTTTATTTGTTTCTAATTTCAATAGTTCGTCCTTTCTTAACGCACCAGCCACTCCGAAAATCAATGCAACCTACAAAATGAAATATTATTAAATACGAGTATTAAATTATATAAACTTAATTTACTGGTTTACCTTTATCATTAGAAACACGTGGTTAGGAGCATCAGAGATGAATTTCTGGACTTGTTCTTTTTCAAGTGTTTTTGATTACTTTGGTACATAACCTGTTCTTTTTTTCTTGATAACCATAATTAACTTATTATATTTAGATATGTCAATGTTTGATTTTAAACTTAAGGTTGATTTTAGCATCGAATATTTGGGCCATAAACTTGCTATTAGTCCTTTTTCGGCAATGTTTGAAAAATATGTAATACAGATTCTGAATATCGTATTATTTTTCTCTCGTCACACCATGCAATAAATTCAGCGTATGTTTTTTCGTACAACACTCTGCTTTTTTTAGGCAGTAAACTTAAAGATATTTCATTTGCAGTTTCTGCCACTTCTGGTGGAGTTAAATTAAACTCTTCGTCAATATCCATGTTTTGATTTTTCAAATACACAGAATTTTAAACAATAAAGTAAGTAATGACATACAATAACAGATCGTACTAACAGCGGCTACTTCATTTTAAATTTTTTAGTGGGAATATAAATAGGTATATGTTTGGTTGCCTACACCACAGGTCACTGCCAATCACAGACCGTTTAATTAATTTATGCAAGCAATGTATGTTGTGTTGCCTATAATGAAAACGTTCATTAATAGAAAATCATTCATTAATAGGGGTCATTAATCAATGATTTTGAGGGTGTTAATATTGATCATAAATGGACGGTCGACGGAAAAACAAATTATGAAATCAAATAACGTTAACAGCCACTTTAAAAACTACTTTAACATTAAGTTTCCTTTTAGTAAAGTCGACTTTTTTAATCAATATGAAATCAGTCATTGCTTTGTATTATCAGCCAAACATCTTAAAATTTAAGGATTCATTTAAGCAATAATATGTGTACATATAAAAACAAAAAAAAACAATACAATATATTACTTACCCGTGGAAAAAATTAATAAATGTCTAGCTTGGTCTCTCCATCCAATCTTGTCTTTACAAACCATTGCTTGCATAAGAGCATCGAGACCACCTTCAGGTGAGTCCAAATTTCCAGAGACGTTAGCTAATTTTACTTCCTGTACAAATTTCTGGTCATCTTGGGTTAGGGAAACAACATGTTTAAAACTATACGGACTGGCACATTTTAGTTTTACTTTCCCTTCAGTTTCACAAGGAGCCTCTAATCTAAAAAGCGTAAGATTTTTTATTTACCTATCGAAGTCATTATTATGAGAAAAATGAATTCAAAAGAAGAAAAATATCGATTTCGATTTAACTAAGCTGCGGATTCGAGCTTGTTATAATATTTCTTTTCAGTCATTAAATTTTTAAAATAATAAATTTTTGCATATAATCCAAGTAAATATAAGGAAAGTATGATCTGGTGCACTTCTGACCTGACATCATGATTTTTCACCCTATATATATATATATATATATATATATATATATATATATATATATATATATATATATATATATATACATTGATTGCACGCTATATATACTATACGTACTAAACGTCTCAAGTCATTTGATTTGATGCATCATATGGTAGTATTAGGCTAGTTGTTTATTTTGTATTCAGATGATCAGGCAGAAGACGATGTGTAGTGGCCTTTTGGTAGTCTCTTTGTTTGTTTTTTCTATCTAAATCCCCTTTCATTTGCTATGTCGCATGTTAGGATTCGTTCAGTTGTTTATTTTGTATTCAGCCAGAGGCCTTCTTTAAGTCAATAAATCAAAATTTGTCTTTTCGTTAAACTATTTTTATCCATAGTGTCCTATGACATCTCGTATCTAGCTATACGTTTGTTAATAATAAAGACACTGTGTAGTCCCCTTTATTTAGTAGTAGACTTGTTTTTTTTTTTATATCTTAATATATTCGTGAAATTCGTGAAATATATATATGTGTATATATATATATATATACAGGGTGTTTCAAAAAGGTATGTCATAAATTATATCACGCATTTCGGGGACAAAAATAAATTGATTGAATCCAACTTACCTTAGTACAAAAGTGTACACAAAAAAAGTTACAACCCTTCGAAGTTACAAAATAAAAATTGTTTTTTTGCGTTATCTCCTAAACTACTTGACATATTATAATAAAAATGAACACGTTACTTTCTTGTTGTAAAAGCATTTTCAAAGAAACAACAAAATCTAAGCGCACAGAAAAATTTTAAGGGGGGTATGCAGCCCTAAATCCCCCCAAACTTTTGAGTCCATTCAAATCAAATGAATTTTGTGGCATCATTAGTTTAACACATTTATTTTTAAAACTTTTTGACTCTTATCACTTTTTCGAAAAACTAGTTTTTTCCTAGTTGGACATAAAATTACAATTAGTTTCTACGGATACAATAATTACAAACAGTTCCATCAATAATAGTCAATAATTTGAAGCTATCATTTATTGTGTGAATAAGATTGATATTAAAAATTTTGATATTACAATGGCCTACACATTTCAGGAAATGGCAGATATGCATTTAACTTTGGGTAAGTTGGATCAGATTAAATTATGATTTCAATAAACTATCGGGAATATCGTAGCTTAATGTCAAGGAAATAGTGCAGCAGCCGCAAGGCGTTAAGCAGTAAAATACCCCAATCGAAATACACCCGATAGACGATTATTTCTGACCATTGATCGTCGTTTACGGGAAACGGATACATTCCAACCGCAAGTTGCTGGTAATAGTGGTCATCCAATAATGGATGCAACTGATGAAGACATTTTAGAAATCATTGAAGAAGTATCTAGAATAAGTACAAGGGTAATAGCTGCTCAACTAAATGTTCCTCACGTAAGGGTTTGGAGGCGTTTGAAGGATGAGCTCTGCTAAAACCGATTGGTTGTTAATGGAAAACACTCGAAATGTTAATTTTATTAGAAATATTTTGTTTACCGACGAGGCTACCTTCAGTAGAAATTGAATAACAAACCATCATAACGAGCACATTTGGGCCGACGAAAATCCTCACGCCAAAAAAACGACTCATCACTAAAGGACTTTCAAAGTTAATGTTTGAGCAGGAATTGTGGATAACAACCTAATAGGCCCAGTATTTCTTCCCAACAATTTAAATGGTGATAATTATTTGCAGTTCTTGGCAAACGATTTACAAGAGTATTTGGAAGAAGTGAATATTGCAATAAGGCAAAATATGTGGTTTTTACAAGATGGCGCTCTATCGCATTACAGTAATGACGTCCGGGAATACATTTGCAGGCAGTTTCCTGGTCGGTGGATTGGAAGTCGGTCGTGACGCACCTATTTCTTGGCCACCCAGAAGTCCAGGCCTTAGGTTTATGAAAGAGAAAGTGTATTCTGTAACGATAGAAGACGAACAACAATTAAGGGTTAGAATAATTGAAGCTGCAAATCAATTTCGTCAGAAAAATATGATTTTTAAGCGCATTCGGTTTTCCTTATTAAAACGATACTCAATTTGTATTGAAGAAAATGGGGGTCATTTTGAACATTTATTGTAATATCATATTTATAGAGGTTATGGACATTTTTTGTACTTGTTATTTCATTTAAGCCATTTACTTAGTTGCATGTAATTTTTTAAAGGTTAATAAAAACTCAATAAAAACTGTTTTTTGAAAAAAGTGATGAAGCAAAAAAATTTTAAAAATAATGTGTTAAACTAATGATGCCACAAAATTCATTTGATTTGAACGTACTCAAAAGTTTGGGGGGATTAAGGCTGCACAACCTCCTTAAAATCTTTCTGTGCGCTTAGATTTTGTTGTTTCTTTTGTATGAAAAATGCTTTCAGAACTAAAAAGTAACGTGTCTATTTTTATTACAAAATGTCAAGTAGTTTAGGAGATAATGCAAAAAACAATTTTTATTTTGTAACTTCAAAGGGCTGTAACTTTTTTTTTGTGTACACTTTTGTACTAAGGTAAGTTGGATTCAATTAATTTATTTTTGTCCCCGGAATGCGTGATTTAATTTATGACATACCTTTTTGAAACACCCTGTATATATATATATATATATATATATATATATATATATATATATATATATATATATAATATATAACTGTTTTGGATGGGTTGGAGTCAATAATAGGGCTATTGGTTAACTATTTTTTTAATCTCGAGCTTTCAATTGTGTTTACAATTATTATCAAGAGCTAAAAAAGACAAAATACTTACAAGGTTGAACTAAAAAGAAAAAACAATTTTTGTTAACTTACCAAATAAAAATTAGTTTGGTAAGTAAAAAATCACTGCTTACATGTTCAAAATATTTTATATAAAAATGTTTTGATCTAACAAATGTTTCTCCGAAAATTTCTATAATTTTGAAAACATTTTTTTTAATATAAAAATAATTGAATTTATAAATAAGTTCAAATAGCAACCAATTACAAATAGCCTCAATGTCATAAATGCCAACATAAAATTTTTATTTTTGACAATTATATTGCCAAAAGTAAAACTTCGTTTAAACATTCTTTTTTGTTTAGTAACAAAAAGAAGAAGATTTATTCACCCTTGACAGATGTCTGAAAGAATGTGATAGATATATGGAGAATTGAATATGACATTTTACAATTTTTATATATAAATCATAAAGAAAGAATATAATTATATATTTTACTTAAATTTTGAATCTCAGATCTTTTGTTTAAACTCTTATCATTTTTGCTAATACAAACCATTTCCAAAAAAGTCCTTTTAAATTTATTACTTTCACTACATAAAATTTTAATGTTATCAAAATCCATAATATGGTCTTTATCGATTACATGTTCTGCCAAAGCACAAGATGGTTTTTTAATTCTGCAATCACTTTTGTGAGAAATAATGCGATTTGAAAGATTTCTTCCGGTCTCACCAACATATTCAGCCTCACACTGAGTACAACTAATGCTGTATACTAAATTCGTTTTTTCAAATTTGTCTATAGGATATTTAGTTTTAGAATATAAAGATGAAATAGTTTTGATGTTCTTTGTTGTTATTTTTATATTGTCAATAACCTTTAGTGTTTGTATTAATTTAGGTGTTAATGATGGTATAAAAGGTAGTGAATGATAATAGATGTTCTGATTGTTAGATACAATGTTTTGAGATTGAGCAAAAAATGGTGTTAAATTATTTATATTACCAATATTAGAAAAAAGCATCCTATGTAGCATATCTGGAGGATAAGAGTTTTCAATTAGAATATTTTTTAATAACTGAAGATCTTCCTGTAGATAATCTGGATGAGAAAGTTTTAAAACACGTTCTTTTAATCCTGTTATAAGGTTCATTTTCATCTTATTTAATAAGATGAAAATGAACCTTATAACAGGATTAAAAGAACGTGTTTTAAAACTTTCTCATCCAGATTATCTACAGGAAGATCTTCAGTTATTAAAAAATATTCTAATTGAAAACTCTTATCCTCCAGATATGCTACATAGGATGCTTTTTTCTAATATTGGTAATATAAATAATTTAACACCATTTTTTGCTCAATCTCAAAACATTGTATCTAACAATCAGAACATCTATTATCATTCACTACCTTTTATACCATCATTAACACCTAAATTAATACAAACACTAAAGGTTATTGACAATATAAAAATAACAACAAAGAACATCAAAACTATTTCATCTTTATATTCTAAAACTAAATATCCTATAGACAAATTTGAAAAAACGAATTTAGTATACAGCATTAGTTGTACTCAGTGTGAGGCTGAATATGTTGGTGAGACCGGAAGAAATCTTTCAAATCGCATTATTTCTCACAAAAGTGATTGCAGAATTAAAAAACCATCTTGTGCTTTGGCAGAACATGTAATCGATAAAGACCATATTATGGATTTTGATAACATTAAAATTTTATGTAGTGAAAGTAATAAATTTAAAAGGACTTTTTTGGAAATGGTTTGTATTAGCAAAAATGATAAGAGTTTAAACAAAAGATCTGAGATTCAAAATTTAAGTAAAATATATAATTATATTCTTTCTTTATGATTTATATATAAAAATTGTAAAATGTCATATTCAATTCTCCATATATCTATCACATTCTTTCAGACATCTGTCAAGGGTGAATAAATCTTCTTCTTTTTGTTACTAAACAAAAAAGAATGTTTAAACGAAGTTTTACTTTTGGCAATATAATTGTCAAAAATAAAAATTTTATGTTGGCATTTATGACATTGAGGCTATTTGTAATTGGTTGCTATTTGAACTTATTTATAAATTCAATTATTTTTATATTAAAAAAAATGTTTTCAAAATTATAGAAATTTTCGGAGAAACATTTGTTAGATCAAAACATTTTTATATAAAATATTTTGAACATGTAAGCAGTGATTTTTTACTTACCAAACTAATTTTTATTTGGTAAGTTAACAAAAATTGTTTTTTCTTTTTAGTTCAACCTTGTAAGTATTTTGTCTTTTTTAGCTCTTGATAATAATTGTAAACACAATTGAAAGCTCGAGATTAAAAAAAATAGTTAACCAATAGCCCTATTATTGACTCCAACCCATCCAAAACAGTTATATATTTGTTCCAAACGAGTCACAAGTACTTCTTTTTTCTTATATATATATATATATATATATATATATATATATATATATATATATATATATATATATAATTGTTATTTGAAAATTAATTATTTAAACAAATTATTTAAAATACCATTATAAATTACCTATTTTCATTTTTGTTTTAATATATTTATTGAACGAATTCAATTTTCGATGTAGACAATACTTTTAAGATGTTTTCATGAAACGCCACTGATAAATGTAAAGAATTAAGGATTTACATAATCTATGCTTACCAAATTTTAATTTGCTGAAACGCTTCGTGAATAAGTCTGTTGTTACAGCTGGCTCATTGCAAAAGACCGCAATATACTTATTAAAATGTACAGAGAGCTATTAAAATGTAAACCGATATAATTTTCTTTTTCTTATTCGTAAACGACGTATTTGATTTGTATTTCGTAGAATTAGTAGATTATGTTACATATATGCGCCACCCTCGTCAATATCTTGTTGTACCATATGTTTTTCTTATCATATAAAATATTTTAATTATAAATAGAATATACCACCAAATACAGATAAATAACTTACTTTGAAGGAACTGTACTGACAAATGGTAAATCCCGTTTGTCAATAAAACTACCAAATCCCAGCCTAAATTTTTTTGTAATCTTTCTCATCTGGTACGCCAGGTCCTGTCCAAGTTCTGCCAGTTTTGCCTTATAGTTTTCCATAGACTTTGATAAATCCATAAGATAATAAAGATCAACTGGATAGTTTTCGGCGTTTTTAAATTTAAATTTAAGATCAAACTTTTCACCTTTACGCAAAGATATTTTTACTCTCTGAGGTTTCATTTGTATAGTGTTTCCTTCTTCTTCCGAAAACTGCTCGTCTGTAATTACATTATATTCAGTTTTTGGAGAAACAACATCAACGCGGTTACACCAATTAGATGTGTCCGATACTGTGTCCGGGAGACAATGAGGAAATTCTTTGCCAGATATCTAAAAATATAATTTAATTATAATTATATTAGAATGTGATAAGACAGTTTTCTCTTATTTACATTGAAACTTGACAATATAAAAATTTTATTTTTTAAACAAAATTAATAATGTAAAACAATATCTATTGAAAATATCGAAAACGAAAATTAGGACATACTTAAAGTTTAGTCTAAAAAGAAAAGAATTTCGTGCTGTAGGCTATAGTGACGATTTAGTTATAGTGTTAGAAGTAAGCATGACAAGATTATTTTAGGATAATCTCCGACGTTTAGTGGCACACGCTTTCATTCTCCAAGAGGTTAAATATCTTTGATTGGTACGAAACTTAAATGAAACACACGTTTCGCAAATATTATCACTAAAGCAACAAGGGCTCTTTACACATACCGTACACCATACTTTGTGGGAAAACATGAGGTCTAAGACCTAATATGATCTATTTTTCATATAGAACAGTTGTCAGAGCCATAATTACTTATGCCGAGATGGTATAGTGGAACAAAACAACGAAGCAAAGGATAATAAACATAGTTGGAGGAGTTCTAGACTCGCTTGTGTAGAAGTTATGGATAAAGTCAGATTGTGTCCCACTGCAATTCAAAATGTAATCCTAAATCTTGTTTCTCTATAAATACATATAAGGAGAATTGCCCTAGAAAGTAGCTTAAGGCACAGAACAAATTACAATCGCTTTACTTAAACTCGGATAATTAACTATAACAGTATTAAATGCAGATGCACTGGGAATAAACAGAATCACGCTAAGACACGTAACAAGCCATAGACATACAGTTTTGCATTTCTATTATTACGTAGATATCTACATTTATACATTGTTAAAATCATAATTTGTGAGTGCTCCTCATAACATTCTTAATGTATTGGCTTGTTTATTCCTAGTTCATCTTTATTGTGTAACATCTCGATTTTAAACAATGCAATTCATGAAGATACCCACAAAATTCCTGCAAAACAAGATTTTAAATTAGAGTTAACCTAATCGTCATTCAATAATCGTCCTAAATCATTTTTTTAACCCTTGTAAAACTTTCAGTTTTTTAAATATTAAAAATATTTTTCTAAGAGTAATAGTTTAAAAGTTATAAGTTCAAAATAAAAGTACCTTTGCGAAACAATTTTGAGGGTTTGTTAACACTGCAAGCTCAATGAGAAATCAAGAAAGTGAAGTTATTTTTTTCAAAAATTTCAACAATTAACGATATTGCCTTACTTAGATGTTTTTTGAGCAGCAAATTAATTTAAGAAATTTTATAATTAATAATAAATGGATACCTTTTTTAATGATATGCGAAAATTCGAAAAAATCGTAGTCTTCGCACAAAATTGTTAATAATTAAAAAACCACGCCGAAATTTCTGCGAAACAGGTATAGATTTGATGACTATAGGTATATATTAACGGAAAAACTCATCTAATATCTGGCTATTGAAGAAAAACTTATTTTCCCGGACTAGTAACAGGATTTTCTAATTAATCTTTTTTAGGATGGATTTATTTACTGGATTAATATCGGCTAAGGAATTTTTGTAAAAGCTATATTAAGCAGGTGGAAATGACGAATATAACATTAAACAAAATATGGTGTTGTGAATCATACATATAATTATAATACCATTTCCTGAAAGTAAAACCTCACATCCTGATTTGTCCTTCTGTTATCAAAATAACTTTCTTTTATTTTAGAATATTATTGGTTTTTGTATTATTTATGCAAATATAAATTATAGAAGATGTATGTTTTAATACGCCGTGCCTGTCTCAGCTTGTGTATAGAGACGCTGAACTGCGTAGGGGTCCTTCAGTACTTTGTGCAAGACAGACTGGGCGGGGAAGTCCTTAACCCCAACACGGCGCGTCCCAGTGGCTGATAGGGAACGTCCTGTAGATATGCAGGACAGGTATGAATAAGGCTTCGCCAAATAAGTACCCGCGGATCAACTGAGGACATGACACAGGTCAGCAGCTGTGTCATTAGTGGCCCGTGGCTGAGGAATACAATTCCTGACAGGTGCGGTACCACAAAGTCGCAGGCGAAAATCAAATACTGATTTAACCGGCTGTGATACCGCGAACACTTACCAACCCGTCCGGCAAGCGTGATGTTTTAATGCCAATATACCCCTCAAACACACAACATGTTGAACTTGAAACAAAATGGGACGATAGCCCAGGTGGGTAGAGCAAGCAGCTCAGAATCCCACACCGAAAAACCGGTCAGCCTCACGGATTCTGGGGGAGACACAAGCTCAACAAAACACACCAAAATAGATACGAACAAACAAAAACAACAACTACTAGCCACATACAACATCCAATCGATGACTAAAGATAAAAAGGTCTACGAATTAGAAGAAGAACTATGCAAGATAAAGTGGGATATTGTAGAACTGTCAGAAGTGAAAAGAAGAGGCGAACAATGCATGCATCTAAACTCTGGAAATCGCCTACACTATACAGGGAAAATAGACGAAACGTATGGTGGGGTAGGATTTCTTGTCAAAAAGTATCTCACACCATACATTTCTACATATAAAAGCGTTTCTGATAGAGTAGCTTATATTATAATAGACCTAGATAATAAAACCAAGATCAAGGTTATAAAAGTGTATGCTCCTACAACAACACATCAGGAAGAGGTAGTTGAAATGTTCTACGAAGATTTGATAACAGCATTAGAAGAAAATGATACATAGTATATCATCATTATGGGAGACTTTAACGCAAAATTAGGTAAGAAAGAAGAAAATATTGAAACTAAAATAAGGATGCATGGTTATGGCACACGAAACGAAAGAGGAGAAAAATTATATAACTTCTTAGAACAACAAAATTTATATGCCATGAACACACACTTCAAGAAACCAGCAAACCAAAAATGGAAGTGGATATCTTCCGATAAAAAGACGAAAAACGAAATCGATTAGTTCTTGTGTGGGAACAAAGACATTTTTGAATATATAACTGCTCTAAATCGATTCACATTCTTGTTAAACAGACAAAAACCAGTAGAAACAGGCCACATAATTTTTGTAATCAGATAGATCAAATTAAAATGCGACAGAAGGGAGATTAGTACAGAGAAGTCTTAAGAAAAGAATTTGTAGAGCGTTATCAACAAGAGTATTCCGACATGAACACAATTAATAAAGAAATGCAACGAAAGTTCTTGAAAGCAGGAATGCTGTTCCGAAGAAAATGAAAAAAAACGGGTGTGGCAGTCCAGTGGGACTGCCGGTGGAAGTTACACTTCTATACACGCATTCGCCGTTACAAATTGATTAAGGAGTCAATCTGCACAATCATTACATATGTAATTCTATAGGTAAGACATAGCATTAAACTGCAATATTTATAAGTATTTAAAAATGACAATAATATACATAAAAAAATACACTACAATACAGTGCAACATAATTCCATATAATAATACAATACAAATTAAAATGCAATATCCATAAGTATTTAAAAATGACAATAATGTAATAATATTAATAAAAAAAGTCCTCCCTGACTGGGAATCGAACCCCGGTCTCCCGCGTGACAGGCGGGGATACTGACTACTATACTACCGAGGACATGACACAAATGTATTTCAAAGTTGACAGTTCTGGATCATACAGTGATTTATTGAGATTATTATTTTGAAATACAAAAGACTAATATAATTATGAACATTTAATAAATAATACAAAGCATATCACCTAAATAATAATATTAATACATATTTTATTATATGTATAATATTATATTTATATATATCTTTATATAATATATATAATATTAAATTATATATACAACAGGAACATTTTTATATTAGAGAGAGGAAGAGAGAGAAAATATATCTTCTGTCTCTCTCTTACTCATTATCTTACATATGTAATGATTTCACAGATTCACTCCCATACAAATTTCCAACGTGGACGGCGCGTATAGAAGTATAACTTCAATAAAGAAGACAGAATAAGTGATGGAACAAAACGGTTAATGGAAAAGAGACGCACATTTCTAAGCGAAGGAAAGCGAAACACCGATGGTTTTAAAGAATTGAATAAACAAATAAACAAGGGAGTAAAGGAAGATTTCCTTCAATGAAAACAAGATAAAAAAAATAATAGAAAAGAACCGAAGCCTGAAATGCTTAAGATCAAATTTAGGAAAGCCTATAATAATCTCATTGAAGGATAAAGATGGAAAAGAAATAAGAGAAATGAACGAAATCCTAAAAGTTACTCAAACATTTTACCGTGATTTATATTACTCAAACAAGAACCCAGATAACACTTCAAGGGAAGATCTTAAGAGAAAGATAACTAACGTCAACTCAGAAATATTCCCAAACATAGAATCCTTTGACATAAAACAAGCTATGGCACAACTAAAGAAAAATAAGGCTCCGGTCCCAGATGGAATACTTGTAGAAATGTTGAAGGAGGAGAGTGAAATTACTCTCGAATTGAAAAATTTTTTCAACGAATGTCTTCACAGAGGATAAGTCCCAAATGATTGGAATAAAAGTTTGACAATACTTCTCTTCAAAAAAGGAGACAGGGGAGATCTGAAGAACTGTAGGCCAATCTCCCTGCTGTCGCAAATGTACAAACTGTTTATGAGAGTAATAACTAACAGGTTAACGTCGAAGCTCGATAGCTATCAACCGGTAGAGCAGGCAGGATTCCGAAAAGGTTACAGTACAACGGATTATCTTCTTAAAGTCAGAACGCTAATAGAGAAATCCAATGAATATCACTTGAACTTATACATTCGCTTCGTTGATTATGAAAAGGCATTCGACCCCATAGAACTTTGGGCAATAGAGAGAGCTATGAACAACTGCAGGATAGACTACCGATACAGAATGCTCATATATAATATTTACAAGAAAGCTACAATGAAAATACAAATAGATGCAAAAACCAAAGCTATACCAATCAACAGAGCAGTTCGCCAGGAACATGTTATCTCACCAAAGTTATTCCCACTTGGACTGAAAGACGTGTTCAAAGACATTAACTGGGCAGATAAAGGAATAAATGTTAATGGAAGAAAACTGAGTCATTTAAGATACGCTGATGACACTGTAATATTCGCTAAAAGTTTCGAAGAACTACAGACCATGATGACGCAACTATTTCAAGCTTCGGAAAAAGTAGGTCTTAAGATAAATTTGGAAAAAACAAAAATAGTGACAAATACACCTAATATTAGAGAAATAACGTTGAACGACATAAATTTAGAAACAGTAAGCGAATACATCTACCTGGGAAAGATAATAAAAGTTAACAAAGAAAATCAAACTGCCGAAATTACTAAAAGAATAAGGTTAGCGTTGGCAGGATTTGGAAAACTGAGTTGGATCTTGAAAAGCACTAAAATAGAACAATATTTGAAAACTAGAATTTACAATCAGTGTATCCTCCCTATACTCACGTATGGTTCACAGACGTGGACACTCACCAAGTCTAATATGGATAAAATAGTAAAGGCACAAAGAGCGATGGAAAAATCAATGCTTGGGGTGAGACTTATAGACAAAAAAACAAACAAATGGATTAGAAGCAAAACCAAAGTAAAAGTCGCAGGAGAACATGCTGCCAAATTAAAATGGAGCTTCGCAGGACACAATGCCCGACTGAACGATAAAAGATGGAACCACGAAATACAACAATGGAGACCATGGTTAGGAAAGAGAAGCAGAGGAAGACCACAAATAAGATGGGCTGATGACATTAAGAAGATCGGAGGACACAACTGGAAGCAAGTGGCGCGAAATAGAAGACACTGCATTGATTTGGGGGAGGCCTATGTCCAAAGTTGGATTACGTAAGGCTGAAGAGAGAGAGAAGAGAGAGTGTTTTAATGATCTAATTAAACCAATTTTGATGTCATTGTCAAGTATCGTTTTATTGAAAACTTATCCAACTACTTCAACTGGTCTATTACACAATGAATATATTCCCTTGATGCAAATCATATTTTCCCCATTTCCCCTGCTTCTACACTATCGACCAAAATGGATATACATATTTTACCAGTAAAAGACTTACACCATCCATACTTTGTTTACGTGACAAAATTTCAGCTTTATATTTTGCTAGTGCTACTTTCTATTTCTTTTTGGCGATCTTATATTTTTGAAAATCTGTGTCCGACCTATTTTCTTGATACCGTTTTTACAGTGCTAGTTAAAATTAAAAGTCCCCTCCCCGCTCGTATCTTTTAAACGGTTATACTTATAATAGTCAAATTTTGAAGGAGGAAAAAAACAGACATAGGCCTCTTAACTAGTCATAACAGTGACGTAATAGTCATAGATGACGTTACAGAGCCACTGTGACCGATAATTTTTAATGAGACCTTATGGTAATTGATATCTCGTTTGAAAGGTATTGAACATACCTATTCAATCCTACTAATTTTGTTTGGGTTTAAGCTGATTTTGATGAATAAATTAAGTAAATACTAAAATTATAGTTTCGCAATTAATTAATGAAGGTTCTAACGTCCACCTCTGGTAATTTGCCAAAAAGTTAACGTTTTCACTTCTCCAGTTGTTTTTACTCTGCTAAGTTTTTACAAAAGTGTTTATATTTTACTTGGACAAATAAAGAGAAAAGACATGTAAAGTGAAGTCGTTTTACCCTGTCGTATTTCGGATTAACGTCCGAAAAATAACTGCTTTGTGGTACCGAACCTCCTACTGGTCGGCTGTAGTACTTGAGGATAAATCAGCGCTACCAAAACAATTTTTTTATAAATCGTGAAAAAACGCAAATTGAATGGTTTGTGATAACAATTTATTGAAAAAACTTTTATAATTTTATTTCAAATAAAATTGTCTCGATGAGTGCATCCATTCCTTGCGGTCGCCTAACTGGATAATTTTAGTTGTTATATTTGCAAAAATAGTAAACAGTCTGCGGAGTCGAGGCTCTCCATTGACCGGACTCATCGGCCAATGACCGACGCGCCCTGCCACCGAGGCCCCGCCCCCTCGTGTATATATTCAGAGAGCTCCGAAAAATCTCGCTATTAGTATTCAAAGATCGCCGGTTTTCAATAGTGACAATGGATAACGTACAAGAAAACGATAGAACACCTAAATATAAGTTGCGATATAAGAGTGAGCGTCGAATTGTGTTGAAAGTGAAAAATTATTTTACTTTAGAAAAAATCAACATGGGACCAATTACATCAGTACTGGCAGTTCAAAAAAGGACAAGTGCAGCTTGTGGAATTTCAGAACTGACCTTGCAAAGAGTTCGCAAAATTAGTGAGGAGGAATTAAGTAAGGAAAATAAAAGGACTCGTTTGCATCCGAAAACCCTCGACTTGCAACAAGGTATTCAAATCTCAATCAGAAATATCATTTATGACATGTACAAAGCAAAAGAACATGTTACAAGAAAGACACTTATTCAAAAAATAAAGGACAGAGAACTTTGTGATATGGGTTTAACCAGTTTATCAAAAGTATTAAAAGCTATGGATTTTAATACAAAAAAACCAATAATCGTAAAGTGTTGTGCGAGCTTTCCAATGTTGTTGGAAAAAGGTGGAAATTTATAAGAAACTATTTAAAAAACAAGAATTCCGAATTTGCCAGACAATTTGTGTTTCTTGACGAAACATGGATTTTTGCGAAAGGAAATAATACCAAATCATCCTGGCAAGATGATTCTACCAAATGCTATTCGAGTACTAGTGCGAGTAATGGCAAAAGATATATTATATTGCATGCAGGAAATACGGAAGGTTTTATACCCAATGCTAGTCTTATATTTTCTTCGACAAAGAAAACTGATGATTACCACGGAAATATGGACGCCGATATTTTTGAACATTGGTTTGAGGAAAAATTATTAAAAAATCTGTCATTAATAGTATTAGACAATGCTTCGTATCACACCAGAGAGGAGGAAAAGTTTTCCACAAGCAACTGGAAAAAATAAAACTTAAGAAAGTGGCTGTCGGAGAAAAATATAGAACACGAACATCTAGTTTTAAAAGCTGAATTATTAAATAAGTGCAAAGAACACATTACTGAGAAAAAAATTTTCGTTGACCAAATGGCACTAAAATATGGTCATGAGGTCTTAAGACTACCACCATATCACTGCCAGTACAATCCAATTGAATTGGTGTGGGGCATCACTAAAAACTACTATGATAAACATGCATGTAAGACCACCGACGAAGCCAGCGTTTTTCAACTCTGGCAATTTGCACTAAACCAAGTCAATGAGGAACAATGGCGGAAATGTATTGAGCATACTAAAAAAAAAAAATTTAGAGTCATATGAAATAGAACAAGTTATTGATGAAGTAAAACCTTTAATTATTCGTAATGATGAAGATTCAGATGAATCGGATAGCGAGTCAGATAGTGATGATACCTGTCCATAGATTAAGACGTAGATAGAAAAATTAACACAAAAGGGTACCAACCACCAAAAAAAAAAAAAACAAAAACCGCATGCAGGAGAGAGGCGGAGGCACGCCGCACGACGCTCTTGAATGCAAGCACCAAAAAAATTAGATTAGCAAGTAAGGTAGATTAAGGACATGACTGGACGAATGACTGGGTATTAGACGACGGATGAAAGGATTCGATGCTTGCTCGCTCTCGACTGCACTTGGTGCAGAAAAGGGAAAGCAAGTATCGGCACACACACAACCATCATTAGATCGCCGAACAATTGCTTTGACCGGTAGTGATAAAGCCAAATGGGCTAACCTACCACTTAAATGTAAATACACGGAAATCTCCCATTGCCTGACGGGGGATACCGCGAAATAGTCGAGACCTGGCTCCAAAGACCAGGGGGCGGAGAAAAGCCGGGGCTGGTTGTACCGCAGGAGGAGGACAACCTACCTCGGTGGGTTTGGGAAGGTGTGTGTGGGAAATAGAAATAAGTCTTTGTTTTATATAGATATATATTTTTATATATATATATTTATAAAATATATAAAAATAAAAATACAGTAGACTCCCTCTATAACGAGAACTGAAATGGCAGACTAATTACCTCGTTATAAGCGTATCTCGTTATATCCAACAACAATAATACTGTGCATACATATGAATATGTAGTTTTCTAAAACATTAACTTTATATAGTGAAGCCATTCGGAGCAATACTAGATGCTAATAAATATTGTTTAAATGGCGTTTTTAAAACAAAGTTGTTTACTTTTATTGTTAATGAAATGCATTAAAACAAAAAAGGGTTGTTTACTTTTACTGTCAATGATATACGTTAAAACAAAAAATCTGTATTCTGTAAATATGTATAAAGCGTATAAAGTTATTTTGTCATTTTTGACTACTTTAAATTGTCCAGTATTCTATCTATTATATTTTCTAAAGATGTGAAACAGTTTTATGCTTCTTCATTTGCGTTTTGTCATTGGATAAAGTTTCTGACAACCTTTAAAACACTTTTCACATCTTGTCTATTAGGACCCATATTATTAGGTGTGAATGGTAAACCCAATACAATGACACTTGTGAATCATAAATTTTACATTTCCGACTAAGAATCATAAATTGTAAGAAGTTTATTGCGGGCGACCCGCAGTTAAAGAGGGTATTTATTTATAGCTACAGCCGGGCCAAAACGTAAAAAACACGTTTTTCAATCTTTTTTTCGCTCGTTATAAGCAAATTTACCTCGCTATAGAGGGTTACATTTCAATAGAAATTTCACGGGACATCTAATGTACCTCGTTATAAGCGAAACCTCGTAATAACCGTGTGCGTTATAGAGGGAGTATACTGTATAATACAAAATTTTGAACACCCAGTATTAACATTGGCAAATTTTTTTATGTTTAAATAAAAATAGAGTTTAGTACACGCTGAAAAAGAGTTTTTAGACTCTAGATAAATAATAAAAGATAAATATTAACCACAATATTAATTTTTGAAGTTGCATGTGTAATGTGAAAAATTTTTCAAAAACTTTAAATATCTCAAAAACGGCTATTTTTTCAAGAATGGTATCCCAATAAAAATCGATCCAGAATTTTACATAGATCCTAAAAAAAATAACAAAAAGCACAGTTTCTATTTAAAATAAGAAACTTAATGGCGACTTCCGGTACAACCGGAAGTGCTAGAAGAATGCAAATATTTAAAAAATGAAGAATGCTTTGGATAAACCATTATTCCAAGTTTGCAGAAACCAGTGACGACCATAACTTTGAAAACTTTTAACCAACATGTTGCGTGAATGACCCTGTATATTTCATACTCAATGTTTATCCATTTACATTATGATATTCAATTATTATAAACCATAATACAAAGTTATTTTATTAAAAAAATCCCTAATGTCGTATTATGAAATTAAGAAAACCGTACATTTTTAATTTGAGAACCGCTGACTACCTGACGCAAATCTGAACTGACACTTTTATTACTTATGCGACAGGCTAAAACGATCCTACTATAACGCTCATTTAAGAAACTTTCGCAAAGTGAGTCCCGTTTCGATGTGACCGCCATATTTTGGTGCTAGTACGTTGTTCATTACTACCTCCCGCAGGGTTACCAGGTCTACTGATTTTTCAGTAGATCTACTGATTTCAACTTCAATTTACTGATCTACTGAAGCACTATATCAATCTACTAAAAAATCTGCAATCTGTAATGATGAAATCATGTTCAAAAAGTGATTATTATATCAGTGGTCAATTATAAATTTAAAAAAAAATCCATTTATTGATATACATCCATTATCCTTAATCTACTGAAGAAACAAAATATGACCAGGCAACCTTTCTGGAGCAAGTTTAGACATCAGTCAATTCCGTACGATTCCAAATCCCCTCTCTGTCCTGATCTAAGATATTTTAAATAGTTAGTTTAATTATTGTATACAAAATACACAAATTTTTTTTAAAGAAAAATAAATGTGTAAAGGATAGTACTACAATCTTCAAGCAAAGGTGAAGATTTAACATCATACGAAGACGATGAAGCTGACGACATTGACGATATTAATACCGAAGATTATAACGAAGGAGAACCTTATTTAATTTGTGTTGAGTTCAGGAATCGCGAACTTTGATTCTGTTGCGTTATTTGTTGTGGATGGTGTTATGTTGTGTTAAGTTGTAAATCTACCTTAATATTTGTAAACCTACCTTAACATTAGTGACAAATAGAAGAAGGAGCCCGGGAGTGAAAGAGAAAAACAGATATTTGACAGTCGACAGACGCGTCTTATGGCTCTTTAGAGATAATTATGTATTAGTATTAGTTTGATTAGATAAGTGGGACCCAGACGTAGAGATTAAGATCCGAATTAAAATAGCAAGATCCAAATTCATCAAAATGAGAAAGCTCTTAAGCAACCGCCACCTAAGCGTTAACCTCCGATGGCGCGCCACGAAATGCTACGTACTCTCTACGCTACTTTACGGAGTTGAAGGGTGGACGTTAACAGCAATAACTATAAAGAAGTTAGCGGCTCTAGAAATGTGGCTGTATCGACGCATACTGAGAATACCTTGGACAGACAGAGTGACCAATACAGAGGTATTAAGACGAATGGGTAAAGAGGTGGAATTGTTAACAACTGTTAAAAGGAGGAAAGCGTCATACCTGGGCCATGTGTTCCGTAATGATAAGTACAGTCTGCTACAGCTTATCATGGAAGGCAAGATTGAAGGTAGAAGAGGTTTGGGCAGAAAGAAGAAATCCTGGCTGAGAAACTTTAGAGAATGGTTTCAAATACCAGAAGCTGCGAACATAATACATGCGGCACAAAACAGAGAAACCTATCGTTTGATACTCGCCAACCTTCGGTAGAAGACGGCACATAGAGAAGAAGTATTAGTTTGTCTTGTAATAAATACAGAAATATACAGAAATGAGTTGTCTATTATAACAACAAGTCCACAGATGGGGACAAACCGGAAAACTATAAAGGAGATTTTTGTTCCTATTAATATTGTTCACCATTACCTTTCTCATGAATACCGATATTCACCGATATTTCCGGTAACACCGAACATGCCGTAAACATTTTTACTTGAGTTTTTTTTATTAAAATTTTTATTTTTGATCGTCGAATACGAAAATTAATAGTTGTATTACTGTTAACCACTCTATAGTAATTTTCGAGTTTTTAATATTTTTATCTGTAAAATAAACAATTATTTTCCTTAAGTGTGTTAAGTAAGATGGGTAATTACCCATCGCTCCCCTACAACAACCGCGAAATTGTTCAGTATCTCAGTCAATAAGGGACGAATAATTAATATGATCGTCGCCAACATCGATAACAACAACAATAAACAAAGCCTAAAGATAAAGATTTACAAGAATTGTTAAGAAACTATAAAATATCTCATAAAATGTATTATTAGCTAAAATAAAAAATATATATGTATAAACACTGCTTTATCCCTACAATATTGTCATTGTTTTCCAGTATTTATTCTAGTAATAAAAAACTAGATTAATGAGCATTACAGTGATAATAATTATTTGTTTAAAATTTGACAAACTTCATCATAATTCGGTTTGTAAGTTAGATAATGCCAAATAATTAAGAAAAATAAACATTGAATCTAAAGCTTCCATTTCAACAGAAAGTAAATGCGTAAAATTAGAATATAATAATGCTGGATCAAATAGACAACAGAGAAAGGAATCCCCTCAATGGGCGAGATAAAAACAGCAGCCAGTATACTGAAAAACAACAAATCACCCGGCTATCACATCGTTGCAGAACTAATAAAAAAAGATCGAGATCCTCATCAAAATAATACTTAACAAACAGAACAATAAGCAAATACATTGGGAATGAAATCCTGGATTGATAGTCCCAATAGACAAAAAGAAAGACCAACTCGAATGCAAAAAGTATCTGCAGTTACATTGCTAAATATAGTGAGTGACCTTTCCTCCAAGACGAATTCTAGGAAAAATGGTTTTGGAAACTCTACATTGGTTTTGGAAGTGCCTATGATAAAATGAATAGAAAATGCCTTATCCTATCGTTAACATAATATACAAAGACAACAAACCACTCTAAGAAAAGAAATACTCAAAGTTCATAGGATCTATATAGTTCATGTCTATATCCAAAAATTACTGACACACAGTCCACCTACGGCAGGGAGATGCCCTATGATGTTTCTTATTCAACATGACTCTACAGAAAATAATTAGATAATTAGAGAAATGTCAGCATAAAAATTAACGAAAGCAAAACAAAATATATAATCGCTGGCTAGTCAGTTGGACTAACCTACTTCTAAAAACATGACGATAGAAAAATATAACTTGTTGCAAGTGTATGAAACTTCTTGAAGGATACTCATAGCATTTTCTCTCTCTCCAATGGCGCTACAGCCCAAATCAAGCCTTGGCCTCCTTCAAACTATGCCTCTAACCTTGCTGGTCCTGCGCCGATCTTCTCCAAGTTCTCAAGTGTAGCAAATTTTCCGTGTCCGCTGCCACTTCATATTCCCACCTTTTCCCCGACCTTCCTTTTGATCTTGCGCCTGCATTTAACTATCTTGGGCTCTTTTTGGCAATCTTCCGGTCTCTATTCTCACTACATGACCAGTTCATTGAAGTCTCTGAAGTTTAACGACTTGAACAGTTCGTAGAGTTCATGGCTATACCTGGATCTCCATACTCCGTTTTCGTTAATAGGTAAAAATATATTCATTAGGACTTTTCGTTCGAAGACTTCCAGCTTTCGTTTTATGTCTTCTGTCATCACCCACAGGGTCTTGTAGACCCTGATTTTCGATCTCCAGTGTGTGATTTTGGAGCGGAACACATGGAAAAAGTTCACTACAACAATTCTAGTAGATAATAACAACCAAATAGTATCTAGCCCAGAAAATGTAGGAAATATATGGGGAAAATACATCGAAGATCTGTTTGATGACGAGAGAACAGAACCACAATTGAATATAGTACAAGACACAATACTTGATATATTAACATCGGAACCTACAAAAATAATCAATACTGCAAAGCCACGAAAGGCCTCAGGTCCAGATGAGATATATGTAGAGATGATAAAACTTATCAATGAAGAAAATCTTCAGTCCTTAATACTATTATTTAACAAAATATATACCACTGGAATCTTCCCAGAAGACTGGCTTAGATCGACATTTATACCTAGACCCAAAAAAAGCAAATAAATGCTCACAGTTCAGATTAATTAGCCTGATGAGCTATTTTCTGAAAATTTTACTCAAAATTGTAAATCAACGTATATACAGAGAATGCCAAATAAATCTGAGCGACAATCAATTTCGATTTCGTATGGAGCTTGGTACGAGGGAGGCTTTATTTGGCCTCCAGATATTACTACAAAAATGTCTAGATCAACGAAAAGACGTGTTTCTCTGTTTTATCGACTACGAAAAAGCGTTTGATCGAGTAAAACACACATAACTCATAGAAACCCTAACACAACATGGTATAGACCATAACACGGTGGCACTTGTTAAAAACCTATATTGGGATCAACTGGCGTGGATTAAAATAGGCAATCGTATGACAGCAGAAATGTCAATAAAAAAAGGAGTTTACCAGTGCTGTTTACTTTTTCCATTAATGTTTAATATATATTCCGAAAAGATTTTCCAAAATGCCCTCGAAGATATTGAAGAAGGAATAAAAATCAACGGAGAATATGTAAACAACTTAAGATACGCAGACGACACCGTCATTATTGCGAATAGTGCTGAGGGTTTGCAACGACTTTTGAATGCCATAACCAGAAAGGGAGATAGCTTGGGACTGAATATAAACACAAATAAAGTAATGGTCGTTACACGTGCACCAAATCCCGACATTAATATTCGTATCTACAACAAAGATATAGAACCCGTACAAAAATTCCAGTATCTTGGTTGCTGGATAACAAACGATCTTCACTACGAAGTTGAAATACGTGGTCGTATAGAGTATGGTAGGTCCGCTTTTCGAAGAATGAAAAAAATCCTAATAAACTCTACCTTATCGTTTGATATCCCATACCCATTTGTAAAACATTCATTTATTCCATATTGCTATACGGAGTGGAAACATGGAATCACAAATATGAGACGTGTAGAAGCCTTTGAGATGTGGGTTTTTCAAAGAGTGCTGAAGATCTCTTGGATAGAGCACGTGACCAACAACAAGGTGCTGAGAAGAATGGAGACTGAGAGAGAACTCCTAAATATTGTAAAAACCAGAAAAACGAGTTATCCATGACATATTTACAGAGGAGAAAAATACAACTTCTTACGACTGATAATGGAAGGAAGAAAAGGTCCAGGAAGAAGAAAATGCTCCTTGCTGAAAAATGTAAGAGACTGGACAGGTATACACATTCGATACTAAAAACAGCTCAAGATAGAGAGCACTCTGCTGCAGTTATAGCCAACCTTCAGTAATGGAGAGGGCACCTTAAGAAGAAGATTCTTCTTTGAGTTTCTGGTGTTTCTGTTTCATCTGGGTTTAATATAACTTTCTACAGTTTCAGTATCGTCCTCTAATTCAATTTTGCGTCTGGTTCCCCTAGCTCTTGCATGTGTTAGTTTTTTTGTCTTTTTTGTGTAGTCCGGTCTCTTCTGCCCCTATTTTTAATTGTGAATATATTTCTGCTGTCTCTTCTGTTCTGCGACACATCGCATAAGCGGCATATCATCGGCATAGGCGGCAATCTGTATTGATTTATTTATTAGGAGATTACCTCTTCCTATATTCAGCTGTCTTATCACATATTCAAAAGCCAGGTTGAATAGTGTCGGTGCCAGCTAGTGTTTTATTCCTTTGACTATTAAAAAAGTTCTCAGTGAGTTCATTTTGTACCCTGACAGTTGCTGTTGACGAGTCTATTGTTTCTTTTACCAGTCGGATGTATTTTTTGGGGATGTTAAAACTATGCAATATTTGATATAACTTTTGTCTATTGAGTCGTAGGTCTGTTTGAAATCGATGAATATGTTGTGGACGTCAACGCCTTATTCCCACGATTTGTTTAGAATTTGTTTCACTGTGAATAGCTGATCAGTTGTAGATCTTCCTTGTCCGAAACTGGTTTAATGTTCCCCGACAATATTTTCAGTTAGTTGTTGGAGTCGTTTATTTAGTATATAAGTAAAAACTTTGTACGCTGTGCACAAGAGGGTTATGTCGCGATAATTTTCGCATTTCAGTTTATCCCCTTTTTTATAGATTGGGCATATAATCCCGGTTTTCCAGTCGCTGGGGATCTTTTCATCATTCCAAATATTGTTCATAAGCATATGCATTTGTCTTACTAGGTGTTAGCCACCTAATTTGTATAGCTCAGAAGGGACGTTGTCAATACCTGGAGCCTTGTTATTCTTTTGTGCTCGTATTGCTTGTTTTACCTCAAAATACTTTTTACCTTTAAAAGTGAAATCCTTATAAATTAAATAGAAAGTAGCATTAAGAACATCAGTGTCTGGCAAAGGCGATATAATTTATAATTCTACATAGATTATAAGGAATAAAATATTACATTTATAAAAAATGGACATAGAGGAAAATGAAATACCCAAGAAACAAACTAAAGAGACACCAATAAGAATAGGATCAAAGGAAGCAGCCTACAAACGTTGCTCTAACCAATGGATAACGCTTCCACCATCGGAAAATTCAAAACGTAAATTTTGATGAAAATGATCGCAAAGCGATTAACAATACGACCAGCAATGGAACCTAAAGGGCTCTTTTCAGACCAACTTTGACAATTTGTATCCTAAATATCGAGGAACTAAAAAACAAACAGGATATTCTTGCTTAAACTCAACATAACCAAAAAATGGGACATTTTATGTCTCCAGTAAGCACATTGAGATGAAAGTATAAGCAGGCCAAGGATAGATGGAATGCGTTTAATCGTAGAGGCGCCACACCTAAATCTGACAGTGCTATCGGCAGGTAGAACAACACAAATAGCATTATAGTGCTAAGCATCGAGAGAGGTGAGATTACAGTAGCATCAATATACAAACCGTTAGGAGAAACGTTTAGCTTCTCGCAGGCACATAATTTCGTAAATGAGAGATCACAGTTTGTCGTGGGTGATTTCAATAACCACAGCACCTCTTGGGAGTATAGAGAGATGGACTATAATGAACGATTCGTGGAGGAATGGGCCGAAGCTAATAACTTAGCTTTCTTGCATGACCCAAAATAAAATCAAGAGGTGTGGTTATAATCAGAAAACTGCTTCATAAGCTCCAACATCCAGGACTGCTACACCAAAAGAGCCTATGAACCAATATCAAAGACCCAACATAAACCTAAAGGAAAAGAGGTTACCCAGCAATAAGAGCAACAAAAATTTTTTTCCGCAGAAGATTGAACTGAAGCCACATGGATGACTTAGACATGGCCCTCAGTAATCTGATCAATACCTTAATCAGTAGGATATCAAGACGATACATACTCAGAAGCTACAGACAGTATTTCATGCCGAGGAATTAAAAACCAAAGACTATACAGTCAAAACCCATTCAACGAGGAAACAATTGCATGTGGAAATACTCTGGAAAATTGCAAGGCAGCGGGAGTGAATGATATCTGTATGGAATAATTAAAAAACTTGGGCTCAGTGACTAAGAATTGGATTTTAGAACTACTTAATAACTGCCTGCACAGCTGCAGAATACCGAAACTATAGAGAAAATATAAAGTAATGACACTTTTAAAACCAAAAAATGATCCAGACTCGCCCAAAAATTACCGACCAGTCTCTATCCTATGTCACTCTTTAAAGTATATGAAAGACTCCTCCTAAATCGTATAGTAACCTTAGTCAACCAGAACCTCATACCACAACAAGACGGTTTCATACAAGGTAGATCATGCACCTGCCAATCTCACAGATCACATAAAAGTGGGGTATGAAAATAAACAAATAACAAGGTTTACGCTAGCCGATCTGAGTTCAAAATTGTTGAATCCCTGTTATAAAACAGGCGATTCTATGTCACTTTGAAGAGAAAGAAGAGCTTATTGAGAAGGCAAAATAATGACCTGATCCAGAGAATCGTCTTGGCTCCCATTCTCTTCAATATATACATGAACGACCAACAACCACCAGAGTACAACCGACAGAGTACACGGAACACTTTCTTTATGCCGACTATCTGGTCATTACCGTACAGGAAAGAAGAACTTTTGATGAAGTGGAAGGCAAACTGGAACCTCGAGACCATGTTAAACTACTACCAAAAAAATTAACTCAAACCGAATCAAGCTAAGGAGCAGGTGATGCCACTCCCAAACGAACAAAATGAAGAGTTTAATTTTACTCCTTCAGTTTCTTTCGGATGATGCTCAATTATACTGTGTGTTGAATAAATTTAGAAGCACGCACAAAGTTGGTGTTGTTTGATGGCGGAACTTTAACTGCAATTCGGTATATTATTAATATTAATGCTGTAAAAGCAGGTGGCAACTTTGGGCCAACATTTTGAAAACAAGTTTCTCTTAGTGTAAAACACTTTTTAAACTAAGTTAATGTTTATTACTTCTTACCATTTAATAAGTACAACGAAATCATTAAAGGTATTGACGAAGCTGCAATGGAAGCTATTGGAAAAGTGGATATATAGAATATAAATGAACGGTGGAATAAATAAGTAGATCTTGAGGGTAGGCTAATAACAAAGGATATTTACGACAACAGTACAACAGTACAACAGCTTAAACAACGAAGTAAAACAAGAGGTAAATAAAACCAAAAATGAAATGTGAAATATTGCCTGCCATAACGTAGAAAATTTTTTGGGTGGTGTAAGAAATAAAAAGGCTGGAAAACAAGTATAGTAGGATAGACAGACAAGAACGTAGTATGTTACATTTAATATCCTCGGAAACGGGGGTAGATTATTATGGAAAAATGCTGACAGAAGATCGAGAAAACTGTAAAGATAATAGCTATGAAAAACATTATATTTCGTACCGCAAAGAAACGAAAATAACGCCAGAAGAAATTAAAAAACACGTTAACGTTTTAAAAAATAGGAAGGCTCCAGGACCGGAGGAGTACCCATAGAACTGATTAAATAAGGCCCTGGTAATCAATTTCAGCAAACCCCCAGAATTGAAAACTGTATAGGTATATCAGCAATCTTTACAAGAATAAAGACTACAGAAAGGATTATGTGAGGGCTTAGTGTAACCAGCTCAATCTGTAGGATATACGGGAAAATAATTAAAAGCCAAATTGAAGATTGTTGTGAAGATGACTTTCGTATTTGGTCGTTCTTGTATAGTTAATGTGTTCTGTTTAAAACAAGCAATAGAAAAGAGCTTGAAGCACAATATGGAGAAACACATAATATTTATTGACCTTTAAGAGGCATATGTTTTATATAAATTGGGCGAGGGAGTTGTACGACGATATGACGAGTTCAATAAAGATTGGATAAAAAGTAACAGAAAAGATAAATGTGACCAAAGGACTTCGCTTGGCTGCTGTACGGTTCCTACGCTCTTTAAGGTTTTTTTCTAGAGGATTTTAAATGTTTGGAAAAGAAAATGTGAATATATGGGTTTTCCAGTTGAAGATCATAAACTGTAAAGCTTGAACTGAGATTAATTATTCTTAAGCATTATCTAAAATCTTAAATATAAATTCATAATCCTTAAACTTTAATAACCCTAGTTATAACCTTACCTTAAGTACCTATTGGGTACCAAAATAGAAGGTATTATTATTGTTTCGTTACGATTTACGATTGTGCATTCACATATGGTCCGAATCAATCAATTGTATTTTGTATTTTTCAGCAAGTCGTGTCAGTATTGTTATTGTTTACAATTATGTTCGTTTACCATTCGATAATATAAACAACTTAATATAATAGCAGTGAAAATGCATTCTATTATAAATTCTTTAGCAAGCAAGAACCTATGGACCATTACATCATTAGCAGCATCACACTTTAACACAAGCTTACATTTTGCAGTAGACCAAGTAATATTTGCAGAAGATCAAGATGATATCCACTACATGTTTAAAAAATAGATAAAGAATTTACATAAAGGAATAAGCTTAGCAATATGAGGCATTAAAATCAAAAATACTTGTAGTTATAAATATCTCAGTATACGTATTAGAAGTGATGATCGAAATAAAAAAGGAGAAGCAACTGGAAATAAACTAGGTAATTCTGCAATACGTCAACTGAATAGAATACTTTGGAATAACCACATCACTAGAAATACGAAAATTAGGATATACAAAAGTATCATAGAAAGTATTGCTACATATGGTTCAGAGCTTTGGATAATAAAGAAAAAATACTCATCCAAAATAAAGCAATGGAAACGAATTGTTATCGTAGATTTTGCCTACTCACTAGAACAGATAGAGTCGAGAATACTGAAATCAAAGAGCGTATTGGCATAGACATCGACAACCTGGAAACTTGGAATACAAAAGGCTGAAATTGTATAATCCGAAGAACCGAAAACGAGACTCTACAAACGGTTTGAAGAATACAAATGACCGCCAACGTGCTATCAAGCACATAGCACACGCTATGATCGTATCGAAAGGAGGAATGTTCAGCAATGGACATACAGTAGATCCCACCAACAGCGGAACAAGGGGAAGGCCAAAAAGATCGTGAAGACAAGAAGTAGAAAGTGCGAAGGAAAATAGAGGTCTACAAACTGATGACTTGAAAGATAGCAAGCGTTGAAAGCTAGGATACGAGAAACCCTATTATAAAATCCCATTAAACTTATTTGGGATATGTTAGAAGACAAAATATTTTCCTGTCTTAAAGAAAATTATAAATGTTTGACAATTTCCAATGTTACAGCCTAATCTTTAAAACAAATAACATGAAATTTCGATTTTGAGTTTTGGTAACAAATATGGCATTTCAAATATATCTAAGAAACACTGAATTTAAATTTTCACATTATAAACGATCTAAAATATTTAAATTTGCATAAGTAGATACGTTTTTCAAAAATATACAACTTTAGCAAAATTTTCGTGGCGAAAGCCCCGTTGGGAAGTCCCCATTGGGAAGCCCAATGGTAGAAATGGTAAACTTTTTGCATATTTTTTGAGGTCTCAAAATTGACATTCTCAGCAAAATTCAGCTTGTTCGTCTCGTTTTTAGAGATCAAATCTCTGACAACTTGACTAGTAAGCAAAGCCTATTCAAAAATTCTGATGTTTGTTCAAAAGCGAATTTTACTTTCCTGGATTACAAACTTTTAATTATAGCCTAATAACTGACTTTACAAAGAGCATTTGATTAATTATGAACATTAGATAGACTTTTTTTATATTATGTGCCTTTAAGTTATGAACAATAAAATAATAGGAGCACTTAGTGACAGTTTAAGCTCTCACAAAGCGTAAGTATTCTTCTGCAAAGTCCCCTACACCAAATATTTCCAGATATGAAAAATTTGATCTTAGGAATCTCTGAATTTTCCGTATTTAAGAGTCTACCTTTTCTATTTCTTAATTATTAAGAACTTCCCAAAAATATTAAGAAAGTAATCAGAATTTACATTAAATTAATTCATTAAGTACTGGAATGTTTTGTAAATATTTAATAATTTAAATAAAGAATATAGTACGATTTATTGCGATATGGATTTAATTAATAAATAACTTACGTTAAAAGGGTTTATACACCACACACACCCTTTTTCTTGTATACATTCTTTACAAGTTTCAAATGCACAAGTATTGGATTGTCCTCTGATAACACTAACAAGTCCTAGAAGAAAAAACACAACACCTTGGATTAACATTTTCACAGCAGTGATCTTTAATGATTGTCTATTGTAGAAATGTTTCCAAACATGAACGGAAATTGATAAACGTTCACAGTGACGTTCTCATCGGAAATGATTACACACAACACTGATATATTCTACTTATTAAATTTTATAGCTTGTGTACCAAACACTTTGAATGATTCATACTACATTACATATTAATAATCGATTAGTAAATATTTATATATCAATAAGTGGAAAACCAAGACTATTTATAAATAAATAAAGCTTTTTGCATCACTTTGTATGCCCTACACCGTGCGCTGGAAAAGTGTTACTTCCCCCAATTTTTTTTTTGTTGGAAGTTTAAAATCTTCTAAAGACGTATGTTAGATTCCGAGTAAAAGGATACGCATCATTCCAGTTATTGCCTCCAGGATTTCTTTGTATTCATTTTCTCCTCTTGCCGTCACTTCCATTACATTATTCGCCCTAACTTCTCCCACCCTTTCGTATAGCTCCGCCCTTTCGTTCGAGAACCTTTTGTAAATGCTTTTGTAATTGAACACACAGTGTTCCGCTGTGTCGTTGACCCCGCAGTTGATGTCTTCTTCCTTTCCTATCCTTACCAGATGGGCTCTGAAAGAGCTGTGCCCCGTAAGAAACTGTGTGAGCGTTCTTGTTCATTCAGCCCTATGTTGTTTTTCCCACTTTTCTTGCCATTTCGCCCTGGTTACTCCTCTCTCGTCTGCTTCGTCGTTTTCACTCAAGCCGTACGTGATTGTTCTTTCTCTCATTAGTAGGTGAATTGGTTGCACCCCTGTTCTTGTAAGGAAACTGTAGAAGTCGTCTTATACGCGCAGACGACCCTCAGCAGGGCCTTCCTCTGAGCTTTCTCCAGAATTCTTCTTCTGTATTTTTGTTTATGCATTACCTGCTGCTATTGCCATACTGCCATACTGCCATACCACCCCCCCCCTATTAACTAATTTTTATTTAGTACATAAGCAAAAAAGCAAAACTTTCGGAGAGGCCAATTTTGATATAATCGTAGTATGCCATGGCATCTACCATCTAAATTTTGAACTTTGTATGAATCTTCTTCACTTGACAGTCTTAACTTCAATTTTTTTAATCAGAAAATATATCATGATACCTTATTTAAAAGCTTTTGAAATACTGATTTTAAAAATTAATATACATATAATACTTTGGTTCGAAAAATGTCTTTATTCTAAGAAAGAGTAAAGTAAGTATCTGTCGATCTGGTCTCAGAACTTAATGATTTTTTGTTGTATAGTAAATAAATGGTTGGTAGCAGCTGCTAAATATACAAATAACTTTAGTGTTATTACTATTTTACAATAAATTTATTTATCGCATCAAGAACACTTTTACCAACAGCAGCAGGTAGTCTCTTATAGGGGTAAGTAATCATCGAAGGAGTTACTGAGCCAGCAGCTGAAAAGGTGAACATCACAGTAAGATTGGCCTTTGCTGTTCCTTGATCCATCTGGTAAACATTTTTAGCTCAGCGAGGAGCAACAACTTTATCCTCCTTAGGACAAAAAAGGAAGCCAGTTTCGTCCCCGTTGAACACTCTTTTTGGATCTTGCAATATATCAAAATAACTTTTCCCCTTTAAATAATTTTCGATGTTGGAAAACCAGTTTTTTATGTCCTTCACAAAAACGCAGCCGTTTGCTTTACTTACCGCTTCTGGAGTTCTCAGGGTTCAAGTTTGGATGACGCTTAAAGAAGGCTTCATACCAGTGTCTTTCAGGTTCTTCTTCTTCACGTGCCATCTCCGCGACGGAGGTTGGCAATCATCATGGCTATTCTAATCTTAGATGCTGCTGCTCTGAATAGTTCTTTCAGGTTGGTTGTCCTTAAACGGAGTCTTACGTAGATCGGCGTCCAAGAAAGTTTTCACTGAAGACTGAATATCGTCCCTTCTTCTTGGGAAACCTTTCTTGTGGCAGTCAGTAATCCAGTCCTCCCACACATCTTCTTCATGATTTGTTAAGTACGTTGCAGGCCCGTGTCCATTTTTTTTTTAATTTGTCACTGTCTATGTTGAAGGGTTTGTCTGGGAATTCCATATTTCCTTGCTCCCAGTTTCTTGGGCATTCCATTTCCAATGTCTGTTAAAGCACTCTGGAGGACTTTTTCGGTATATTTTTCTGATATTTAGTATCTCTTTTGACTTTTGGCATTGCAAACAATCTGAAAAAAAAAACAGTGGAATGTTCACTTAGCATTTACCAGGCCATCGAGAGAAATTATTATTTAATTTTTTATAAACATGTATGTTTCTCTTTGTAAAATGTAAATTAACACTCCAATAGAATTTATGATTCAGCTGGTAATAAATACAGCTAGTAGAGAAAAATTCTGTCTATTTAATTTCTCCTGAATATCTTCCTTTCTCTTGAACAAAATATAAATAAATTCTATCGAGATTGCTGAACGATCATCTAACCCAGCCATACTCACAACGCGGCCCGTGGGCCGCATGCGGCCCTTGGAGCCATTTTTCGCGGCCCTCAGAATTGCGAGTTATAATATAATTATGTTTCTATTTATGTATTTAATCAGATTACAGTAGTGTAGAGCGGCGCCATGCATTGTACCGCATTTCGCATTAGTCATCTTTACCCCTACCACAGTGGCACTGGCCGGCCAGTAAAGATTTTTCAAAACCTTGTGAACCTCGTAAATACGCATGAATGGAAACGGTGAATGAAAACAAACGTTATAATCTGAACAGACACTACACTTCAATCCGTTCCCAATTTGAAGAAAAATTCCGAAAAATTCCAAAATCCGAGAGAAAAAATTGAATTCTTGGAAAAAGTCTATTGCTTGCGAACGTAGTTCTTTTTATAACACAATGAAAAAGAATAAGCGTACTACAAAAGCATCCTACAAAGTTACAGAAATTTTATCAAAAAAGATGAACCCGTTTTCTGATGCAGAAATTGTAAAAGAATGTGTCACAGTTTGCAAAACTTTGTTCTCACAATTTGCTAATAATGAACAAATATTAGATGGAGTTTCAAAACTTCAGCTGTCTGATTCAACGTGCATGAGACGGACATAGAACTTATCAGCAAATATTGCCCTTAATCTTACCGATGAACTGCACAAAAAATAAATATTTTAGTCTTGCGCTCGATTCGTCCACTGACATAACGGCAATTTCTCAACTACTATTGTTCGTAAAGTATGTATCGAAGGATTGTGCTCTTAAAGAAGATTTTTTGGGCATGATTCCTATGACTGGACAAACTCGAGGTATTGATTATTTGAACACAATAGTAAATTTTTTTAACGAGCATAGCATTGATTTGAAAAAGGTTTTTTCTGTATGTACTGATTGTTGCCAATCAATGTTGGGGCGAAATACAGGGTTTGTTCAGCTGTTGAAAAAACACTTGGGAAATGATAATTTATTCAGTTTCCATTGTATCATTCATCAAGAAAGCTTAGCTGCTAAATTTGGTGAAAATTTCAACTGTATTATGAAAACACGTAAAGATTGTGAATGTCATAAGATTAAATGAATTAAACCACAGAGAGTTTCAAGAATTTTTGAAAGAACTTATTTCGCAATATGGGGACATTCTTTAACACACAGAAGTGAGATGGCTGACTAAGGGTAAAGTTTTGGAACGTTTCTTCAGCATTCGACATGAGATTACTCTATTTTTGGCTACAAAGAATAAAAAGTTTCCTGATATTCATAATTTTAGTTGGTTAAAAGTAGCTGGCTAGTAGTAGTTGGCTTAAAGTGGCGTTTCTTACTGATACAATGAGCATTATGAATGAAACATTGACCAAATTGCAAGAAGACTACAATAACATTGTTACGAAAATGATGATTATTGTGTTTTCACTGGAGCAGAAGCTGAATATGTATATTGAAGATTGTCCAAATGAAGATTATTCCAGCTTTCCTTTGGTTAAAGCACTGTTTGATGAAAATCCAGATGAAATCAAGAGATTTCTGACCTACTGAAGCTGTTAGCAGACCTAAAGGATGAAATGTCTGTGAGGTTTAGTAACTTCAGGAAGTTCCAAAAACCATTCCGCTTGGTGGAAAATCCATGGGCAATAACAACAGCAAATGTGGCTCATCTTTCTATTTTTGGTGACGAAGCTAGAGATTTGAAATATGAGTTAATTGATCTTCAGAATGATACATAGCTCAAAATTATTTTTGAAGAAAAAAAGAAGGAAAAAGCTCACTATAAGTTTTGCGAAGCAGTTGAAAATGACAAATTTCCTAACTTAATTGACTGTGCTCAGAAAATTTTGTGTATTTTTGCATCTACATATGTCTGTGAATCTACATTCAGTAAGCTGGAGTTCATAAAAAACAAGTTAAAATCTAGACTAACTAGTGAGAACGTTAAAAGCATTTTGAGAATTTCAGTTTCTTCCCAACCTGCTAACATAGATGCCATTCTAGAGAGCTGTAAAAGATTTCGCCCGTCGACTTCAAAGAATTAACAAATTCAGGACTTGACATTCCTGGGGTCAAGTAAAAGACATTTTCCTACTTTTTACATGCAAAACAGTCCATATAATTTATAATTATATTGTTTTTACGTAACTTGTAATAAACTTATGTTATAGTCATATAGTTTTAAAGTTATTTCATACCACCACTTGTACTTGCGGCCCTGAGGAAAATTTTATTCAAACTATTAGGCTCTCAAAGAAATCCTAGTGAGGATCCCTGATCTAAGGTAAGTGTGGTTGTTTCTTGCTTTTGGCTATATAGATGTATATTGGTTTTAAAGAGAGGTATAGCATAATTTGTCATTTTTTTAATCTTTCTTAAACTAATTCTCTAGCATATAGCATCCCCGAGTTTTCCTTGTCGGTGAAAGAAGTGTATTGAACTATAAAAAATAAGCAGGTTTGATTTACTTTGAAACGAGTTACTTTTTTAAAGGTTCTCTGAATATATTATATTTAGGCCTATTATTGTATTAGTATATTTACGGTAAACATATTTTTTGGCAATCAGAACATACAATTACATAGGAATACAGGGCTAATGACTATTATCTATTGGAGTAGAAATATTTTTTAACAGAAATATTAAATATACCCAGAATATATTTAGTTCCTTAAAAGCTTACATAGATTTTTAATAAAATATATTTGCTTGAAATTAGGTGGTTGGTAAAACCCAACCTCACATATTTCGGTTTAACTTATCACAACAAATCTTTAAATAAGAATTGACGAGGAAATTCTCAAGTAGAAATGATGTCATACTGATAACACACCAAGATATGATGTAGCTTACAATATTATTTACTTCTTATACATATATAACGTGTGAGTAATATAATAAAGAAATAATATTTTTCTGAAATTATAAAAAAGTATGTTTCATACATATTTTATGGATTAAGAATACTAAGCTTTGAAAAGGATAATTATCATTATATATAGGTACCATTAAGGAACGAAATACACAGGAAAGGAAAGGCATAGCCTTACTAAACAGCGTACTGTGGGATAAAAACATCTCTAAAGACAATAAAAGAAGAATATACAACACCATAATAAAAAGTATCACAACATATGGATGTGAAGTGTGGCCCCTAAAAGACAGAACAGAGAAAATGCTTAGAGCAACAGAAATGGACTTCTGGCGCTGCTCGGCGGGAATCTCCAGACGCGACAGAATAACAAACGAGAGAGTCCGAGAAATCATGGGGGTTACACATAATATTGTTGATGACATCAAAACGACACAACTCAGATGGTACGGACACGTAAGGAGAATGCCGGAGAAAAGAATACCAAGACAAATTCTTGAATGGCAACCAAGAGGTAGGCGAAGACCAGGAAGGCCTAGAAGAAGTTGGAGAGAAGGAGTTGATAAAGAAATCAGAGAAAGAGAACTGGAGGACGATCTATGGAACGATAGAATGAGATGGAGATCGGAAATCGGAAGACGTCGAAGAACGTTGTAAACCGACATTATATATATATATATATATATATATATATATATATATATATATATATATATATATATATATATATATATACCATGGGAGCCAGGGCCAGAGAGAAGTTGAGTATACACTTTTTCCCCTCGGAACTTGACGTTTTTTATGTTTTTTAGTCCGGAGATTCGATTTTTCGCGGTTACCTGCTGAAAATCCGTCAGATAATTTGTTATTAACAATTTAATTGTTTAAATGATTGTATCTTCTAAACTATTAGAGTTTATTAAATTTTACCACAAGAAAAATTGTTCCTTTTGAAAAAATGAACAAAACGGTGGTAGGTAAACTTTTATCCGGTTGTTAGAACCGGAGATATAACAAATTTCGTCAAAAACAATTGCAAAATAGGCATTTGATGGGGCGTTTCCAAGTATTACTCAGCTTTCATACGTGCAAGTAACTTTTGCAATCACCTCATTTTAAAGGTAATTATTTCAGCTTTAAAAATTACTTTATCTTCATTATTAAAAAAAGTAATAACAATTAAACAATAAAAATTTCACTAAAAAGATGCGAACTAATTTGTTTATAAGAGATTTAAACAAAATTAAGCTATAAACTTTGAAAATCTAGCTAGAGAAAATTATAGAACTACTCAAAACAAACATTTTAAGCTTTGGTAAATGTTTCTATGTTAATTTTTGACCAAGATATGGGACTTAATAACTCGGCAAAAATTTAGCATAGAAACATTTACCAAAGCTTAAAATGTTCGTTTTGAATTGTTCTATAACTTACATCAACCACACTGCCAACGTTTACGTTGTTTTGTTTTGTTTAAAACTCTTATAAATAAATTAGTTTACCAATTTTTAATGAAAATTTTAACTATAGGGGAAGGGCGGGCAAGATGGCATACTTAGTTTATTTTCCATATATCTGAGACAAATAGAGATAAATCATTCCTTTTGATGTATAATGATAGCCAGGTCATTTTTCTACTATTCTAAGTAACAAAAAATCACTCATACAAAGAGATTTATTTAAAAAAAAATCAAAATCAAAATGTAACAGAAAACCATTTTGCCCGCCCAGTGTGGGCAAAATGGCATACACATAAACAATAGTGTTAAATACAAAAATAATTATAAATTTTTATTTTTACGAAGAAAAAAAAATTGAAATTAAACATTTTAGTTCATACAAAGTTCGCAAATAAATTGTTCTGCTTTTGTGGGAAGTCCAGCACATTCTGAATGTGACCAGTTTTGGCAAATTTGGCATCTTAACCATCCTTCGTTAGATTTGGACCTACTGATCGTATCATTGCAGTAAATGCAAGCGCAGTCCTCTTGTTCATCATCATCAATACTAAAGGGTTCTTCTTCATCACTTGATATATTGTTCAGTATTGGTCTGGTCACAATATTTCTCTTGCCTTTTCTCTCCGACTGATGTCTATCTGTGTTCACAATGCGTCTTCCATCACTTAAATCATTGACTATTTTTCTTTTCACGACGTCCCCTTTTCTGCTTTTTATTTCTTGTGCTTTTTTTTCATTTTCTTTTTAGCGGAGATATTTCAGGAAGGGGCTCTCGGTTAATACATCTTGGTATTGACCAGATTTACGTTTGGTAGATTTTCTTACATTACTCTGAAGCACCGGTGCCAATTCCATCAGGATTCCTTCAATAGATTCATCTTTAGAACCAGACGCCGATGGTTCTTGGACATCATGATGATCGTAAGTTGCAGCGTGAGGAACATTAACATCAGCAGGTAAAGATGTAGAAGCAATGTCAGGTTTATTAGTAGAACCAGGCACATCTGCAGTTGCACTAGGCAAAAATGCATGCTCCGGAAAAATGTCACGATTTATAGGTGATATTCCTGTGGCCCGAAAATCATTTATTGCGATTTCAATATTTGCTGTTTTCTCATATGCTTTCTGGAAGAGACTAGACACTTGATATATGGTTATTGCACGACCAGGATTTTCTCTGAGCCAATGAGTAACAGCTTGAATATAATATTTATGGAGTGGTCCGAAAAAGGCAACATCCATTGGCTGAAGGCGGTGCGTGCAGTGTGCCGACAGGCAAAGTAATACCACTGAATTCTGTTTAGCTAATTCTAAAGCTTCGTAGCTTTTATGGCTGGAGTGTCCGTCTAAAATTAATAATGCTTTCTGCGCAGGATTCGGCCTGACATGGTCAATGAAATGTTGCATTAACCTTATGAACAAATCTCCGGTCATGTATCCTGATTTATTATGCAATTTTAATATTCCTACAGGTGCGCCGTCATATAAAAGCGGGTTAAATCTTTTTCGGGGGAAAATTATTGATGGTGGTACGTAAGTTCTTCCAGAACTCATGCACACTACAACTGTTGTGTGTACACCCCTTTCTGCGCTCGTGATAAAGCCCACTTGTTTTTTTCCTTTCTGAGCAAAGACTTTTGGCGGAACTTGGACGGTGGTCAAGGCTGATTCATCCATGTTGAATATCATGGTATTTTGAATTTTGTGTTCTTCAACAACTTCTTCCAACTTATCAAAAAATTTATTTACCTGAGGCTTATTGAATGCCTCGGCCCGTGCACGAGACGTAGCTTCTGGAAGACGTAATGATAATTGCGGATTTCGTTGGCGAAAACCATGCAACCATCCTTTGCCAGCCATCTTGGTCACTTTATTGAACGGATGATTAATCTTCATTTTCTCTGCAATGCTATAGGCTAGCTTGCATAAGTCTGCTCTTGTCACGCCAAAAAACCGGGATTCAAGATACAGAATGTGGGCAACTATTGCAGTCTCCATATCTTCGTTTAAAACTGTTGCCAGAGAGCCCAAATGTTTTTTTGCTTCAATGGCAATTTTATTTTTATTACCTGCTCGACAATTTTTATCGCAACACAATTTTTATTTAAGGTCACAGGCAGCGTATAAAACATAATTACCAAAAAGTGAATTCAAAAAGCTCTACAACCTTAATTTAATAAATTATTGAATAAAACTTACATTGACGCATCGAACTCGACCAGCACTTATTCACAAATACACCAATCTCGTGGCCGGCCGTTAAATTAGGTGCACGAGACTTAATGTGGACAGTGTTACCACTATTTATAATAAGTATCCAGAATTGCGGTGACGTAGAACCGTTAGCTTGACTACGAGAACAAAAAACAATTTTGCCCGCCTATGCCATTTTACCCGCCCTTCCCCTTAACTACTTTAACTTTTTTTATTGGTACCCCATTTTGCTTACCCATTTAAAGTACGTCTCAGTGGATACTAATCGCACGAATGAAAGCTGTGTAATACTTGGAAAAACCCCATAGAATGCCTATTTTGCAATTGTTTTTCATGGAATTTATTATAACTCCGGATCTAACAATCGGATCCAAGTTTAACAAACTCCATTTTATTTATTGTTTCAAAAGGAACAATTTTATTTGATATTAACAATTAAATTGTTAATAACAAATTATCTGACGACTCCTGGTACCCTATAAAAATCGAATCTACGCACCAAAAAACATAAAAAACCATCAAGTTACCGATGGGACATAAAAGTGAATACTCAACCTTCTCTGGCTTCTAGACTGATAGAGGTAAAGAAACAAAGAAATACGACTGAAATATACATGCCTTAAATAGAACAATATTCGGAAAGAAAGAAAAGAATTATAAAAGAAAAAATAAAAGAATTGCTGGAAAGACCAAAATCGATAAATACAGAAGTGGAGGAATAATTAGACAAGAGCTAAATCAAGAACTTCTAACTCTAATAAATCTAATAAAGAAAAACCTAAATAATATAACTAAAAAGTCAATAGAAGCAACGAAAACAAAAAAAAAGAAAAAGATACAGGTCAAGGAAAAAGTGATTAAAAACATTGGATAAAAAAAGGGAAAGAGGATTTAAGACATAAGAGCAATGAGTTAAGACTGGAAGAAATGGATAAGCAATAAACATTTCGATGCAGAAAGGCGTAAGGATTTCACATAAAGAAGTGGTATGTAACTATATTTACAGAAAGAAGATAGATAGAATAGATTAAAATATTTGTGTGAAGATTGTTTTATTTATGCTAAGTCGTAAGAGGCAGACAAAGGCAGAAGAAATCAAATTGACTACATAACCATCAGTGAACGTTACAGAGATGCAGTAAAATCTGTAAAAACTTTTTTGGTGCCGATTTTCCATCTCACCACAGTTTGTTGTTGGTCGAATTAAAATTAAAGCTTAAACAGATAAAACAACAGCGATCATTTAACAAACCGGACATGGATTTTGGCCAGGTGATTGCAAACAATCTAGAGTTCCGCTGTTTACAAGCTTTTGCAGCATCTTCAGACCCTCAAGAAACCAAAGGCTAAAATATATGGTATATGCCAACAACACAATTTTAGTAGTACAGAAAGGACTTAATTAATACTTAGTTATATAATAAACAAACTGTGTTTCAAATATCTGGCCTATTCATGGCTTCACTCTGATGTTGACTATTGACATTATCTAATGTGAATTTATTTTTTAGATACATGTGTTTGTATTAGTGTATGTGTTGTCCAAAGAGAAACCAACCAATTTCACTCAAACATTTTAATCATCATTAGTGCATCAGTTGCATGGGTCATTTTTATATGTAATAAAATATTCTATAAGAATTGTCTAGATACATTAGATATATGATGGTATTTATATTTATTTTTGGAGCATATTTAACCCATGTGTTCAGACTACTTGAACTAATCCACTGTAGATAACCTGACAGTTGTTTGTTGTGTAAGAGCCGAGTTATAATGTTGCCTATGCATTCTGTTATATATCGACTTGTGGAATTTGTTAAAAGGCAATAAAATTTTTAAGTGAAACTGGTGGAATTCTCTCTGGACAACACATAAACGAATACAAAACACATCATTATCATTCTGGCTTTACAATCCTGCATGGGTCCTAGCCTCCTCAAGAGTTTCTGATTAGTCGTCCCTATCCATCGCCTCTCTCCGCCAAGCATGTATTCCCTTATTTCTCATGTCTTCATCGATGTTATCAAGGAACCTTGTTCTGGGTCTTCCTCTTCTTCTCTGACCAATGGGTCTATCAAGGAGCGTTTTTCTAGCTGGGTCATTTTTTATTTTATTTATCTTTTTACGATATCAGGTTCCTGGTATATTCTATAAAGTTCGAAGTTATATCGTCTTCTCCACACTCCATTGTCATTCATTGCTCCATAAATTCGCCTTAGTACTTTTCTTTCGAAACATCATAACATGGTTTCATTATTTTTTGTCCAGGTCTCTGAACCATATGTTAGGACTGGGCATATTAATGTTTTGTAGAGTTTAATTTTTGTATTTCTCGATATAATTGTGGATTTAAGGAGGCGATTGAGCACAAAATAGCATCTGTTGGCCGTGCAAATTCTGTGGTTTATCTCTGCGGTAGTATTATTTTCAGTGTTAATGAGCATTCCCAGGTAAACAAATTTGTTCACTGCTTCAATGACGTCTTTTCTATAACAAGTGGTCGTAGGATTTGTAGTTGCGTGCTTATTTTCATATACTTCGTTGTTATTCGTACTTGTTGGTGTTTATTATTAAACTCATTTTTGTAGCTGATTCTTTTAATAAATTGACATAAGGTTGAATGCTCGAGTAAATGAACTTTGAAAAATTAAAGGCAAATATCGAGCACAATTTTAATAATCAAATCTTGCCCAAGTACTTTCGCTTTCTACAGCATCACCAGGGATATTTCGTCAAATTTGGGCTATCCAGTAAGCGCAGAATGTAATAAACATGAAATTGAAACATAAATTGTACATAACACTACACTAGAACAAGGACAAACAGTTTAAAATTATTTAATTTTAAACTGTTTGTGAGAGCTCATTTATTAATTCCTACCAGATAGCATTGTGACACTAGAAAGCAGGAATATATAAAATGTTGATTTACTTTCCGCTATTTTTTTGGCTCTCCATGCATTATCCACTTAACTATTGGTTAAAAAAAATTCTGAACTTAACTTTACAATGCTTCAAATAGCATTGTTCAAACAATTGCAGCAAAAAAAATGCAAAAAAAGATGTATCAAGTATTGCAATGAAACATTTCGTGTACATTGATACAATAATCAGTTATTATGGATATATTAATTTATTAAAATATATTTTAATTTATAAAATAATTCTGATTTTATAAGTTTTGATCTGTTCTAGGTAAAGCTTGTAAACAAAAGATTACAACAATCTTAAAAAATAACATTTTAATATATTTTAACAAAAATCATTAAAAAACAATACATTAGCTACACTAAGTTTTTTTCTTAAATTCTGTTTTCTTAATATCAGCAGATTTTTTTACAGTTTTTAACAAGTTATCCTTCTTTTCCTTTATGCCCTCTGTGGTTTCATGCAAACTGTCTATAAAAGTTTCCTTTTTTTCTTTTATACCTTCTCGTACAGTCTTAGTAATATTTTCTTTTTTCTCGTGATATATTTCTTTCATTCTTTCAGCACTGGGTACAGGCTTGATATAACCCCATTTTTTCAGATAGTTGATAGAAATGGTAGTTCCCCCTAAAGTAACTGTGTATCTTGCTGGAGTAGCAATCTTATAACATGCATAAGCAACTGCTAGATAACCCATACTTGAGTCTCTCAATGGATTTAATACCTTCTCACTGACATGCCACGATTCCAATATATGTACAATATCAATACCACTGCAACCAAAAGATTATTTTAATAATTTGCAATAAAATAAGTAAATATCATAATTTTTTACAGAAGTATAGAAGAATAAACAATTTGTCAACCTCAATTTGAATAGCTAACATTGGTTAATTAGGTTAATTAAGTGTGCCTGCGGATTTTTTAAATCATGTTTAATAAAACTTGTTCGTACAATCAAAATATTCATTATTAAATATACTTTTCTAGTAGCGTAGTATAAAGACTAATACAATTTTTTAAATTGCTAAAATTGATATCAACGATATCAACTGAAGTGTTTATGTCTAAAGGAACATTGAAAATAGTACATAGTACATAAAAATAAAATAGTAGTAGCAATTATTATTGCATAATGCTCTTAAAAAATTGTTAAACAGTTACTATACTATACCTATTTTTAAAAGTTGACAATTGCCCAAATTATATGTAATGTAAAAAGTAATATTGTCAGTAAAAATTATTGATTTAGAACCTACAAAATAATTTACCTTTTTGCCATGTAATAAAATCCACCAAACCAAATACTGGACGTGAAAAGATGAACTGGCACTAATATATACCAATAATCCCTATACATTTGCTTGAACTTCTGAAAAAGTGTCAACTTTTCAGGTGGCTTTTCACCCCTTTTATTATCGGAATATTTGCAAATACTATATTTTTGTGGATTGATACGAAATGTTAGATTATAATTATCACAACTAAAACTATAGTCGTTTATGCGTTTGTTTAATCTAGTTATGCAAGGATAAGGGTAGTAGGAAAGTATGGAAAATTCTCTTTTGACTAATCTACCACATGCTGCCCTTGAAACAATTCTTGTAAGAACATTTGCCATTTTAATGTTAGTGATGTACACTATTTCGAAAAATCATGTATATGTTTTAATACTTAATTTTAAAATATATGTAACCTACATTTCCAAAAAAAAATATAAATCAAAAACCAAAACACCGGTCAGTCATTATGTCAATTGTCAAATTGTCAAAGCAAAGATTATTCAACCTCAGAGAATCAGAATCAGAATGCCAATTTTTGGCAAACAATTGTTTCTTATTCTGTGGTTATGGCAACTATAGACGTAATATGCTATTCGTACTTTTAGTTGAAGAATAGATTAAATTATTTCAAATTTACTAAATTATTAATCTCTAATAATTTAAATTACAGTTCTGTCGTAGCTTGTCACAAATTTCTCAATTTGAGTCTATGTTTCCGTTTAAAATATGGCGATCGCGTACTGACACACTTCGAAGGCGGCGTCTGAGAGTGGGCATTCTGATTGTTATTTATTCTGTGCCTGAGGTTTTAGACTATCACTACTAAAATGTATTATTTTCTCTTAAAAACAGAAAAAAGATAATTAATAAATATATTAATTGATGGCAATGCATTTAGATTAAGATTAGGGCTATAAAAGTAAGCAATGGAAACTAGTGTCACAGAATAATAAACAATCAGAATGCCCACTCTCCTTGAAAAAACAGAGATGTTGAAAAAATAAGTACGCGCAGACGGAATCAGCCACATTTTAAACGGAACCAGTGCTGTTCCGTGACATTTTATCTTGTGTGTATAGAAAAATTAACCCGGTTTAATTTATTTACGGCAACTATAGACATAATGTGCACTATTTTATTCGTACTTTTAGTTAAAAAATAGATTAAATTATTTCAAATGTACTAAATTATTAATCTCTAAAAATTTAAATTACAGTTCTGTCATAGCTTGTCATAAATTTCTCAATTCGAGTCAATGTTTCCGTTTAAAATATGGAGAATTGCGTGTTGACAAACTTCAAAGGCGACATCTGTGGGCATTCTGATGTTATATTCTGTGCTAGAGTCATTTGTCTCAATAATCAGTAAAACAACATTTCGTAAAATCGACTAAAATTAATTTAAAATGTCAAATCAAACATAACTGTCACTGACTGTCACATTCGCCAGCCATAGACCAAGGCTGCCGATCTAGTACAATTGTACTATTTCTAGTACATTTTTAGCACATGAGTACAAAAGTACATTTTGTAAGTTATCCACCCATTTCTAGTACAATTATTACGCAATCTATTTTATACGGCTAATCAGATATATAAAAATGTCAATTTGTGTAGTTTATGAAATAATTTTTTATTCCTTTCATTTTTCTTTTTTATGTATAGATAAAGGCACAAAACACAAAACCGGGTAATGCAGGTACCTTATTCCATCTACTAAGGCAACTTTAGACCGATTACTGTTAGATGACGCTGCATGTGATTAATGTCGGTGTCGGTAATACAGTTACAGTCTGTACCTACACAGTGTGAATAAAGTTGTCATTTTTGTATTGTTTTTGCAAAGAAGATATTAAGCGTCTATATTCTTTGGTTTTTGGTTGCAATTTGCTAAATTCTTACAATTAAAATGGACAAGTAAGTAAACAATAGTATATTTACAGGAAGGATGTATACAAAAAATGTTTTTTAGATTTGTGAAACGATTACCCATGTTGCCGTCTACATCGACAAGTGAAATAACTGAAATCCCGACACCATCTACATCAAAATCAGTAAGGGAAACACAATGTGAAAACATGAACGTTGCTGAATCAGATGCGGCCGAATATTCTTCGTCCAATGAACAAAAAAGTATTATAAAAACTATTAAAAAACGATACCCTCAAAAATATAATACTGGATGGGAAAATGAATTTGTATGGTGCAAAAAAGCACCAAATAGTAAGTATCCTTATTGTATATTGTGTAATAAGGAAATTAGAGGTAATCGGGCCCATCTTAATCGTCACCAACAGAATGCTATACATCTGAAAAATGAGACACATAAGAAAAACACTGTAGCTATTGATGTATCTATAAAAAAAACTTTTTTAAAAAATGAAACGTTGGTTAAACAGGGTGAATTAAAATTGGCAGTGTTTATTGCAGAACATGACTTATCTTTTAAAACGATGGAACATTTACCAAATTTAATCAAATCTATTTGCAAAGATTCTGAAATTGCAAAGGAAATAAAATGTAGTCGTACAAAAACTACAGAAATTATTAATAACACAATTGGACCCTACGTTAAAAACCAAATAGTCGATGACATAAATAGAACAACATTTTCAATCATTATCGATGAAACCACAGATGTATCGACAAATAAGTGTTTAGCCATACTCGTAAGATATTTTTCAATAAAATTGAAAAAAGTTCGAGACAGTTTTTTAGGGCTGTTAGAATTAAATGATGGTAGTACAGCAGAAAATATATTTAATGCAATTCTACTTTTTTTTAATTCAAATAATATTAATATTGAGAATATGGTGGGTTTCTCTGCTGATAACTGCAGTACCATGATGGGTCAGCTAAATGGAGTTCGAAAATTGTTAACAGACCGTTTACCGCATCTAGTTGTTGTTGGTTGTACGTCACACTGGTTAAATTTATGTTCTTCTAACGCATGTTTAAAACTTCCTCGATCTGTAGAAGATTTTGTTAGAGACATTTATTCACATTTTAATTTGAGTGTCAAAAGATTAAATATTCTTAAGGAATTCCAAGAATTTTGCGATCTAAAACCACATAGACTCCTCAGACCATCACAAACCAGGTGGCTATCATTACAACAGGTAGTGGATAGAATTTTATTACAATATGATGCTCTCGTGTTATATTTTACAAATGCAGTGTTTGAGGATCAAACACATAAAACAGATAATATTCTCAGTGCCTTAAAAAATAAGATGTATAAAATGTACTTGTTGTTTTTATCATACGTTTTAAAAATAGTGAATGTAGCAAATGTTGACTTTCAGTCAGAAAAACCACGATTACATCAAATCTTACCAAGAATTTCGGCACTGTATAAACAAATATTAAAAAATTATATGACTGTTACGTATGTTAATAGTACAAACATACATATTATTGATCCAAATGATCCAAGACATTTTGTGTCTATTGAAAATATGTATCTGGGATTTCAAGTTCAAGAAATTATAGATAATAGTGGTGAGGAAATTAATGATAAAGACTTGCATGATTTTCGTTTACGATGCCTCCAGTTTTATATAGAATTGTCAAGTCAAATAAAAAATCGCTTTCCGTTCGGAGATGAACTCTACCAGCAGTTGACGTGGTTGGATCCTATAAATATATTTTCTGAAAATAAAGTAATAAGCATAATAAAACTTGCGAGAAAATTTCCAAATATTGTATCACATCAATATCTTGAAAATTTAAATCTGGAATGGCGACTACTATCAGAGTTGCCAGAAAATAAATTTAATAATCAAATGGATTTGGAAGAACTTATTTTGGAGTTGGATTCTAGTAAAAATCCGTTGGGTGTACCATTATTTCCAACTTTATGTAAGTTCCTCAAGAACATATCTTGCTTACCTCATGGCAGCGCAGCAGCAGAAAGAGTTTTTTCATCATTAAATTTAATAAAAAGAAAAAATAGAAATTGTCTGAGTACCTCAACATGCCAAAATTTATTATTAACAAAAGAAATAACGAAAACTCTAACCTGCTTTGATTGGGAACCACCGAGTGATCTACTTAAGCAGTATAAACGTTGATTTTTTACTTTTTATTCAAATTATTGTTTTTAAACCTTAAATTTTTAATTTTTTTAGTTTGTTTTTACATTAATACATACTTGTTTTTTTGTATCGTAGAATTTAATTAGTTTGTTAATTTGTAGCAGAATTTTTTAAAGTTAAGTTTTAAAAACTAATTTTGTAAAAGACAAAAAATATATAATATCTGTTTTCTTTCAAATTTCCCACCTCTTCCCCTACTATTCCCCATTAATTTATTCATTGGGTACCAAGGTTAGTAAATAGACAGGTTTTCTGGTAACTTTACACCAATCAGCGTCGAGAATCTAATGGCGGGGAGAATGCTACATTCAAATTCATTTTCCTTACTCCTTGTAGTATACTCCTATTAATCTATGTATATTGAAAAAAATACGTTTGGACTTTTAATGACTAATTATTTCATTCAATCTTTAAAAAATGTGGGAGATAAGTACCTTAAGAGTTACAGAAATCATAAAATATTGCAACTAAACATGTAGTAGAATAGCATTACTATATTAAATTGGAAGTAGATTCTTTCTTGTGTATACATTTGACTAAAACATATATACTATATTAATAATGGGTTGGATACAATTTACTTTCTTTTTAATTATTTTGGGTACATAATTTTGAATTAAAGATAAAGCATGTAGTGGATTATTATAAATTAATCCAAACAAGTAAACCATGCTGAAAAAGAGATTCAACTAAAGATTTATTTATCAGAATTAGTAGTTTTTCCCGTAAGTTCAATATATTTAAGGAACATCTGATTATATTACTGGATTATATAATAGAATATAAAAAATATTAAAACATGATTCCATTAAATGATACCTTTTAAGTAGTACATATATTATTAACAGTAAATTATAAAAAAACTATAATTCCAGTATGATAGAGGGGATTTTCACCATTTTTATATATTCATCTGATTAGTAATTTTTAATGACTGTTGAATTTATAAATGATTATTTAATAGGTTTTGTTCAAAATAAAAAAAAAACATCTTATTTCATGACGTTTCAGTTTATTTATTGTTTAATCCATCTTCAGATAGCTGCAATATTAATTTATTATAATTTTAAATGAAACTATTACATATATATATTTAAATTACAATAATTTTTTTTCTCCTCACTCGAGGAACATTCTGAATAAAATAAAATGAAGGAATCATTTAAAAAATTAGGATGACACGAGTTAAAAGTTTTTTGTATTGTACAAAATTTGCAAAAGATTGTATTAATTCTTTTGGTATATCTTCTACCTTGGTCGCATTATAGTCTGTGGTTTTTTTTTAAATATCCTCTTTCTTTCTGAATAAATCTCGAAGTTGTTAAAAGTAAGTATTCATTTTAAAAACTTTATTGTTCCAATCTTTAGAGGTTCTGTTAAACCGCCAAAACATAAATTTTGCAGGAATGAGGGCAATCGACAATAATTATGGTAGTTCTATTCGGCTTGGTGTGTGTATTGTCCCAAAAATGGATAGTTTTTCTTAGGTTTCTTTGCCAAGAATCCAGCAATATATATTGACATCTCATTCACAGAAGATAGATGGTCATGTAGGCCAACACGAGTTCTCAACTAAAAGACAAATATCAGATGATTGCGATATACAAAAATTATAATACAGATACGTCTATGATACTTACTTGAGAGAAGAAATTTTCCAAACAATTTTGGTTTAAACAATGGGTCAAAATATAATAATATTTGCAACCCACTGTTGCAATGTGGATAATGCAATGTTTTCCTTAAATAAATATAAGCTCGTTTACTAAAGTATCTTAAAAGCCCTTGATAATTCAAACTCAGTTTCGCTTTCCAGTTTAGTTGTCTTAAAGTTCTTTAAACCATGATTTAAGATTTTTTCAGTATCTTCTTTTTCTAGAAGTTCTTGTTGAAGTTTTAAGTTTTCTTCTTTCATGTTCCTTAGTTCTCTTTTTAATATATCTAATTTTGATTCTTTATTACATGAAGGTATTTCTGGTAAATCAATATGTTGTGTAGGAGTATTTGTTTGTATTGCTTTTATCTGCTCCTCTTTAGTATCCTGTAAAATTATGTTCGACAATATCTTTGTTTTCTTTCCTGGCCATGCGTTTTGATCCTACACTTATCTTTTTTACGTCATCTTCATTTGGCAGTAGAAATAACAAGGGAATTGCTAAAATTAAAAGTTTTAATTACAACGAATTATGTGAAGTTAATATTAATGATATTTGTTTGTTTTTTACTTTATTTTGTAAAAATCAATCACAAAAATAACTCAGTCAATGAATTAACACATTTTTGCTGAACATTTAAATGACTATATCTACTTACCATTTTTTTCAGCTTTTTAGGTTGTATATATGTTTAATAGTTTAGCTTTTAAAGCATCCTCATAATCTTCCATGCGAAAGTGTATTATACTACAAACTCTTTTATTAAAACAGGACCACTTATCCTTGCTCATCCATTGCTTTTGAATTTTTTGTAAATGTAAAAAACATTAAATTCCTTCCATCCTTTTTGGAATTTTTTGAATTATTTTTGCAGATTGCTACACTACAAATATTTCCACCAGTCATCTGAATCAATAAAAAAAATTTAATTAAGTTATGTTTTTCCTGCATTAATCCCAATGTTACCTTTACTATACAATACAGAAGAAATAAAATCCAGTAAGACACAACCACATTAAATGTATCTTAACATTTGTATAAGAGTTTTGGGTCCAAGTTGTATACTAAAAATCACTCAATGATATCTATAGATACATTATATTTCAAGATATTAACATAAACTAAAGCAATAACGATATTTAACAACAAAGTATATTCTTCAAACCACTTACAAATCATACTCTGTTTTCAAACAATTCGTAAAATTGACCCCCCTGGGTGACGTCACGGTGACATATTTCATTCTGTCAATGTCAGAGTTACCATGCAACCTGTCACCTGTCTTTTACTACCTTGCTTTGGTACAATCTAGTACATTTTATGAATAATTCTAGTACATTCCTAAATATTTTGACGGCAGCACTGCCATAGACCTCTTTTGTGTCCATTCAATTAGAGGACACATGTAATTTTGAGCCGATTTTATTTTTAGGTATTATCGAGGTAAGTTTTATGTCCTATTTAGATAATGTAGTAGTTTTACAATTATGCTAAGTACTAAATAGAGTAACTGAAGTTTTTTTACCCTAATTAGTGCCTATATCAGTAACTTTCCATGAACTTTCAATACTTGTTAAATTAGATTTTTTTTTCTTTTAGCATAAAGTATTCAAATTAATTAATAACAATGCCCTCCGACGCTAAGAAACGTGAACAACAACGTAAAAAAGATGCAGCAAAAGCCAGACAAGCAGGAAAAAAGAATGAAAAACAAAAAGGAGAAGAGCAAAATGACACTCTTAAAACAAATGGTCTCAGTAATGGTGCAACAAATGGCTCGAATGATTTAAGTGCTGAAGGTAACCCGTTTATATGTGCAATATTTTTTGTCTATTATCTGAAATCAACAATTTCATAGTTTTTTATACCTTAATCCTTCAAGTGAGACATTACATTTTAATAATTACATAAAATTTTGTATTGTACAATTACGTGTTCAAATTAGAATTTACTATACCTATAAATATTAAAAATTAATTTAGCTAAATTAGTTTTTTCCAATTTTTTCCATCAATTTATACAATATACTTAAGTCCTTTTAGTCTTTTTAATTATATTAATGTTATATTGTAGGAAGAACTGTTAAGCAACTCTTGAATTCAAATGTATTCTCTGTTTAAAATTTTAAATACTATATCATGGTTTTATTTTACTTTGGTGTATTTGTATAATACTGCTAATTTTGTTAATGAATGCCTGCTGCTACATAGAAAATATAGGGCTGAATTTTCCCAGTAGCCTTTATACTTGATATCTAATTAATCCCTAATTATGGACCAAGTTATACCAGTATAACTTGGTACTGGAAACTGTTGTAATGTCAACTTTTGTAATACTACTATTTAATTTTCCTAACTTGGATGTGCTTTATGATTTATGTAGTTTTGCTCATTATGATATTACATGGGTCCATTCAGTTAATGTGGTGTTTCTTTAATTGTGAAGAGATCCTGGTACCCTGAACTAGCACTTCTCTCAGTGTATATATTTTCCTTATGTTCTTTTTTAATTGAACACCCACCACAGAATCACACTAGAACTCTTATCATCATTGTATGTCGTAAAGCATTGTATCATTGTAAAGCTGCTCTTGGTGCTCTGAAGGTTTGTTCATTGTTCTAGTATATTGTCTTGTCTTTCTATGATTTTCTGAAATTACTTGTAAAAAGAAGTTTGGTGATAACTTTCATTTTCAATGACACATGTTCATTGTTTAAACTTTTTATTTAATGTTTTATTGTGGTATAATAGAATATGTAAAGACTTTAAAGAAGTTTTTAAATATGAAAATTTGATGTAAAATGAAATTAAAGTTTTTATTTCTCTAAAATTAAGATCATTTTTATTGCTCCTAAAGTAGGTTAAATATCACTAGGATTTTGTCACTTATATGGATTAAAAGTATTTTGACATATTTTATTAAAAACATCTGTTATAAATGATTTACTGAGCTTGGAAATAGTTTGAGTCATTATCAGAATCCCTAATATAAAAATTCCTACCACTCATAATGTTGAAATGAACTTACTGTTGCAGTAAGTATATTTCAGCTAGTACTTAGTAAACAGTAAGTTTATTTGAAACATGGCACAAAATTAGTTAACAAATTTGCTAAACAGTGAGACTTAGCTTAATGAATAGAGTTTATATCGAAAACTATAGGAGACCATAATCTATATTTGGTCTTACAACAATTGAAGATACATAAATTAACATATTTTTATAAAACCCGGCAGTTATTTTTGATACTACACTGGAAATGTAAGATAAAAAAGTTAATAGGATGTAAAGAGTCACACCCACATTCCTAATGCATGTTACTGATTCCTATATGATATAATAGATTCTTTACATAATATTGTACTTTTTTACACTTTGAGGATTGAATGCCTTATTATGTTTAGTTTATGGAAATAAACTTGTTGATATTAGTAATATTACTTTTGCCCAATAAGAAGTGTGAAGAGTTTATATCAATGGCACACAGTATTAAATTTAAAGTAAATTAAAAAACTTAATATATATTTTATATATCATTTAAAAAATAAAAATATAATACTCCAAGAATAAAAATAAGCTCGTTTAAATAAGCTTTTTACTTTCAAAAATATAAATATATATTTAAGTTTTCTCTTGTGTTCAGTAACAAATATGATAAACAGTGACAGTAAAATATGGTTTAAAATGTAAATAATTAAATTTCAAATTAAACAAAAATGTGTATTTTTGGATGATATACTCAATAATATTATTTCAATCTTAAAGAATTCACCATTATTTATTGAGTTGTTTGTACTCTATCACATAGTTATTATTTATTGTAGAAGCCTTATGTGCAAAACTTGAAGCTGATGCCCGTTTGAATGCAGAGGCTCGGGCATGTACTGGTTCTTTAGCAGTGCATCCAAAATCTAGAGATGTGAAAATAGATACTTTTTCCATTACTTTCCATGGTTGTGAAATGTTACAAGATGCTTTATTGGAATTGAACTGTGGTAGACGATATGGTCTTCTGGGTTTAAATGGAAGTGGAAAATCCACAATTTTGGCAGTACTTGGTAACAGAGAAGTACCCATTCCAGATCATATAGATATTTTCCATTTAACTAGGGAGATGCCTGCTTCTGATAAAACAGCTCTTGAATGTGTTATGGAGGTAGATGAGGAAAGAGTGAGGTTGGAAAAGGTAAGAATTTAAGTTTATAATAATTGTTATAGTACTACCAATTTCTAAGAGTTGATTTGTTATTATTCAGCTCAACAGCTTGCTATTGTTCAAGGTGTGAATTTCCATAAACAAGGGATTATTCCATAAAACAGGTAGATCCTTTGTTTATGGAATTTCACACCTTGCACCCCACTGAGCTGAATATTAATGAATCTCGAAGGAATGTGGTATTACTCTACTTAATTGATTATAGCTAATATATGCTGGAAATCAATTTTACAGTTTGGAATTTATCTAATATTCATGTCCAATGCTTCTAATACAAAAAATATTTTTCTTCCTCAATTAAGTGCTAGTGATTATACAAAAACAGAAATTGATACAGCATAATGAAAAGTGGATGGAAAGTTAGACTCTGCAATGGAATGAAAATCTAAATATATGGCAATTTGGCTAATGCAATAGTTGTTATTTGATAAAAAGAACTATGTGCTAGTATGATTAAGCAAGAGAGTTTGTGGTAAATCATGGCCTTAGACAAGTCTATCAACTTTCCACTATTTTTTTTACCATTTCAATAACTAATATTCATGTTCAGTCATTGCACATCCAATAGCTGTGGTAAAAATATTCAAAATTAAAGCAAAAAATTCCAAATAGATCTTGGAGAACTAGGCATTTGGTACGCAGACAGACAGTCCACTATTTCGAAGCTATAAAATATGAACGTATGAATGTAAGTTAAATCCAGGGTAGCAGAAGAAAACAAAACATGGAGTTTTTATATGTATAGCTTAAACTATTTTAATTAAAAAAAAAAATAATATATAGTGAACTGAGAAACCTAAAACCAATCATAACAATAATTTTGGTGATTACATGCCTACTGTAGTGTTAAAAAATGTAACCTGGATATTGTTGACTACTGTCTGTGGAGGAAAATTGGAACATGACCATGTAATTTTGTTTTACAAAGGATTCGCTATATAAAATAATAACAAAATCTCCTGTAGTATATGCTAAAAATGATAAGCAACGAGGAAATCCTGTGAAATGATATTAGTCTTAGTGATATTAGTGAAAAGATAATAAGAAGCTACTCTGAGATACAGTAAAGAATGAACTAGTGGAGGACACATTTAGGAAATCAACAAAGACCTAATGTACAGTTCAACCAATTACAGGCTCAATTGTTCAAAAATATATAGGAAGACTCCTAAAGAACATATAAAAAATGAAAATATTTAGAATATAAATATAGGCAATGAATAAAGTGGAGAAGTAGATTATAGAAAGATGAAAACTACCTTGGTTGGAAATAGTTGCATTAGATATTAAAAAACTGTGGTAGGTATTGAATTGAGTAGTCCACTTGCAAACACCGCTATGTGTATGAACAATTAATTTGAGTAAAGTAAAAAATACATTTAACTCTTAATCCAAATAGAAAATAAATATTTTGCTTTGTGCTAATTTTGAAGAGATTAATATAGAATCGGTACGAGTCAGATAAAAAAACAGGTGCCAATAATAGTTTTTTTATTTAAATTTCAAAATTGAACATAGACAGTTTTGCATGAGTAATTTTAACTTAAGTAGTTTTGCAGGAGCATTTAATCAACTTAGACAGTTATGAAACAACTAATTGCTAATAAATATAGTAAACATGCCATGTGCCATTGTACACAAAGAGAATATTAAATGTTTTTAATCTTAACATTAAACTCTTAAGTCTACATTATCTTGCATTACAGTATCTTCATTGTCAGTTTCTTCAGGAGCACTATCACTTTGGTCCCCTTGAAGGAAAAGAAAATCAAAAGTAATCCAATCTTCACCAAATGCTTAATGCTTAATGAAAAGGCCTTTTATGTCTTGTAATTTTGCTGGAACTCCAACATCCATGATGGTAGGTTCCATATTTTCGAAGGATTTGCCCCTTGTATAAACATTTCTGTAACTCAACAGCTCAGATGCATAGTGTGGCTCTTCTTGAATTGCAATTTTGTTATTTTTATCCTTTCTTAAAAAGAATCTCTTAGAGGCCTTGAATTGAAAATGCCATAAACCAGGTACCTTCACTACATCTTTAATGGTAGTTTTCCAATCATAGAAATTAAAAATTCAACTTAAAACAGAAGCACTACGACACATCAAAAAAGTTACAGTGACATACCCTGTTGTTGGACATTCTTTTTTACCCCCTGACCGAGTTTTTGGAAATATAGAAAGAGAAATACGACCTATTGAAGTAATTGGCGAACCTGACACATACTTCGATATTTTTAAGAAATATGGTATGGTTTTAATATCTGATTGTATTTATCAGAATTACATTAACTTTCACGCCCCATTCCAAATTATGCAGCGCTTCTTTAAATATTCTATCTGAATATAAATTAAATAACAGTGGGGATAGTATACAACCCTGTCTGACACCTCTTTGTATTTTACATATTTCTGTCGATTTTACTATATATACTTTAGTTTATTTTTTACTTTGTCTTGATTTTTTACTGGTAAATTTTTTAATAGTTGGCAGAAGAGTTAGTTGCATGTGAAGATGATGAATCTCAGGAACAACTAATGGATATCTATGAGAGATTGGATGATATGGCAGCTGATACAGCCGAAGCAAGAGCTGCTAATATTCTACATGGTCTTGGTTTTACCAGAGAAATGCAGAATAAAAAGACGAAAGATTTCAGCGGAGGCTGGAGAATGCGTATTGCACTAGCTAGAGCTCTTTATGTCAAGCCACATCTTCTATTATTAGATGAACCTACCAACCATTTGGATTTGGATGCCTGTGTATGGTTAGAAGAGGAATTAAGAAAGTAAGGACTTAAATTTAAAATATATTTCATTTATTTATGTAGTACAAAATCTGATGTTCACAGAATATGACAAATCACAATCACTAACAATGTTTTTAAGATATTTTATAGTATCTGGATTTCTTATGTAAGTGACATTGGTCTCTTCATATATATACTGCTATATTTTGTTTCAGGAAGTTAAAATTCTGGTTAAATTTTAAGGCATATATACAAACGCATTTGCATTCCTGTAATGAAATGTAATCATAATTCCAGCTAATGAAAAGATTTTCTGAAAATTGTCCATTTGCTCTTGAACAAAAAAAAAATTATAAAAAGAAATATACTTGTACAAGAAATAATAAATACTGTCATCTGAAATTTAATTACATTAGGAAAAGATATGTTTTCGATGTGATATTTGTAAAATAAAACTTCATCAAGAATTAGTCAGTATTAGAGATATTTTTATTTTTAGTTACAAGAGAATATTAGTGTTGATATCACATTCGCAAGATTTCTTAAATGGTGTATGCACAAACATAATACACATAAATAAAAAAAGGCTCAAATATTATACCGGCAATTATGATGCCTTTGTTAGGACTAGAATGGAACTTTTGGAAAATCAAATGAAACAGTATAATTGGGAACAAGATCAAATCAACCATATGAAGGTAAGTAAAAGATAGACTTTTAAATATTGTTCATTGTTACAATAATCAACATAAAAAAAATATAAAACTAACTACAGTCTTACATTTGTTACTCTGACTTATTTAGTAATCTAACAATCTCATGACGCTCATGGAAGGAACATATTATTTAATGCTGAAAACAATAATGTCTCACAAAAATATGTTGATGAAAAAATTGTTAGCGAAGCCGTTGCTAAATCTTGGTATAAGTGTCATTTAATCTGTTCCAAGACTTCAAAATTTCTTCTTCTTAGTTGTCTCACTTTTATCATCCAAATGATTTCGTTCCATATTTTCAACTACAGATCCTAACTTAACAAATCCTTGAATCAAATATTCAAGAATTTTTATTCTGAAAATATATCAACTGCTTCTCTAAATTGTTAATTTGCTTCCATTGAATTTCAAAGTATTGTAATTAACTACATTAAGATACTTATTATAATTGTCTGTTCTAAGCTTCTAAACTGTTGAATTAATAGTTATTATATTCTAATACAGAAGTATGGACTCCATTTCACAGGGTGCTATTGCCTTTTTGAAATATTTCTTTGTTTATTTCTATATTTTAGTTTCAATATCTCGCTTGAAATTTAAATTTACTTTGAAAAGATTTGTGGTATCAAACAATATCAATACATTTCCAAACTTTGTAATTTTAAGTTAAGTTCATTCATATCAACAGAGAGGTCAGTAAAGAACATTCAATTGCTGGTCCAGATATGATTCTTGACCTAAGGAACATTTATTAGATCTTTATTTTTAATACATAAATGCTAAAATTTTGTCAAAACGCTCCACAAATCTCTTCAATACTTTCCCTTGACTCAAATGTCTCATATTATTGAACATTAATAGTCCACAGTGGAATGATTCAACTTCCAGTAAAAACACAGAAAAATCTCGTTTGTAAGTGGCTGGGCAACTGTAAAATTCACTATTTTTGTTACAACATTATATCATTTAGTTCTGAAAATCACAACACTTCCTGATAGATAATGCAATAGAAAAGGAACAGCTGGATGCCCCCATAAAAAAAATAGAGATATCAATGATTAAATGTTTTTGTAACAATGTTGCACTTTTCAATTCCCAATGTACCTATTGACACTGATTCTAAAGTTATGTTTAGATCTGACACTTGATTGCATGAATTTTGTATAAATCTTTACTAATGTAAATAGTGAAAAATTTATATCAGCGGTATATATTTCAATCGACACATCTATAATAGTAGATCAAAACTAAAAAACTTAGTAGGTACTCCCACAATTGCAAAAGCCAAGCAGCCTACTGTAGTATGCAACTAAATTTCTACAATTTTACTATAGTTAAAGGAAGTTCCAAGGAAAAATTGAATCTATCTTAGATCATGTGTATGGACATACTGGATTATCCGAAAGGTCCAATGAAATAGCGTCAGCTCTCTACCATACCTTCACAACATTTGAATTTAGTAACAATGCAAAAATTGTTTGTTTGTTCTGTGATGGCTGTGAGTAAGAACTCCACGGTCATAGAAATGTTACCAAACTGGCTATTTTGAGTCTCTCAGTTATAGAAAAAGTTCAAGTAATTTTCCCAATTGTAAGACATTCATAAATTTCGCCAGACAGACTTTTTGGCCAAATTGAAAAAACACCTGAAGTTACATGTCCTGAACAGTATTCATTTTTTTATAAAAAGTGTATAGGCTGCTTACCTATTAAATTTCTGCAATGCTGTTGCTCCGAATACTGGTATCACAAGATTCAAACATACCGAAGATATTTCTACGACACAGATAATGACGCGTACCACACTTTACACTGTACATCTTGTTATTTGAACCACGTAACATGACCATCAAGGGCGTCTGTTTGCCGAATGTAGCCGAGTGCACTCAGTGCATACCATAGCTGATGTACATATTCCCAGACTTTGGGATTTTTATATTAATATCAATATAGAAATAAAGTATTTAAATGTTTCTAAACCAAAAGTGAGCTCGCGTGTCAGCACTGACACACGTGTCATAGGTTCGCCATCATTGGTCTACGCAATGCATTTACAATAAGTTTACAATTCAAGTCCAGAAGTTATTGTATGTACAGCGGAAAATAACTCAATATACAGTCCATTAAAATATCGAAAAATCTATTTATTCAACAACAGTAGTGGTAACAGTTATTTTCAATTGAGGTGGTAATTAAGGAGTGACTTTCGTCACCTTACTTTTTTTTGATGGTTGACTTTTACATAAAACAACTAAAATAAAAGTTTTTTCAAGCACTTTAAGAAAGGGTTAGTTTTTCGCGAAAAACCATCTGAAAACGTGTTTTTTTTGTTGTTGAAAAATTGACACTTCATTATATGGGAACATTGACTAGAGTATATTATTAAATAATAAAAACTATAGTTTTATAAAAAAGTAATTATAGTAAAATATAACTTTTTTTTTATTGTAGAACTATATTGCACGATTTGGGCACGGATCAGCAAAGCTTGCGAGACAAGCGCAGTCCAAAGAAAAAACGCTAGCCAAAATGGTAGCTCAGGGTCTAACTGAAAAAGTGGTAAGTGACAAAATTGTCACTTTTTATTTCCCCAGTTGTGGTACTATACCTCCACCAGTGATTATGGTACAAAATGTCAGTTTTAAATATAATGATTCTACACCTTGGATTTATAAAAATTTGGAATTCGGTATAGATCTGGACACTAGGTTAGCATTGGTGGGACCCAATGGAGCAGGAAAGAGTACTCTCTTGAAATTATTATATGGTGATGTGAGTATTAATGTTTTAAATATAAGGTTGAATGTTCGAATAAATGAACTTTGATCAAATAAAAGGCATATATCGAGCACATATATGCCTTTTATTTGATCAAAGTTTATTAATGTTTTGTTTATAATATTTACTATACAATTTTAACTTCTAATTTCACTAAAAATCCTGAAAATATTTTGATGTATATATTTGACACTGAATATTCATATTTTATGAATAAACCGCAACAATTATAATTAAAATCACTTGTTTTTGTCTTTGGCGTTTCAACTTTTAATCCGGAAATCGTTTTTGAAAAACTCCTTGCCAAAAACAATAATACAGTCCGTTTCACCCTTTTTGGCCGAATTTGATATTGAAAACCACCAAAGTAAGATGAAACTGTCAATCTAATGTAATGTTTTTATTAACTTTATTTATTATTATTACAATCTTTTAATTTATTATTAAAATGTGCTAACACTTTATTTATTTATTTACACTAAATGATTTAGTACAGTCTTTAGTAAAGTAACACAATATTAATTTATTTTACAGCTCACGCGATACAACAGTTTATTTTAGACTAAACTTTAAAATCTAACTTATTTATACGGTCCGGCTCTACATCGAAATTCTCGATCTTTCGGCCAGCTTCTGGCAACGCGGCGTCTGCTTTCTATTGTTAGGTTAGGAGACAGTGGCGTAACACTAATTGCCAATGGCGGAGAGAAATATATTTTCAAAATTAGAGCTAAATTCAAATGTATAAATACATAATGTTAATCAACTTGTTTTAGCTTACTCCAACAGAAGGTATGATTAGGAAAAATTCTCATTTACGTATTGCCCGGTACCATCAGCATCTGCACGAACTACTAGATTTAGACCTATCGCCGCTTGAGTATATGATGAAAGAATTTCCGGATATTAAAGAAAAAGAAGAAATGAGAAAAATCATAGGAAGGTATGGTCTTACGGGGCGACAACAGGTAGGTTCACTTATTAATGTAAAAATATTTAAAAAATCTGTCACTTTACTTGATACGAAATACGAAACAAAGTATACAGTGGGTGTCTAAAATTTTTGGGTAACTCAACTCAGTTGCAAATGAACTCTCAATGGCGAAAGAGCGCCATTTTGTAAAATTATTTTAATAAATGGGAATATATGACAAGAAATGTTCATTTGAAACTTTGTTTCATGTCATTTTTAACAATTCAATTATATACGAAAATGGTTGCGTTTCGATTTAATTTGAGCTTCTTACCACTCCCTGACACGTGTTTCTGGGTCTTCCCGTCATCAGAGAGAGCTTGTAAGAAAACTCAAACTAAACCAAAACGCACCGACTACTCTAGCAATTATAGAAAAAATAATTACCAGAGTATGCTACTAGAGACATCTAGTGAGTGATGAAAGATGAAGTTAAATGTGCTATCGACACATTTAACTTCATAATTCAATTATAAAACCATTCAGTCCAAAAACTTCTAAAATATTAATTTCCATTATTATTATAAGTTACAATTTGCGCGTCTTGTTTTTGAACAATAATACTTATATAATTTTTTGAATAACTGAAATAAGTAAGTTCTGTACAAACGTTGCAAAAGCCAATAAGAGTTTCAAAAGGTGCAACACTCCCTTGTGTAAGAATCTAGCTAGTGCTAGGTGTTATATCTAAAAACATAAACTCAAATTAATTGTTGTTTACAACTTAATATGAGACTTTTAACATTAATAGTTAGCTGTGTGACTAATGGTCCAAGACAAAATAAAAAAAAAACAGAAAGGGACACTCCGGGAGTGACCGAGGAGGGGAAGCATAGCTTTCTTATCGTCTACGCACCTAACGATGGCTTTAATTTAATTGATTTTATTTTATTCGATTCAATTCGTTTCGATTCTATTCCATTCGATTCGATACGATTCGATTCAATCATATTTAATTCCATTCGATTCAAATTACGTTGGAAATATTTAAGTATATGGGACAGGAAGGAACTGAAATATTACTACAATGATTTAACAAAATGCGAAGAAATGAACAATTTCCAAAAGGTCGGCAAATAGTACCATTGTTTAAAAGAGGAGACAAGAATGATTCTAGTAATTATAGAGGACTGACCACCATGAATATGTTTGGAAAAGTCATAGATACCAGAATAAGAATATTTTTGTGAGATACCCTTTATGAATCAAAAAGCGGATTTAGAAGTGGAAGAAGCATCCAAGACCGCCATATTTACGGATATACAATTCACAAAAACATTACAAGAGAAAATGAATATGTATCTAAGCTTCTTAAAAATGATCCCCAGACAAATACTATAGAAAAAATAGAAGATAGAGGAATAAATAATAAGAAATTAGTCCAAATTATTAAAGAAATATATAGTAAAATACCAAAGGAGAAATGCGAATATTTCTTGGTTGACCAAACCAAACTTCAGATTTTTGCTTGAATCTGTGCCTTTTATAAATTGCAAGGCAAAACAGATGATGAAAAACATGTAAAAAGAGACATGGGTGATATTTGCACCACAAAGAATTGCATTCACAACATATCTCCTCATATAAGCAAAAATCTTTGGTGAACTGGTTTCTTGTACTCATAAAGAGTAAACCGAAATAAAATAAAAGACAGTTAAAATTTGATTTCACGTACAGTGCCTCTGTATATTCGCATATATGTAATTCATCTTACCAGGATTCTTCAGAGTGACTGGTACAGAAGCTCTAAAAGTGAAACTAAGTCTTTTCCGTCAAAAGAAGCAAGAATAAAATGGCTTCAATATGGACCCTCTAGCGACATCTGAGAATAAAACAGCAAAGTAGAAATGCGAAGATTTCTTGATTGACGAAACAAAACTTCAGATTTTTGCTTTAATCTGTACCTTCTATAAATTACAAGGCAAAAAGATGTAATATGAAATATAGTAATAATATAAATGTAGTTATCAGAAACAGTATGGTGTCAGGAAAATTTAGATCAGAGAGAGGGATAAGACAAAGTAGAAGTTTAAGCCCAACTCTGTTCATAATATACATAGACAGTGTCATAAAGCATGTACCAATAAAACACAAAATTTGATACAGGAACCTACAAAAATTTATATATCCAAAGAAACATTTGCCAATGAGTAATGTTAATTTTCTTTCTATTTCTATCTTGAGCTTCTTGCATCCAATTTGTGGTGATGCGCTTTATATTATCCGTGCATCTACTGAAAACAAGTACAAATATTTAATTAAGTAGGGGCTAGCATTGAAGAAAGGGAGACACGAAACAGAAATTAACAGAACAGAGAAGACATTAAAGTTATACTATACACAATGAGCAACAACTTAAGGAAGAAATAACCAGAGATATGAAAATTGCGTTTAAAACAATATATAGACTGATATTAACATTTAGTTGTGAATCTGGTGCGCAACGAGAGACAAAAAAATAATGTAAGAAATATATACGGAGAGTGGCCAAAATGACCTAAAAATGGAACCATTACTAGGAGTCATTGAACAGCGACAATTAGGTTGGTGGAAATCTTACTTATCATTGTATACTATAATTTCTCCTTTATATAAGAGAAAACGAAGCGAAAATTTTTAATTTTATTTACTAACAATAGATTTAATTTGTTCCAGGTATGTCCTATTAGACAATTATCTGACGGTCAACGATGCAGAGTAGTATTCGCTTGGCTAGCATGGCAAGTACCTCATATGCTTCTACTTGATGAACCTACGAATCACTTGGATATGGAAACGATCGATGCTCTTGCAGATGCTATTAATGAATTTGATGGAGGAATGGTGCTAGTTAGTCACGATTTTAGATTAATCAGTCAGGTAGGTTCAGTTTCAATTTATTTGAAATTGTTTAAAGGATGTTTATTTTATTTCTGAATTCTCATTTTTTAAATACCATTAATTAAAGCCATTAATTATAAAAAATCACAAAATTACAGTCGGGGATACTAACAACTGCACTACCCAGTACGACATTGGAGTCGTGTTAAACACGAAATTGTTACAACACACGAAATTTAAATAATCGTTAAGGTTTCTGAAACTTTTCAATTTTCTGTGAAATTTTCTTTCTTTCCTTAAGGTTGATCTGCACCCCCCAAAAGACAAACCCCAAATTCAAAAAATTTGAAAAAATTTGAGAAGGTATATGTGATGACTAGAAGTATTTTGACAACTTTTAACCAAACTTCATGTTTTCGTTTTTGAAAAAACTCAAAAAAAACTACTTTTTTCCAAGTATAAAGCGGGAAAACCAAACATAGGATTTTCTTAATTTTTTTACAGCATCAAGATATGATTATAAGAAATACTTATGAATTTTTTGAAAATTTTTGAATTTACAGTTTTGTTCCAATAGGAAAAAATAATATGTTTCGGCTTATAATAAAGTTACCGGTAAGAAACCGAAAAATTTTTTAATAACGACATATATAAAACTGTAAAAGTGAACAAAAAGTTAAATATTTTTTCCTAAACATATGAAAAATCTCGTTAAACAAGAATTATGTCTTGAACTGCCGCCTTCAAATTGTAATGTAGGGAGATGGCTCCATCTGAAGCAATGCTAGTATTTATCATCGATAGATAGCATTACGTTCGGCTTCGAAACGCTTCAAGCGAAACGTCACACTAACAGGGTTGCCATATTAATTACTTTGTACAACACTTTGCCAGATAACAACAAAATTTAATAGGAATGTTATCGGTTTGAACTTTGAACCGGTCATGCTGAAACTAACAGAGTTACAGAATAGTAGATACTGCAACTTTTATTTTGAAAGTAGGATATCATAAAATTTACACTCTATAAGTAATATATCTATAAAAAACCTATTTAGTTTTAAAAACCTATTTAGGCGTTTTTAGTTAATTATTTTAGTATTTATAAAAATAGTGTTTCTTGCATAACCAGTGGCGTACACAGAATTTGTCTGAGGGGGGGGGGTTTGAAATTTTTTTATGCTACCTCCATTTTGAGTCCCTAAAATTTGGGTTTTAGTTTAATTTAAAGTACTAAAGATAGCAGTGCCAAAGATTCAGGTATCTATTATCCTGCCTGCCAACTAAAACCACCCTCTCTTACTTGTGTGCATTTGACTGTCGCACGTACCATACTCCGAAAGTGGGGTGAAGACATTTTTGGAACACTCCCTTCTCTTATCTAAATCTTATCTATTGTTCTGAAACTATTTTCTTGTGGCTTTTAGAGTAATTACTATTTTAATGGGAATAAGCCAACTTGTAAATACAATACATTTTGGAGACGGCTATCGCCGTATTCCCGTTTTTCTCCGCCAATCCTGCCGGTTTAAGGCATGCTCCTCCTCCAAACCTTTCGATTCCATCGCTCTTCTAATTCCTTCATTCCATGAGCGTCAAATTCTACCTCTTTTTCTTCTTCCAGGGGGCATCCATTTGTGAAGTTTTTGGGGCCAACGTTCGTCAGGCATTCTCAATAGGTGTCCAAACCATTTTGAACCTCTTTTTTTCTATTCTGTCAATGACCGTTTCTGTAGCGTTGGTCTTCCTTTCCTGGCTTGATGTTCTAGCACTTCTTCTCAAATAATCCATTTCAACTGCTAACAATCTTCTCTTCAGGTCTGCATTGACAATTGTCCATACTTCAGAGCCATAACAAAGAACTGATTCAACCATGGTTTGCCCTATTCTTTTTTTGTTCCTTTTGGAAATGTTGCGATCCCATCATAAGGAGTTCAGACATCCTACAATTTTACGTCTCTGAGTAATTCGGTGTTTAATTTCGGTTTTTCCCAAGCCGTTCTTAGCAATGAGTGCACTTAAATATTTAAATTTTTCCACTTGTTTGATTTCCACTTCCTCGTCGATCAACACTCCAAACCTTGCATCTGAATTGATAACTAAATATTCTGTTTTCTTCATGCTGACTTGTAACCCACATTTTACATATTCTCTGTATAGACGCTTTATCATAAATTCTAGATCATAAAAATCTTGAGCTAGGACGACTTGGTCTTCCGCAAAGTTTAGGGAGCTTCTTCTTTCTTTTTAATGACTGCTCGGATGTAATTGTGAACATTATTCCATCCCTCCGTACTTCCAGTCATCTTCACGATCATCTCTCTTACAGTCACAGGGTTCATACCTATTTCTTTCTCTATTTCTCTCCACTGTACATCTATTACACTCCAGCATTGTGTGAGTAACAATGTCGGAATATTCGCAGTATAGGCATTTATCTGTATCTGTCTTTCTGAACCTATGAAGATACGCCCTAAAACAGACAATCTAACCAGTCCCCTTAGGCTCGGGATCAGCATCTTGGTCCACTGGGCAACATCTTCCTTGTTGTTCTCCTCTTCTTGCCATCTTTCCATTGATCTTTTCCTTTCTTCTTTTTTTTATAGCTGTTGTCAAATGCTCTCTTCTCTCATAGAGATGTCTCTTTTCTACTGCTAGCACATGCAGAGAAACACAACCCGTGATAGTCCACAATGTCTACCACCTGTCTACTTTTGTTATAAGCCTAATATTAGATATGTATATCTAATATCATATTGTGTATCTATACAATAATTATTGTGTTCTGCATATTTAACGTGATAATTTAATTATTCAATTAGCGTTGTTGGATTTTTTGTATTGTGTGTGAAAGTCAAGTTACATTTTCCTACTATTCTTTATATATTTTTTTACTGGTAAGATAGAAATCTTTATTAACATCAAAAATGGGTGCCATATTAGAATTATTTGAACTGGATTGCTGGTGTAATAATTATAGAAGGTATTTCAAACGAACTTGTTCATATTCGTATTCATATTCAATGTCTAAATATTGCACAAGAAGAAGTTATAAGAATAACTAGGACAAAATCGAAGTCACTAAGAATCGTCTGTAATAGTTGCTATACATTCTAAGATCAGTTTAATAAATTATCTGATTTAATTTCTAAGTTATCAGATAGATTCGCATCGATTAAGGATTGTCTCAAGGCCTTGGAACAACTTTCTCAAAGTAACTCAATTGAGTAACTCGAGGATTGTAACAAGAAGCAAATATTCGTTATCAGTTTTCACGTTTTTCCGTTTTTCGTATTGGCAGGTTAACAATAGTAATAAGCCTAGGCCATTAACGGTTAAATTTGCAGATAATAATAGTCCATTATTTATGTTGCACAATTAGATGAGGTGGTTAAGAACCAAATTTTCTAAAGTTCAATTTTAAAGGATGACATAACTAAATATCAACTAAACTATTTGAATCAATGGCGAGAGGAACTGGAAAAATATAAAGTACTTAACAAAGAACTAACAATAAAGTATATTAATAAAGTTTCAACTATTATTAGTACTAACCAACAAAATGCCGCAAAAAAACGAATAAAGACAACAACCAATATTTTTTAGACCAATATTGCTTCTTTACATGCTAAGTTTTTTGACTTTTTGTCATTTAAATCTTCTCATGCCGATATTCATATTTCCGATATACATAATATGTTTGGGATGTAGTTCCTCTGAAGTCGCTACGGGAAGTTAATGATTTTGGTGTTACGGTCAACCAAACATTAAGTTGGTCTACTCAAACAGCAAAAATAGTTAGTAAAGCGAACTCTGATTTATACTTTATATCAAAAGCTTTTCATAGAATGTCTCCGGACTTGTTTTTATAGTAGAAGCTACTAGTTTAAATAGTTTCAAAAACAAGTTTGATGAAAACGAACAGAATATTGTACCTAGCCTTATATTGTTTGTATTTTTTTTCTTCTATTTATATCTTTCCTAACCCAGGGAATAACTTATTTAATTCCCAAAGATCAAAATAACACTCAAGATCCAACCAAGTACCGCCCAATTACTTGTCTTCCAACTCTGTATAAATTGGTCACATCCTGTGTAGCCCGGCCTATCAACCTTATCATCTATTGTATATGGATGATTTAAAACTATTAGCTTCCACTCGAAGCCACCTGGATCAGATGCTAAGAACAGTAGAAAATTTCTCTAATGATATTAGTATGCACTTCGGTCTTGACAAGTGCCGTATAATCAAAGAAAAGGTTCAGCCCGGCTGATTCGATATGCAAAACGGCCAGAACATCGAGGCCATCGGTGAAAATGATATGTATAAATACCTAGGAATAAGGCAAGCGCGGAAGATTGACCATAAGCAAATAAAAACTGAGATAACTACTGAGTTTATACGAAGGGTAAAACAGGTGCTTCGTTTACACCTTAACAGTAAAAATTTGTTTAAGGCACTAAACATCTACGCATGTTCCGCGCTTAGCTATTCATTTGGTATTGTTAAGTGGACAAAAACGGATATAAAAAATCCACAAGGAAAATAAATTCCTGTAGCTGGCTGTATACCATGTAACACAAAAAGAGGTTTAATCTTGATATAGAATTTTTGATATAGAAAATCTTCAGCGAAAAGTATGAACACACCTCACCAAGACACAAAAACACCATCCTCGAAGTGCAGTAGAAAGAACGACATTACCGCGGTATTTCGGAGGACGAGGACTTATGGATGTAAGTGAGCAACTCGAAAAACAAATTACTGATTTAAGAACTTATTTTCAGGTGCAAGCTGAGACATCTACTTTACATTGCGCGATTTGTGCAGTAGATCACAACACCGATCTAACTGAGGGAACCAGAAATGCGCATAAACCATCTTATTAAGGACGAAAAAATGCGCACCTGGATGGGTAAACCTCTGCACGGGCGACATCCCATTGAGGTCACTCAAGACCATGTCGACAATATAGCGTCGAACTATTGGCTGACATCAGGAAAGATGTTCCCTGAAACAGAAGATTCACTACTGGCCATTCAGGATCACGTTATACCAACCAAAAATTACCTGAAATATATCGTCAAAGACCCTCAGGTCCAGAATGACAAATGCCGATATGGATGTTAAGCTCAGGAAACCATCCAACATCTTACCGGGGCTGTCAGGCATTTGCTGCAACTGAATATAAGGAACGGCACAACTCACTAAGAAAGATCATTCATCAAGAGATAGCTATCAAACTGGGACTTCTTCAAACAAACCATCTTCCATATTATCAATACGTTCCTGAGAGTATACTTGACAATGACAACTACTAGCTATACTGGGACCGCACTGTGCTCACAGAACAAATAGTGGCACATAATAGACCAGATCTCATACACTAAAGAGACAAACAACATTAATTGATGTGGCGATACCCAACAACAATAATCTTCGTGTTAAACAGAACGAAAAAATCGCCAAGTACAGGGATCTGGAAATTCAAATACGAAGACAGTGGAGAATGGAAAGTACCCAGACAATACCTATTATTCTCTCTACTACTGGAGTCATTCCAAAGAAACTCCTAGAAAACATAAAAAAGCTAGGTCTGAATGAACATCTCTACAAGACTATGCAGAAAGCTGTAGTACTCTCAACGTCCAGATGTGTACGAAAATTTTTGGGAGATACTCCAACATACCAACCCACCTAGGGCTCGATAACACGGAAAGAGTCCCGCCAGAGCTCAATCCTTTTGATACCGTAGGTATCTGGGATGAGTGAATTTTCCCCTTAGATGGAGTGTGAGCCGTATGACTAAATCTGGGATACTAATACTCAAAAGCAAACTTAATTCCAAGCACATAGTAAAAGCAATAAACACATACGCAATACCACTTTTCACATACTCATTTGGCTTTATAAAATGGTCGAATACGGAAACTGAAGAACTAATTATAGACCAAATAGAACCGTGATAACTAAATAGGCATCAACTACCCCAAATCGTACATCCAACGCATGACACTACCACGCACACAAGGTGAGAGAAGAACATCGTGTTTTGGAAATATCATTCACTACTTAAAGATAAAAACCAGCAAAAAACAAAGACAAAAATATATAGAGCAGCAATTAGACCGGTGATAGCATACGTAGCAAAAGTAATATGTCTTACGAAAATGGATATAAAGAAAATAAAAATATAAATAAAAAGTAAAATATAAAGAAAAAGTAAGAATTATTAAAAGCAAAATGAAAAGAATAAACAGCCCAATAAAGCCCGAACAAGGAGAATATAGAAGACTAATGAAGCATGAAATAAGAAATAGAAATATAACCGAAGGGGAAGACATAGTGAAATTTATTAATCCACACAGACTGAGATGGTTCGGACACATACAAAGAAGAAAAAAGGCGCACTAATAAGGAAGATAACAAACCTGAAACCAGTAATAAACAGACCAAAAGAAAGACATGTTCGCATGTTTTAAATAACATTTTTGACGATTGACCATTTTTCATATAAATCCCACTAAAATATTTAATAATACTAGATAATTTAATTTTTAACTATCAACAAAAATCTAATATATAATTGCATGTATAAATTTAATGGTAATACGATATTCACAGATAGTGCCGCTAAGTACCTCTTTGTCGATAAAAATGTTTACATAATAAATATGTGTCATTTTTCAATGATATTGTGTGGATTATGTTCTTGCAAATGCGTAACTTTAATATATTCCGATTGACACAGCGGAGCAGTAAAATATTATACATAAAGATGTTGTTAAAGATATCTTTGCTTACTTGGTCTACTAGGTATTTGATAAAATTACTGTCTACACAACTTGACAACTCAGCCAATGGATATAATGATAGAAAACTGTAATTTATATTAGGGTTTGAAAATATTACAGAGTCATCATGTAGAAATCTACGATTAAGTTAAAAAAATTACCACAGTAGTATGCCGCAGTAGAGCCATCTCTAGGATCAGAAACAAATTAATCGAGGGTGAAGATCAACCTTAAGAACCGTAATCGGTAGAAAGGTTTGCACTGCCCGTCGCATGCGACGGGGGATCCAATCAATTGTCATAACAGCACAGTAGTATTAAACTGTGTCTACAGTCAGTCATTCAATTTTTAAAATAATAAACTTTTTGCATATAATCCAAGTAAATATAAAGTATGATCTAGTGCACTTGTGACCTGACATCATGTTTTTTTTTACTATACCCTATATACAGGGTGAGTCATAACTATTGGGACATAGACTAAGGACAGGTTATTTGGACCAAAATATGGCTATTGGGCCAAATATGCCTTAATAAAATGTTGCTGAGAAAAAAGATACAGGGTGTTAAAGTTAATTTTTGTTTTTCGTTTTTGGCTAATAGTTTCCCTGTATATTTATAAATTGCTATCAAAATTGGCACAGAGGCATAATCTTAGACAAGAAATAGTATTTTATTTACAATTCCACTATCAAATACCAAACTAATAAACAAAGTTGCAACTAACGTAAGGTTTCCGTTTTGAGGATAAATCAAAACTAAACACACTTTAACTTAAAAGAACTCACAAAAACTCAAACTAAATGTTCTACATGGTCTCCTCCGATTTCTATGCCTTTTCTAATTCTTTTTATAAAAGATTTTCGGACGTTAAAAAAAATATTATTCTGTCCCCTGTGTATTAATTTCATTGGCATAAACTAAGGACTTCATATGTCCCCAAAAATAAAAATCTAGCGGGTTGTACTCAGGACTTCTTGGTGGCCATTGAAAATCACTGCCTCTGCCAATCCATCGTTGAGGAAATACGTCATTAAGTTGATTTCTAACAGCTAATGAAAAATGAGGTGGCGCTCCATCCTGCATAAACCACATTTTTCTTCTTACATCCAGTGACAGATCATCTAAAATATCACTAAGAGTATTTTTCAAAAAGAATAAATAAGAATCTCCATTTAAATTCGGAGGAAGAACATAAGGCCCTAGTAGTTGGTCGCCTATAATGCCACACCAAATATTCAATTTAAACTCATGCTGAAAATGTCTAGCTTTAATAGCATGCGGGTTTTTTTCTTCCCAATAATGACTATTTCGCCAATTAAAAACCCCTCGTCTGGTAAAAGTTGTTTCGTCGGTGAACATAATATTCTTAATAAAGTGTCTGTCATTGCGATGTTTATTCAGAATACGTTGGCAAAACTGTAACCGTCGTGGAAGATCTGTTGGAAGTAAATTTTGAACAGGAGTGAAGTGATAAGGATGGAGGTTCTGTTTTTTTTTTAGAATTCTAACAATAGACGACTGACTATCCTGTTGCTGCTGATAGATGTCGTGAACTTATTTCAGGATTTTCATCTACTCGAACCAAAAGTTCATCTTTTTGATTAGGTGTGATTTGTTTCGGTCGACCACCCCGATTTTTAGTGTGAAATGACCCAGTTTCACCTAAACTACGATATAATCTTGCAAAAGTTTTGTGATTTGGTTGCCTTCTGTTTGCGTATAACATTCCATACCTTCTGGCTGCCGAGCGACCGCAAAAATTTTCTTGTGCGTAAACGCAAATCGTATCTCGCATTTCTTCATTAGTAAAATGGTTGTGACGAGGCATTTCAATCAAAAAAAGTAATGATTACTTTTAAAAAATGCAACATTACACTACACTGTCACATCAAAAATAATTTACTCTGAACAAATGACATTTACCAACAACAATTATCTGACAGTCCAAAGCATACTTTTCATAAATGAAATAATATTTGAAATCCTTTTTTAAGACTCGAAGCAGTTCGACTGCGTTTTTATCGAAAACGGTTGAAATTATCATGTTTAAACAAGAGTACCAATTTTACGTAAAAATGATGTTTACGTCATATTTTTTTTTTTTTTTTTAATAAAAATTAATAAAAAGTTTCATCAGAAAAAGTTTAGACTCAATTTGATCATTAGGAATGATCCACGTGGCGCCCTCTATGACAAAACGTAAAATTGTAAATACTATTTCTTGTCTAAGATTATGCCTCTGTGTCAATTTTGATAGCAATTTATAAATATACAGGGAAACTATTAGCAAAAAACGAAAAACAAAAATTAACTTTACCACCCTGTATCTTTTTTCTCAGCAACATTTTATTAAGGCATATTTGGCCCAATAGCCATATTTTGGTCCAAATAATCTGTCCTTAGTCTATGTCCCAATAGTTATGACTCACCCTGTATATATATATATATATATATATATATATATATATATATATATATATATATATATATATATATGAAAATTACTGAGTTCTCGGGAAGAACCGCGTTGAGAATTTAAAACTCGACGTTTCGGCACCCATTTTGGAGCCATTATCAAGAGGGATACGGTTCGGTTCGAGTTCGGGGTCTCAATCTGCCTACTCCCCTCACTCGAGACGTACCAGTATCGTGTTCTATATTGCAAGAACTGTCTCTCGGCACTGAGGTCTCAATCTGCCTACTCCCCAGTGTCGAGTGACAGCCGGTCTTACCCTGTGTGGCTGCTTTTATACTCGCTGTATGCGCGGGAACGGTATGCGCTGACGTGGTCTGAACTGACGTGGCCTGAGCGGTGTGGGCGGGAGGTCGCTGAAGAAGGGGTCGCCATGTTGCCGGCAATCGTTTCGCGTCATCGCGCGTGTTCAAGCTGTGAGGCCGTTTTTCGATTTCGATAGCTTCACGAATGATTCTCGCTTTTAATGAGCGGATGGGAGCGATGGTTTTTGCTTTTTCGAAATCTATTTTGTGGCCTGTCTGAATATGATGTTGGGCTAGGGCTGAAGTGGTATCGGAATGTTTGACTGATAGAGAATGTTCGTAAATACGGTTATGGATTCGTCGGTTTGTCTGTCCTACGTATGTACGTGGGCAACTGGAACAAGCTATCTCGTAGACACCATGGTCTTCATTGGGGATTTGGTCTTTTACGGATCTAACGAGATTGGACAATTTGGAGTGAGTGGTGAAGATGGTTTTGATATTAAGAGGAATAAGAGTTCTACTGATCTTGTCAGTGACACCTTTAATAAAAGGTAGAAAGATTTTTGGGTTGATCCGGCGGCAAGGTTTCTTTTTTGGATGGAATGGGGTTTAGAAGTTTTTGAATGCTTCTATTGATTTGGGTTTTGTGGTAGCCGTTTTGTAGGAGTGTTTGTCTTATTGAATTGATTTCGGATGACCTGTGATTGTTGTCGCTAAGTCTTATGGAACGGGAAATAAGAGTGTTGATGACTGAATTAAGTTGGGCGGGGTGATGATGTGACTGGGCATTGAGATAGCGGTTTGTGTGAGTGGGTTTCCGGTACACGGAATAGGAAAAACTGTGAGGTGGATTTTTCTGAATAAGAACATCAAGGAATGGCAAAGACGCTTCAGACTCAACTTCCATCGTGAATTGAATGCTGGGATGTATTCCATTCAGGTGGGAGAGGAAGAGATCTAATGTGTCTTTACCATGGGGCCAAATGACAAAGGTGTCATCAACGTACCGTAACCAGCAGGTGGGTTTGAGATTTGACGAGGACAAGGCTACTGTTTCGAAATGTTCCATGTATATATCTGCTATTACGGGAGAGAGGGGCGATCCCATTGGGGCACCTTTGATTTGACGATAGAAACGATTTTGGAACGTGAAATATGTATTAGACATGCAGTGTTTTATAAGAGATAATGTGTCTTGGGGAATTTGATGTTTAGAGTCCAAGATGGAAATGGTTTCATCGATGGGAATGTTGGTGAATAAAGAGACAATGTCAAAACTGACTAGTATGTCTGAGGGCGAAATAGAAAAGTTTTTCAGAAGATCAATGAAATGAAAAGAGTTTTTGACAAAGGACGAGGCGTTTTCGGCTAATGGTTGTAAGGATGAAGCGAGATGTTTTGCCAATTTCTGAGTGGGACAGTTGTATGCACTGACGATGGGTCTTAGGGGAACATTGGGCTTATGGATTTTTGGAAGGCCGTATATCTTTGGAATTCGGGATGATTTTTCTCTGGGTATAAGAGATTTTTTGAGGTCTGGAGATAGAGTAGACTTATTTATAATGGATTTGGTCGTTTTTTCTAGATATGTGGTTGGATCATTTGGGACATGTTTGTATTCTGTGGAATTCAGAAGTTCGGACATTTTATCGAAATAGTTAGAAGAGTTGAGAATGACGGTGGCATTACCTTTGTCGACCGGAAGGATGACGATGTCAGGGTTGTTGTAAAGTTCTTTGAGGGCACGTCTTTCTGAAAGACTGATATTTGAAGGTGGCGGTTTGGAAGTACGGAGAATTCTGGCGACATCTTGTCTGGCAACTTCGGCTTGGTCGGAAGGAAGATGGGAAATAGCTTCTTCAGTTTGACAAATAATTTTCTCAGTTGGAATGGAAAGAGGAGTGACAGAGAAATTGAAGCCTTTTGACAGAGCTTTGGTAGCTGAATCGGATATGTGAATATCTGAGAAATTATGGACAACAGTAGAAGGTTGTTGATTTGAAACGGGCGGTGGATTTTGCTGAGAGATAAGTTGGTCCAGTTTGCGTTTCTGGGTTTGGGTTTTGTTGTCAGAAATGTGTTGGGCTTTTTGGTGAGAAAGACGATCGAAAGTGTCCCATAATAATGGATGGATATTGAAAGAGTGGATGTCATTGTAGGTTTTAAGAAGTTGGGAATTTGTTGTATCTAAGTTGCGTCGGGTGGAATGAATTGAATTTCTAAGAAGCGAAAAACCAGTGGCTCTGAGAATTTTGGAAATTGATGAAGATTTGGTGTGATGTTTAACTTGTAAAGATTTTGGAATGACTTGATGGTCACGACATGATTTAAGAAAAGCAAGATCACAGAGAAGACGGTATTTGCGTGTTAGAAGATTAGAAAAAGATTTGGTAAGAATGAAAAATTCCTCCCCGTAGAGGCGAATAAAATGTTCGGATAAGTTTCCGCGGTCAGATGAATGAAAATTACTGAGTTCTCGGGAAGAACCGCGTTGAGAATTTAAAACTCGACGTTTCGGCACCCATTTTGGAGCCATTATCAAGAGGGATACGGTTCGGTTCGAGTTCGGGGTCTCAATCTGCCTACTCCCCTCACTCGAGACGTACCAGTATCGTGTTCTATATTGCAAGAACTGTCTCTCGGCACTGAGGTCTCAATCTGCCTACTCCCCAGTGTCGAGTGACAGCCGGTCTTACCCTGTGTGGCTGCTTTTATACTCGCTGTATGCGCGGGAACGGTATGCGCTGACGTGGTCTGAACTGACGTGGCCTGAGCGGTGTGGGCGGGAGGTCGCTGAAGAAGGGGTCGCCATGTTGCCGGCAATCGTTTCGCGTCATCGCGCGTGTTCAAGCTGTGAGGCCGTTTTTCGATTTCGAAAGCTTCACGAATGATTCTCGCTTTTAATGAGCGGATGGGAGCGATGGTTTTTGCTTTTTCGAAATCTATTTTGTGGCCTGTCTGAATATGATGTTGGGCTAGGGCTGAAGTGGTATCGGAATGTTTGACTGATAGAGAATGTTCGTAAATACGGTTATGGATTCGTCGGTTTGTCTGTCCTACGTATGTACGTGGGCAACTGGAACAAGCTATCTCGTAGACACCATGGTAATGATAATGTTCTTGATAATGGTTCTTGATAATGGCTCCAAAATGGGTGCCGAAACGTCGAGTTTTAAATTCTCAACGCGGTTCTTCCCGAGAACTCAGTAATTTTCATTCATCTGACCGCGGAAACTTATCCGAACATTTTATTCGCCTCTACGGGGAGGAATTTTTCATTCTTACCAAATCTTTTTCTAATCTTCTAACACGCAAATACCGTCTTCTCTGTGATCTTGCTTTTCTTAAATCATGTCGTGACCATCAAGTCATTCCAAAATCTTTACAAGTTAAACATCACACCAAATCTTCATCAATTTCCAAAATTCTCAGAGCCACTGGTTTTTCGCTTCTTAGAAATTCAATTCATTCCACCCGACGCAACTTAGATACAACAAATTCCCAACTTCTTAAAACCTACAATGACATCCACTCTTTCAATATCCATCCATTATTATGGGACACTTTCGATCGTCTTTCTCACCAAAAAGCCCAACACATTTCTGACAACAAAACCCAAACCCAGAAACGCAAACTGGACCAACTTATCTCTCAGCAAAATCCACCGCCCGTTTCAAATCAACAACCTTCTACTGTTGTCCATAATTTCTCAGATATTCACATATCCGATTCAGCTACCAAAGCTCTGTCAAAAGGCTTCAATTTCTCTGTCACTCCTCTTTCCATTCCAACTGAGAAAATTATTTGTCAAACTGAAGAAGCTATTTCCCATCTTCCTTCCGACCAAGCCGAAGTTGCCAGACAAGATGTCGCCAGAATTCTCCGTACTTCCAAACCGCCACCTTCAAATATCAGTCTTTCAGAAAGACGTGCCCTCAAAGAACTTTACAACAACCCTGACATCGTCATCCTTCCGGTCGACAAAGGTAATGCCACCGTCATTCTCAACTCTTCTAACTATTTCGATAAAATGTCCGAACTTCTGAATTCCACAGAATACAAACATGTCCCAAATGATCCAACCACATATCTAGAAAAAACGACCAAATCCATTATAAATAAGTCTACTCTATCTCCAGACCTCAAAAAATCTCTTATACCCAGAGAAAAATCATCCCGAATTCCAAAGATATACGGCCTTCCAAAAATCCATAAGCCCAATGTTCCCCTAAGACCCATCGTCAGTGCATACAACTGTCCCACTCAGAAATTGGCAAAACATCTCGCTTCATCCTTACAACCATTAGCCGAAAACGCCTCGTCCTTTGTCAAAAACTCTTTTCATTTCATTGATCTTCTGAAAAACTTTTCTATTTCGCCCTCAGACATACTAGTCAGTTTTGACATTGTCTCTTTATTCACCAACATTCCCATCGATGAAACCATTTCCATCTTGGACTCTAAACATCAAATTCCCCAAGACACATTATCTCTTATAAAACACTGCATGTCTAATACATATTTCACGTTCCAAAATCGTTTCTATCGTCAAATCAAAGGTGCCCCAATGGGATCGCCCCTCTCTCCCGTAATAGCAGATATATACATGGAACATTTCGAAACAGTAGCCTTGTCCTCGTCAAATCTCAAACCCACCTGCTGGTTACGGTACGTTGATGACACCTTTGTCATTTGGCCCCATGGTAAAGACACATTAGATCTCTTCCTCTCCCACCTGAATGGAATACATCCCAGCATTCAATTCACGATGGAAGTTGAGTCTGAAGCGTCTTTGCCATTCCTTGATGTTCTTATTCAGAAAAATCCACCTCACAGTTTTTCCTATTCCGTGTACCGGAAACCCACTCACACAAACCGCTATCTCAATGCCCAGTCACATCATCACCCCGCCCAACTTAATTCAGTCATCAACACTCTTATTTCCCGTTCCATAAGACTTAGCGACAACAATCACAGGTCATCCGAAATCAATTCAATAAGACAAACACTCCTACAAAACGGCTACCACAAAACCCAAATCAATAGAAGCATTCAAAAACTTCTAAACCCCATTCCATCCAAAAAAGAAACCTTGCCGCCGGATCAACCCAAAATCTTTCTACCTTTTATTAAAGGTGTCACTGACAAGATCAGTAGAACTCTTATTCCTCTTAATATCAAAACCATCTTCACCACTCACTCCAAATTGTCCAATCTCGTTAGATCCGTAAAAGACCAAATCCCCAATGAAGACCATGGTGTCTACGAGATAGCTTGTTCCAGTTGCCCACGTACATACGTAGGACAGACAAACCGACGAATCCATAACCGTATTTACGAACATTCTCTATCAGTCAAACATTCCGATACCACTTCAGCCCTAGCCCAACATCATATTCAGACAGGCCACAAAATAGATTTCGAAAAAGCAAAAACCATCGCTCCCATCCGCTCATTAAAAGCGAGAATCATTCGTGAAGCTATCGAAATCGAAAAACGGCCTCACAGCTTGAACACGCGCGATGACGCGAAACGATTGCCGGCAACATGGCGACCCCTTCTTCAGCGACCTCCCGCCCACACCGCTCAGGCCACGTCAGTTCAGACCACGTCAGCGCATACCGTTCCCGCGCATACAGCGAGTATAAAAGCAGCCACACAGGGTAAGACCGGCTGTCACTCGACACTGGGGAGTAGGCAGATTGAGACCTCAGTGCCGAGAGACAGTTCTTGCAATATAGAACACGATACTGGTACGTCTCGAGTGAGGGGAGTAGGCAGATTGAGACCCCGAACTCGAACCGAACCGTATCCCTCTTGATAATGGCTCCAAAATGGGTGCCGAAACGTCGAGTTTTAAATTCTCAACGCGGTTCTTCCCGAGAACTCAGTAATTTTCATTCATCTGACCGCGGAAACTTATCCGAACATATATATATATATATATATATATATATATATATATATATATATATATATATATATATATATATATATATATATATATATATATATATATATATTGATGGCACGGTATATACATTATATTATGTACTATACGTTTCACGTCGTTTGATTTGATGTGGCATATGCTAGTATTAGGCTAGTTGTTTATTTTGTAATCAGTCATAGGACCTTTTCAGGTCAATAAAGCAAATTTATCTTATGCTTTATATATAAAGCAAATATGTCTATTATCTTCCATAGTGTCATGTGCTATGTCGTATGTTGCTATACATTCAATAATAAAGAAGACGATGTGTAGTGCCCTTTTGGTAATCTTTTTGTTTGTTTTTTCTATCTAAATATATTCGTTATATCCCTTTCATTTGCTATGTCGCATATTAGGATTCTTTGAGTTCTTTATTTTGTACTCAGCCGGAGTCCTTCTTTAAGTCAAATCAAAATCTGTCTTTTAGATAAACAATTTTTATACATAGTGTCCTATGTCATCTTGTATGTAACTATGCGTTCAATAATAAAGGAGACACTGTGTAGTGCCCTTTTGGTAGTCTCTTTGTTTGTTTCTATCTTAATATATTCGTGATATCCTTCCCTTTCATTTAACGTATGACACGCTCCAATCGGACACACAAAGGAGATATGATGTAATGCTCTCTTAGCAATACCGCAATGTGTGTTTTTTCTGTCTGGTTTTGAATGATATATCATACGTCACGATCCGACGATCTATTCCACCCCCATCACAAAACGCTAAAAAATTATTTAATTCTACATAATTCTGTTTAACTTTATTTAATTTTAATTAATTCTATTTACCTTTATTTAATTGTATTTAATCTTATTTAGATTTTATTTTATTTTGGTAAAGCGTTGACGTTTGTTAAACGTCATTTTATTTTTATAGTAATTGTATGTTTACCTTACCCAATGACATATAATAAATATATATTATACGTCATTGATCTTACTTTACAATTACAGTAACCTATATTTTTAGCAATTTTCGACAAAATTAATTAATTCAGATTTCTTTGTTCAGATGGCGTTAGGATTTTATATCTAAACTAACATAAAGCTTTATTAATTATTAACTATTAAAATTAATTATTAATTAAACGTATCGTTTGAAGAACAAAATATGATTGAAGGTAGTTCATATTTCTTTCCTAGATGGCGCCGTTAGTTTACTGGACAAAAGCCAAAAAGTAGTTTACTTTGTTTGCAACATATGTTGATGAATAAGTGATTTTTAAAAAAAGATGAATTAAATCGGTAAGGTCGTTCTCAAGTTATGGCGTGACATAGAGGCATAGGGATTCATTTTTATATGATAGATTTGCATATAAAATTTAGACAATACGTAAAATTAAACTGCTGAAAGTACCTACACATACTTTATTGTTTTTCAGGTTGCGGAAGAAATTTGGGTATGCGAAAAAGGAACAGTAACGAAGTGGCAAGGCGACATTCTTTCATACAAAGATCACTTGAAAACAAAAATTTTGAAGGATGCGGCAAAACGAAAATAATGATAAACATTTAAAAGCAATACTTCAGATTATTAGGAGCTATTGAAGAAAGTGTAATTCTTTTATCACGTTAGATTCATTTTTGACATAAAATTATTTAAGCATATTGTATGGTATGTCGAAATTAAATGATTGGCCGGCCTTGGTTTTATTTATTTAATAAACATGTTTCATATATAGGTTGTTTCATTAAATTATGTTACAAGTACAAAAATAATTTTCTCGTAAATATTTCTTGCTGCAATGTGTGAGTTTTGAATTTGCGTACGTTAAAAAAATTTTTTTTATTGAAAAAAAAAAGACGTTTGTCTCTCATCAGATTTGCAAATTTTAACTAGGCTAGTTAATTAGATATGTTTTTGTCTTGTTCGTAATTTCAATATTAATATTGTTAAGAACCGGATAGGTCAAACTGTAGAGTGACTAACACGTAGACTAACCCGGTTTCAATACCCGAAAGTTATTTTTAAAATATCTAATAAAAGATTGGAAGTTACTACTGGCCTCATTACCTTCATTGTATATGATAATCCCAAGAAATAGCAGAGTGCCCTATTATACTCCTAGCTGCACTAGCGATATGAAGAGAAACCATTCTTAGGATTGTTGTTCTTATTGTTGTAATATTATGTTGTTGCAGCTACAGATTACACTTCATCCACATATTGTATGTTGTTGGTTATACTTATTCTTTAAATACACTAATTTCTGATCATATCATGTATGCTGACAATTTTTCTAACGGTTACTTCCAGATTTGAACAAATGATACTGATCTATCTACCCAAAAACAATTTTATTCGACATCATTGGCGTTAGCATTTATTATGAATGATCATCAGTCTTCTTCAAAACAGTATTCTTATCCGCCCTATCTCAGGCAACTCTTCTCCATCCTTTAAACCCGATAGATTTTATGCCATCGTGTAAGATACCAGGTTTGGTTCCTCCTCTGCTTCGCTCTCTTCGGTCGAAAACATAGTACCCAAATTAATTTCACAAAGTTGGGCTTTCCAAAATGTCTATTTAAATCAAAGTCATAAACTTTGCAACAAAATCTTTGTCCTTGTCTACTCCATATATACTTAGGAAACGGTTTCTTATCTCTGTAACGTGGACTCTAAGTATATATATATATATATATATATATATATATATATATATATATATATATATATATATATATATATATATATATAAGGTTCTTGAACTCCCAAGTGGAGCATAGAGCTTCAGTGAAAACGCGCCATCGGGTTCTATTTTGCGCTAAGGCTTTCACCTCAATCCAAGACTTTCCTTGGCCTCTTATCTCGTCCATGATGGATCTTCTCTAAGTTTGAACTGGGCGACCTCTTTTTCTTTTCCCTTGGGGATTCCACTCTAGGGCAGTCTTTGCGATACTGGAACTATTTTTTCGGAGTGTGTGACCGATCCAACCCCACTTTCTGGACTTAATTTCATTTTGTACCCTCTTTTGTTCGGTCAGGTGTAGCAGATCTTCGTTTCTGCTGGTGTTAGGCCAGAAGATACGAACAATTCTTCGTAGACATTTGTTAACAAAGACCTGCAGTTTGTCTGTATACTCTGTCTATACTTAGGACTCTAAGTATAGACGACCAATTTAATTTTTCTTGACAATTTTAAGGCCATTTGATTTTTCAGTTCGTAGGTAATACTTATTGACAAGAGCTATTCTTCTTTTAATTTATTCGCTGACGTTATCTTTAATCGGTAACGAAGGTTTAAGAAGATGTTCAGAGCCTCTAATTCTAGATATCTGATTACTTGACTTACATAATAATGTTACACTCAAATTTGTTTTACAGTGCAAGATTAAATAAAAGACACGGCAGTCCATTTCGGTCCTAGTTAATTTTGAAATAGAACGGTCTTTACATGTCCTGCATTGTGACGCTACATTTTTGATCTGTCAGTGTTAGTTAAACAAGTTTGTTCAAATGGATTTTCAATAGGATTATGTATTTTTTACTTATTTATACTATTTTAATTTATGTTTATGTTATACAAGTACCTTACTTGCATTTTTTTTAAACGAAATTTTTCCTATTTTATAATCTGCCAAGTGCCAATTATTGTATATATTGGTCATTTCCTTATAAATCTGTTTCACCTATTTTCCGTTCATAGTTTCGCACAGAGTTGCCGGATTATTAACGTTATTATAAATTCATCTACTCAGAGTTAAAAATTGCCACTACAAGAATTGAAACGTAAAAACAAAACAAAACGGCTGCATGACAAGAGATTCGTAATAACGTCAGAAGCACTTATCATTTTTCAAGTTGAAAAGGCGGGTCTAAATTTATTTGTTTCGCTATACTAATAATTACATTGTTCATTATGTGCTTTATATAAAATTCAACTAAAATCGTCTTTGGAAGCCATACATGGCTGCTTTTTATAACTTCCACTCAAAGCAGCTAATCATCTAAAAATCTAACTAGGAACATTGATGTCCATAATATCTAATACTAAGTCGTTTTTGATGGTTTAACTAAAAACTCCCTTCAATAAATATTTGCATATAGTTATATTATTGGCTTCAAAAGATGGATTATTAAAAAAAATAATTAGAATTAGGCTTTTTTTAATTTACACTAGAAAACTATGCACATTTCTTAGCATTTAACATCATAAGCTAAAATTTACCTACAGTGTTTAACCGTTGTGATTGGTAGGTCCTCTTGAACATCATTGTGATAAAAAGTATTTAAAACAGAGTAATAAACAAATTGAATTTCCAAGGTTGTTTTCTTTTATTTATAAAAACTATTTGAACACTACTGCTGTTGTCGAACGAACATTCACCAAAAGGCTAAAATTAACAAACTTAAAGAGCAAAAAAACATATCATTAGAACGACAGACCAGATTTTTGTAATGCGGCAAATACTAGGTACGGTCTCGGTACCAGAAACAATAGGGGAGATAGACTGGTAAAATTCTGCGTAGAGAATAACCTGTTAGTAGCCAACACCTTCTTCAAACAACATCCTAGAAGGCTATACACTTGGAAATCACCTGCAGACAGAAAAGATAAAATTGTTAGAAATCAAATTGACTTCATTTTGCTTGATAAAAACTTCAAGAAGTACATAAAATCTACTAAAACATTTCCTGGAGCTGACATTCATAGCGATCACAATCCAGTTATAATGGATTTAAGACCAAAAAGGTTACTTAAAGTTAAAAGGGTCAAGAAAAATAGTCAACTCACAACAGAACAACCTTGAAAAGAAAGATGAAATAAGTATCAAGGTTGAGAAAGAAATAGAAACGCTAGAGAACTTGGTACAGGCAGACGTTGAAGTAACATGGGCTGCTCTAAAAACGAAAATAACAAAGATACAAGAAGACGATATATAGAATACAAACGAGTCAATAAAATCGTTGAAAAAAAGTGCAGGGAAGCTAAAGAAAACTGGATGTCAACCAAATGCCTAGGAATTGAACAACTTCAGGAAAGATAAGACACCTTAGATATGTCCATAAAAAATTGAGAGAAATGACAGGTAGACCCAGAAAGAGACAAGAAACAATATTGAGAAATAGTAACGAGATAATTATAGGTACAGAAAACAAACTGGAGAGATGGAAAGAATACATTGAGATACTTTTTAACGATGATAGACCTTGTTCTCCACCATCCACGGATGATCGAATAAATGAAAAAGATCCAAAAATAACACGAGAAGAAGTTATTTATGCAGTAAAAGCTCAGAAGAACGGAAAAGCCACCGGTCCAGACAATATCGATGTCGAAATACGTAAATTAATTGCAGACAACGAAAGTAAAAGCTTCGACTTACCAGCACTATTCAATAAGATATATGACACAGGTAAAATACCATCAGACTCTCTAAAATTAACATTACCAAAAAAATCCAATGCCTCACACTGCGATGACTATCGAATATTAAGCATGATGTCTCATGTCCTTAAAACTTTTCTCAGAATTATTCATAGATACTCATTTCAGATGAGTAACACTTAATTCGGATTTCGAAATGAACTGGGAACATGAATGTAGATGTATATGCATGTTTTTTTTTGATTATCGAAAAGCATTTGACTGCGTTAACCATCAAAAGATGATCTAAATTCTGAGAACAACTGGAATTGACGAACAAGACTTGCGAATTATCTCAAAACTATATTAGCACCAAACGGCAACGATTGAAATAGAGCACACAACATCCGAAGATATACAAATCCGACAAGTTTGTGTGTTATCACCGCTATTATTTAATCTGTATTTAGAATCTATATTCAGAAAAGCATTAGACGAGGTTCAAGGTGGAATCAAGATTAACGGAACCAGCAAAGACAACATCAGGTATGCTGATGATACCGTCCTAATAGCAAGCAAAGCACAAGAACTACAAAATATAATAAATGTGGTAGTTCACCACAGCGAAATGTTCGGTTTACATCTAAATGTTTCCAAAACTAAAATTCTAGTAGTTTCAAAAATACCAACAAACGTACATTTGTATGCCAAGGGACAAATAATAGAACAGGTAACTTCCATAAAATATTTGGGACCAAATATCAACAGCCAGTGTAATCAAAAAAAAAAAGAAATCCTATCAAGAATCGAACAAACAAGAAAAATACTCATGAAGATGAAAACATTTTTTACGAGATCAAACCTTAGTCTAGAGCTCAGAATTCGAACGATCAGATGTTACGTTTTCTCTATTTTGCTGTATGGCTGTGAAAGTTGGACAATGGACTCTGAAACAGGAAAAAGAATAGATACCTTTAAGATGTATATATACAGACGGATGCTGAGAATTCCATGGATACAAAAAGTTACCAATGGTGAGATACTTTGGCGCATAAGTAAACAAAAATAATTACTCAGCATAATTAGAGAGAGAAAAATACAATACTTGGGTCATGTGTTGAGATAGGAAGATATGAATTACTCCAAATCATATTGGAAGGTAAAGTTCGGGGCAAAAGATCAGTTGAAAGATGCCAGAACTCGTGGCTGAAAGACCTGAGGAGATGGTTTGACCGCTCAACCACAGAAATCTTTCGTGCAGCAGTTTCCAAAGCTAAAATTGCCAACCTTCGAAAGGAGATGGCGCAATAAGAAGAAGAAATACTAGAACAAAACTAATGAATTTAATGTCGATATCTTTTGTCTTCTTATTTATTTTAAATCAGCTTATGATAGCGTATCGAGAAGTAAATTGCATGAAAGTATGAACAAATTAATATTGTCCACAAACAAATAAGAATAATGGAAGAGCTTAGGTTCAATTTAAGTGGGCGCTTAACCACCCTTCCACTTAAGAGGTGGATTGTGGCTGACGAGAGCTTAGAATGTATAAAACTGTCTTAATATAATAAATACAGTATATCCAGGAAGATACGTTGGCGTGTCTCTTTTTAACATATTGGAAAAAGTAGTAAAGATGTCGAATTAGCCAACAGGGAAACCATTTTTAAACTTTCGCACATTATAGTCTACAAATGATTTAGGCTTAACAAAGACATAAACTTAAGCCGGAAAGCAAATTGAAATGAATAAATGTTTTTCCTTACCTGGATAAATTCTTTTACGAACATCACAAACTGCATCCAAAACTTCTCCAATACATTTACTTATGGATGCTTTAGGGACTCTAAATAAATATTCTAAACACGGGCGTTGCCAGAATTATTTTCAGTTCATTTGTATCTACACATACTATTAACCAATATAAAATATAGAACTACATGTATAGCTATGTACTTTCTTTTCGGAGAAAGGGTGCAGTTTCACCTTGCTGCCGGCGCCCATGATCCTAAACTTTTAAAAGAGTTTCTAGTAGCTAAATATCGAAGTGATATTTGCAATTTCAGTTTGGCCGATAGAGCGTCTCTCATATTGGTAGAGTTTTTTTTTTTTTATTTTGAGGCTAACAAGTTCCAATAAATATTGAAAATGGTGTTCCGACATTCTAATCAAATTTTTAAAATCTTCAGGGTACTCGGAGATGTCTTTAATTAAATTAGTATGACTTCTGTGTTGAATCCACTACCTTGTAAACTATCGTTTTTCTTCCTTTTTTTTAATAAATTTTGTGAAATCCTATCTGCTATCACTCCACACATAACTTGACATATTTTTGCCATCCAAGGTCTACTGAAGCAAATATTTGCCGTGCAAACTCTCTTCACGAAAGAGGCATGACCACGGTCGTGAAGTTATTAAGATTCGTTTACCACGAGTGTGGCTCTTGTTCGTGATTCACTACCCATGTCAACCCGACTTAAGAATGACTATATGGGGAAGTCGAGGGTGGCACCATTTGATGCCAAAATAAAAGAGCATAGTAAGATGGTTTGGTCATGTTTAATGTCGAGAAGCTAGCAGGCCCAATACGAAGAATTACTTATCTGCTGCTTCCTAAAAGGATTAGAAGAGGAATATCAAAGAAGATCTGGTGGAAGACACTTAGGCTCCCACCAGATCTTTTTTGATATTCCTCTTCTAATTTCAGTAAAAAGGATTGATATAGGCATGACCCAAGATAGAAACTTATGGAGAAATGTAATTAGGTTAACACACAATACACAGTTACAGTAAATACATAATAAAGATGCACTAGAAATCAACGAACCAATACATTATGAATATTACGAGGAGAAGTCTCAAATCATGATTTTAACCATGTGTAAACGTACAATACATATCTACCTCATAAACTATATTAACAGACATCGTAGCATAAGCTATCGGCAACTCTACTAATTAACAGCATGTCGTATCATTTCGTAGTCATTATACGCGGAAGAATTGACTGTAACTCAGTTGGGCGACTGTCTTGTTCTTCTTTTGGTGCATATCCTCTGTGGATGTTGGCAATCACGTTGGTCCATACAACTTTGTTGACAGCTGCTCTAAATAGATGTATGGTAGTTATTCCTGCCACTGTCTGATGTTCTTCAACCACGATGTCCTTCTGCGACCTTGAGATCTTGCCTTGTAAAATTAGTTGATACTTCTCATTGCGCATCACATGCCCTAAGTATGTCATCTTTCTGATATTCACGATAAGTATAATTTCCAGATCTTTATTCATACGCTGGATCACGGTGTTGTTTGTAACATGATGAATATAGGAAATTCTGAGCTTGCGGTGGTAGCACCACATTTCGAAGGTTTCTAATCGTTTGGATGTTGCCTCCGTCAAGGTCCAGGCTTCGACTCCATATAAAAGGGTAGAAAATACATAGCATCTCAAGACTCGTGTTCTTATATCAATGTTCAGGTGCATATTACATAAAATCTTCATGAGGCGATTGAAGACAGCTCTCGCCTTTTCTATACGACATCTTATTTCCTGTGAGTGGTCCCATTCCTTATTTAGGCTGCATCCGAGGTACGTAATTTTGTCGATTATTTTCAAGGGATTATTATTAGCTGTGAATTGGTGCTGCATTACGTCGTTTTTACTTACTACAAGAATTTTGGTCTTCTCACAGTTTAACTTCATGCCGTATCTGTCACATCCTTCCACTACACGGTCTATTAATGTTTGCAGATCCTTCGTATTATCAGCAATCAAAACCGTATCGTCCGTCTTCTTCATGTACCCTGTCCTTTCAGAACGTTGGTTACCATCATAGCTATCTTAATTTTATTCACTGCCACCCTAAATAGCATGCTTGTATCAACACTATACCAATCTCGCAAGTTCTTCAACCATGAGGTTCTTCTTCGTCCTGGACTGCGTTTGCCTGCTATTTTTTCCTCCGTATCGTCCTCATATCTTAAATTGTTTATGGTTTCACCATTGATTTTTATACCTTCTCTTAAACCATCAATAGCTTCCCTGAACAGCATTTCCGAGTAAGTATTGAACAACGTCGGTGATAAAATGCAGCCCTGACCTACTCCCCGTTTTATTGTGAATTCTTGTGAGGTTTCGTTGTCTACTCGTATAGTTGCCCTTTGCTCTAAGTATCAATTTTTAATTAGGCGTAACTCTTTGTCATCAATACTAGATTCTTTCAGTATCTGAAATAATTTTTGATGTTGCACCTTGTCAAATGCTTTTTCAAAGTCTATAAAGCATGCGTAGACTTCGCAATTTACGTCTCGAGCTCTTTGTATGAATACTTGAATAGAAAATAGGGCCTCTCGCGTTCCCAGTCCGCTTCTAAACCCAAACTGAACACTGCTAATGTTTTCTTTAAGTTTTCTATATATGTGAGAGTGAATAACACAAAGAAGGATTTTGAGTGCATGGCTCATTAAGTTTATAATTCTGTAATCAGAGCATCTGGTGGCATTTGTCTTTTTTGTGAGATGGATGAAGGTGGAAACTAGCCAATCTGTAGGAAATTCTGCGGTTTCATAGATTTTGTTCAGTAGATTCGTTAGGAGTTTGAGTTGGTTGTTTTTAAATAGTTTCAATATTTCAGCTTGTATGTTATCAGGTCCAGGTGCTTTGTTGGTTTTTAGTCTTTTTATTGCATATGTTACTTCACTGAGCGTTATTTCTGGTCCTGAACATCTAGAAACACTGGGCGACTGTATCTCGGTGTTAATGTTGTAGCAAGGGCATGTGCCAGGGAATTGTACGTACCAGAATTTATTCATTTATATTTTATGATCAGAAGAATCTTCTTCTTCTTGTAGTGCCTATCCGTACGTTGTACGTACGTAGATTTTTCAGCCAGGAAACTCTTCACCTTCCTGGTCCGCGTTTTCCTTCTACTTTTCCTTGAAGAATTAATTGCAGCAACCCACATCTTTCGCTGTTCCTCATGATATGACCGAGGTATTCAATTTTGGCTGTTTTTATTGTGGTTAACGACCCTTTTCCTTTTTGCATTCTTAATAAAACTTCCTTGTTAGTAAAGTGGTCGGTATAGGATATCTTCAGGATTCTACGATAAAGCCACATTTCGAAAGCCTCAATTTTGTTACAGGTAGCGTCTGTGAGAGTCCACAACTCAACTCCGTACATCAGAGGAATAACAAAGATGAAATCAAATTAATAAATGTTAGAATGAGGTTTTCCAACAACATAATAATGTGACTTCGTTATTGTAATGTATTAAATCAATAGAATTAACCTCTGTAAAAACTGTTTTAAAATTAAATGTAATATTTAAGAGCTTCCGGTCGAAACGGAGTTATCAATCGTAGACTGAGCTTTTAATTGCACCCCATTCGTTTTTAAGCAAATCAAAGTTTCAACGCAAAAACCTATGCAAAAAAAAAACATTCTACATATCTGACCAACAAATAAAAAAAAACTCAAAGTGCAAACTAATATTTTATTCAGAATCAGTGTCTGACGAGCTGCTTTCATTAACTACGTTAATTATTAGCGGTTTAACCTGAGTCTCAACGATATTGTCAAAATCCCACATCTTTTGTTCAACTTTCTGCTGAACATGCTGAATATATTTTTGACATTTTGTAGATGTAATACTCGCGATTTCTTTATTAAAAAGATCTTTCATATCTGAAAATTTAAAAGTAGTATTCTTCTCCGCAATATAATTTTTTAAAAGTCTGCCCAAATTAACTCAATTGGATTGAGCTCACAGTGATATGACGGAAGCCTCAATACAATTTGCAGCCATTTCATCTACAATATACTTAGTGTATTCTTTTTTATTTATTCACAATAGTTAAAAGCTCGACTTTTAAAAGTGAATTGTCAAAACTTATATTTTTTGATCGTAGCCAATCTTGAAAATCCGCTTTCTTCGACGCGGCTGTAGGTATTTTTTCCACTCTCCTTGAGTGGTACGGTGCATTATCTAAAACAATCACTGAATTTTTGTCTAGTTTCTCTAATACCGAAAAGAACCACGTTTCAAATGACTCAGTAATCATCAGTTCATTAAAGTCGCCAGATTTTTTTTATTCGAAAGCCCATAAGGCATGAGGAACAAATCCACTACCAATGTGACAAACGATCAACTTCTTTCCTTTACCTAAAAATAAATTTTTAATTTACTCTCGAACTGGAAATTAACTACTTTTGAAAATGCAAAACAATTATCGTTGCACGTCAATACGTTATGATACTGTCTTATATTATTTACAAAAGATAATGGAGAATAATTTAACTTCATTAACTCAAGTACCTTCAAAGTAAAACCGACTGTTCACCATTATTTAAGGATATAAGGCAGTACCATGCGTTCTAAGGAGATGACGTACAACGATAATTGTTTTGCAGTTACTATATGTGAACATTTATAAAGGTACTGCAAATTTAAAACGATCTACATATTTCAACTGACATTTAAACGTACCTGATGGATTTTTAATCCATTGGACAAACCATCCAGAAAGACTTGCTTTGAAGAAACGATATACTTATCTACCCAAACTTTAGATTTCGTATGTCCAGCATTCACCCACGTCTCATCCAGGTAATAAATCTTACGACCATAATTTCGATCAGATTTAATTTTCTTTAAATATTCCCTCCTCCACAAAACAATCTCATCTTTTTTTAACAATATGATCTGTATTTTTCATTTTTTATACTTAAAATTAAGTGTCTTAAGAAGTTTATAAAATATTGTTCTTTTAAAATTAGGAAGATCATTCATTTCTCTTAAAGGTTTTTCTATCGTAGGAATCTCGTTTCTAAAATAACATTTATGTACCTTTTTTCTTATGGCATTACGATCAGCTCTGCCTACTAAATCTTTTATCGAGTTCGACTAACTTTTGGGCCTGAAAATGTGTGAGTATTTATATATTCTCTGAGTATATTATAAATACTTCACCTGACTTATGTGCAATTCGTATTACCGACTCATCTATTATTAGAGCAAGAATTTTCTTCTATTTCACACTATTTAAAACAATTTCTTTCGACATCAAAATGGCATTTTTTGTTTGCTCTTTTGGAGAACTCAGAGATTTCGGCAACCTCGTCAGCAGTAGGATCTGTGCTAGACATATTTGTTTTTTTTTGCTACTTATTAATTGAACCTGCTGATATTTAAAAATAATTATACGAACATTGGTCTATAAAAACACCATACTTACTTGACAGAACAAAATACAAATATGAAACTAATAGTTATTTTTAAACTAATAACCAATTTAGGAAATAAAAGTAAAAAATAAATACAACGATTAACAAGCAACGTTCAATAATTGCACTTGCCAATCTTGCTAAAATAAGTAGCAACTGTACTTTTAATAATTTAATAGGAAAGCAAAACCGTACCCCTACGGCTTCTTACCTGTCTTAGCGTGATTTTGTTTATTCCCAGTGCACCTTTATTTTGAATATACTGTAGGAATTAAATACTTGATACACTTTTAAAGTACTTTTCCATTCATTCATTTGTTCATAAGTGTGTACAAACATATCAGTCTTGTGCAATTGATTTATCATTGAGTAACTCCATGACTTCTATATAATTTACGGATTATTTAATCAACCACTCTATTAGCAGCTATTTGTTTCTGAAACTTCAATTTTGTAGGTCGATGTAAGCCGTAATCAAGCATCATCATCATCATCAGTAGTACTACAGCCCTAATTGAGCCTCGACCTTCCTCAGTCTATTCAGCCAGTTGTTTGTTTCTGTTCCAAAGTCCATACCATCCCTCCATCTCAGTCTTGATCTATCCCTACTCTTATTTCCTATTGGTGTCGCTAATAGGGTTCGTCTGGAAGGGTAATTTCATTTGTTCTTGACATTTTTTGTCCAGCCCAAGACATAATTAATAACTTCCGGTAATTAAAAACACAGTTTGTTTAAAATATATTTATTTATGTATATATTATTTTCCAAATAGTGTATATATATATATATATATATGTATAAAAGATAGAGTATATAAGGATTTCTTAACACTTATAAAGGAGTACTCAGATTCATAGAATTCGGGATTTTGTTTGTTGTTTCTTGTTGGATAGATGCATCTCTTAAAAACTAAAACAAAACAAATATAATTAAAACTAAAAAAGAAAAATGTTAAGAACATGGTATTTAACATCCATTTTAAAACTTTAAGTCGAAGTGAAAAAACGGGTTGAAAAATTTTTTTAGTCATTGTAAATGTTTCTGGGAAATATTAAATTTATGGAATTACCACTAATAGCGTGTAGGCCTTTCCATCAAAAAATTTTTGTGTGCTCCAATCAGCAAATCAATTTTTTTAATCGATTATTATTTGATACCTGTACAAAAAGAAACAACGAAGCGGTGTCGTTATGGACTATGTAAGAGTGATATTTGCTATAAACCATTTAAAGGCAATACATGTTATATTATAAATTTTCCAAAGCCTTCATTTCTTTAGAGAATATATAGTCTCGTGCTATATCTGCAATAATTTAGTTGTATTAAACAGTAATTACGCATTTTACATTTTAAAATATTAAATGATCTATTTTATTGATTATACACTATAATAATATTGTAAATTAATATATCTATCTATATAAAGGGCTATGATGACAATAACATCTCACACTGTAAGTCCAGTCACCTAACGGCGCCATCTAGGAAAGAAATAGGAACTACCTTATTTCAATCATATTTTTTTTTCTTGGAACGTACGTATGTTCTTCATATGTTTAATTAATAATACTGTATTAATTATATATTAATATATTTAATAATTAATTTTAATGTTTACTTTATGTTAGATTTAAAGACTTCTTTCCTAGCGCCATCTAGGAAAGAAAATCTGAACTACTCAAATCTGACATTTCATTCATAATATTGTTCTGAAGCTATTTTCTTGTGGCATTTTAAAGTAATTACTATTTAAATGGGAATAAGCCACAATTAAAGGTTGAAGTAAGTTTATTGACGTTTCAATTTCCACTTCGGAAATCGTTCTCAAAATACTATATATAAAAACTCGTTAAAATCTATAAAACAAACATAATCATACGATAGAGAATAACCTTTACGTACCAAGCTGGAACTTACCCATTTTATAGGACATAAATCTATTCAACAATTAAAATATTATCTACAAAAAAGCTCTTCGACAAATCAGGCTAGGCTGTACAATAAAACAAACCAGGCACTTAAGACTGAATTGAAGGTTGTTCGAAATTCGTTCGCGATGTAAATCAATCCTGAATCCCTAGAATCGTTTTGTCATTTAATTTAGCAATTCTGTTAAATAAAATAATTATATCTGCAAAAATCAACCAGTCTATTCCATTTTAAACAATCAAAGGCTTTACTATATTCAACCAAACATGCCATCATCATTATCATTTAGCCTCCAACGTCCACTGCTGAACATAGGCGTCTCGCTTCAACTTAGTCCGATTTTGCACCATCTGAATCCAATTTGAATTCACTCTTAACTACTGCTAAACACAGGCCTCTCGCATGTTTTTCAACTTAGTTCGATTTTGCACCATCTGAATCCAACTTGTAATCACTCTTTGTATGTCATCGGTCCATCTTGTCGGGGATCGATCTCTGTTTCTGTTAGCTTGTATTCGGGGTCTCCTTTCCAAAATTCTTTTTTCCACCGCTCATCAACTGCTCTTACTACATGACCTGTCGAGTTCCATGTTAGTGTTGTTATTCTTTCAATAACGTCTGCTACTCCTGATCTTTTGCATATAGTAGCATTAGGTATTCTATCGCGTAAAGAAACCCCAAATAATATTCCCTCCATTGCTCTTTCTGTACCATACGTCATCACTGAGATACGCAGAATGCACTGGTTAAATACTTTTTTCAGACACAGTGTAATCTTTGACCTAAAAATATCCTTCATCTTTACAAATGCAGCCCAATGTAAGTTTATTTTTCTCTTCAGCTCGATTGTTGGGTTGTCCCGACTTATTTTGATCTCATGGCCGAAATATTTATAGTAGTCAACTGACTCGACATCCTTATCTTCAACTGAAATATTTTTGCTGTGGACTAAATTGGTCATAAATTATGTTTTTGAAAAAAATATTTTAAGACCCACTCTTTCTGTAGCAGTATGGAGCTCTTAGAGCATTATCTGCGCTTGTTCAAAACTGTCCGCAATGAGAACTGTCACCTGCAAACTTGAGATTATTTAAAGATTTTCCATCTATATTAATGCCCTTTTCGTTCCAATCTATTGTTTTACAGGCATATTCTAGCAAAGTTATACACAATTTAGGAGACATATTGTCTCCTTGCCGAACGTCTCTTTACATACGAAAGTTCCTGGTATCCTCATTAAGCCTTATACAAGTTGCAGCTTGCTTATAGATGTCTTTGATGCGGTATATATATGAACAGTTACTTATAATTGTTACATCATGAACCATGTTTTGTGTTTGGTTAAGATAAAATCGATTTCATTTTTGATCACTCTATCTGGACTGGCCCAGGTCCATTTTCTTTGGGGACTTTTTTTGAAAAAGCTATTCATTGCAAAGAGGTCATTTCGCATTAACAAATCCAAAACTATTTCACTTCTTTAATTTATTTGACCGAATCTGTAGGGACCCACTGTATTTTGACTCCCAACTTAGCATTAAAGTTACCCATTATTAGTTTGCGTATAGAAGGCGCCAGTCTTATTGCATTCTCTAGGACTTCATAAAAGGTTTCCAGTTCCTCGTCCGAGTGTGTGGATGTGGAGGCATAGGTTTGAATTATTTTAACGCTGGTTTTATGTTAAATTTAAATATGCAGAGAATTGTTCTTGGGCTAATCCCTAGAACAGAAAATTGGCTTACTTTGGCCACATCATGCGTAATAATAAATACCGACTTCTACAGTTGATTCTAAAAGGAAAAATTGAGGGTAATAGATGCCCTGGACGTAGACGTATATCCTGGCTGGCTAATCTTAGGAAGTGGATTGGTCTAATTATTATCAACTGATCTATTTCGAGCTGCTGCGAATAGAATAAGATGGGTCAATGTGGTCGTCAACATCTCTAGAAGATAGGCACATTTAGAAGAAGTTAATCCCTTTAAGTTGTTGGATATTCTTAGTGTGTTTGTTATGTATCATAAATCCAACACCTGTTTCCAATATAGAAACCGTTGTTTCCCTGATTTCAAAGTTATACATTCCTTTCATTCGCGTCTAACTTTACAGAGACCCATAACATGCCATTTTATGTGTTTATGTCTTCTCTTTTCCTACTCCAGTAACTTTTCCTCCGATGACAAAGTTCTTACATTGTACGTGGCGATATGCATTTCTCGTTGTCCATTGTAGCCTGATCTGACCCGGGGATTCTTCGCACCCTCTGTTTTCTATATTTCTTGACCTTGACCAAGGATCAGCTCACTGCTTAGGACTGAAAGCCGTGTTTTTGTTGATTGGATGTTTGCATGTTTGGATTTTAGCCATATTCTACCGTACTGGCTAGTGCAAGTTGGTAGATGGTAGAATGAAGATGGGAGTTTTTAAAGTAATCGGCAGAAAAGGGTATGAGGATCTAGCCACCTCAGGCAAGAAAGGAGGGAGAATCAGCAGATAGCATACGACAGGGTCACCAATCCGCGTACCACCCTGTCTTCTAATGGGATTGCAGAAGAGTGCTACCTGCTACCTAAACAAATTCGTAAAGAGATACTTACCATTAAATGGCTTTCCATATCGTGCAAAGACTGGTCAATCCACATCAGCGTTCTTTCTTTTGAACCACATTCGTATTTAGCCAAAAGAGCCAAATGAGTTACAGCCAACGTTAATGCTGCGGCTCGGGCTTCTAGAAGTCGGGGATCTAAAGGAGGATACATACTTCTTACCATGTCATCAACTCTGCTCGATATTCTCCTTGCGCTCTATAAACAAATAAAAATATATTGATGACTCCTTAGTTTTGAAATTATGAAGGGTTATAACTTCTAAAGTTGTCAGTAATGATATAAAACAATTTGTAAAAAAAAAAATCCCACGGTGAAAATTCGATATCTTTTTATCAGAGTGGCCTATCGACAAACATTAAAATGGATTGTAAAAGTGAAGAGTGCAGTTTTCGTAATCAATCTTTGCATTTTGCCGCAAAAGCCAGTTTCTATAAAGTGTTAAATAAATAAACATTGCGCGATTTTTGCCATTTTTACGATTCTCATGAAATCAATAAAATTTATCAATTCCATTAAACGGTCACTGTGGAATTTCCGTTGTTCGAGACTAATCTTCAAAACCTATTGCATGAACTTTCGATTTTAAGTTCTAAAGTAATCTAAAATGTTTAAAACTCCTTCTTTTCGATATAGCACAAGCACGTTGTTCAAAACTACACAACTTCAGCTACAAATTCCACCTAATGCCGTCATTTCCCTCGAAGCGAGACGCTCAACGTTTAATTACAAAACTAACTTTGTTTGTGGCCAACTACAAAACTTTGCATATGAAAGCTGCACTCTTCGCATTTAATGATAGAATTATTTTTTTGCCCTTCTGGCAGGATGCCTTTAAATATATATTCTTCTTCTTAAAGTGCCCTCTCCTCAATGGAGGTTGGCTACTACAATTTTAAACTCTTCTCTATCTTCAGCTGTTCTTATTAGCTGTTCAAAATTTAGCCCTGTCCATTGTCGGATGTTTCTGAGCCACGATAGTCTTTTCCTTCCTAGGCCTCTCGTTCCCTCGATTTTTCCTTTCGCTATAAGTTGGGCATATTGGTACATATTATTTCTCAGTATGTGGCCTAGGTATGATGTTACCGTGTTAAAAAGTTCTCTTTCCTTGCCTATTCTATGCAGCACTTCTTAGTTTGAGGTATGCGATGTCCATGAAATTTTGAGTATTCTCCGGTAGATCCACATTTCAAAGGCCTCCAATTTACTTACGGTTGATGTTTTAAGGGTCCACGTTTCAACTGCATATAGAAGAGTCGACCAGACGTAGCATTTTGATAAACGTAGTCGAATTTCGAGTTTTATTCGAGATTCACAAAGCCGTTTTTTTATTTTTTCGAAAGATTTTCTGGCCTGTTCTATTCTCGATCTTATTTCTAGATCAGGATTTAGGCTGCTATCGATCCAACATCCCAGGTACTTAAATCTATTGACCTGTTCTAAAATGTGCCCATTTATTGTGCAAGGTTGAGGTACGTTTTGGTACGTACGAGATTTAGGCAAAAATCGTGCCTTTGTTGTAGTTCTTCTATTTCCACGCATTTTGTTTCCAGCCATTTCTCTTTTGCTTCGGTTATTTTTTTTTTCGAATTATTCTATTTAGTCTTTTGTATTCTCCGTCCGTGTCATTTCTTCCTTTAGATTCTCTTCGTTTGTTCATTAATTGTAAAATCTCTTCTGTCATCCATTCCTGTTTGTTATTTCTAGGTGTTACTTTTAGATGTTTTTCCGTTACATTGTTCATTTGTTCTTTAATAGTTTTCCACAGAACGTTTATGTCATCGTACTCGCTAATTCTATTGTGGTCGATATTTCCTAAATTTTTGTTTAATTCTTTATTTACTGTCTGATGTATGGTGTTGTTTTTCAATAATTGGATGTCTAATAGTTGGTGTTGAGGTTTTTGTTTCTTTATTAGTTTCCATCTTGCGCGAACTTTTGCAACAACAGGATTATGATCGGAATTGATGTCAGTTCCAGGATATGTTTTTGCACTGATGATTGCATTGTGATATCTTTTGTTGACCAATATGTAATCTATTTGGTTACGGATTATTCTGTTTTCATTGTGTTGTGGTGAAGTCCAAGTGTACAATCTGCGAGGGTGTAATTTAAACCATGTATTTATCGCTACCATGTTGTGTTGTTGGCAGAATTCGGCCATTCTCTCTCACCTGTCGTTCCTTGTTCCAAGTCCGAAGTCTCCGATCAATCCAGAAACTTTTCCTCTACCTAACTTAGCATTAAAGTCACCTAAGATAAATGTTAGGTCTCGTTTTTTGGTCATCTTTATAAGTTTTTCTACGTCAGCATACCACGCTTCTAGCTCTTCTATGGGTTTATCGGCCGTAGGGGCATAAGTTTGAATGATGTTAATAAATATATATATATATATATATATATATATATATATATATATATATATATATATATATATATATATACGAAGGTAAAGAACATTATGGCTAAAAAGAAATGGCAAAAAGAATTTAGCGCAGGAACTGCCACCACTCTACATTTGACGGAACCATGGTATGGGTCTGGCCGTATAGTCGTTGGATATTCTTGGTTTGCTTCAGTTAAAACGGCAGTCGAACTACATAAACGAGGTCTGTATTTTGTGGGTATAGTAAAAACAGCTACCAAGCAATATCCGTTAAAGACAATGAAGGAAAAATGCTCTAAAAATCGCCTCAACCATATACCTATTAAAAGCATTGAACAGCGCAAGTAATAAACAAAGACTACAAAGAAAATGTGGAGTTTGTTCCCGAATTACTCATAAACAACAAAAATCAAGTTTCTGTTGTGAAAACTGTGGAAATAAATCGGTGTTATGTGCTCCAATGACAGGTCGCAATTGTTTCGCATACCATATTTTACATGGGAATTCCAGGTGTACCTTTCATTTTATAAATAGATTTTAAACGATTTAGTAAATGTTTGTTCTTAAAAAACCTCAAAGATTCCCTTAAAATCGATATGCGAGCAAATGATAAATGTCTTTGGACTGCAGGAACCTTTCAAGTCCTGCCGCAAGGAAAATTCATATAAAAATCGCTCTTCTTCTGGCAGGATAGCCTCTGTCCAATTGTCCTGTCGGAAGAGGCTTCTGGCAGGACAAACCACTGAAAATCCATTTTAATTTCTGTCGATAGGTCACTCTAATTAAAAGAAATCGAATTTTTACCGTCGAAATGATATAACTTTTATTTAAATAATTGATTCACGCGCGTAACGGACATTTACAATCGTCGGTCGCTTCAAGCGTTGTTTCTGAGAGAACGGTTCATTCTACACAAAAAGTGCTAATTATCAAAGTTCAAAATTATCTCAGCTACATTTTTTGTTTGAAACATTTTTTCCTACGGCGCTACAGATTCTTGGTAAATCGATGTTTCCCGTTTTTCACCCCTACGAGGGGAGTTTTAGGGGGAAGCCAGGGATAAAACTTGTTTGGTGTCCCAATTGACATTCTCAGCAAAATTCAGCTTGTACGCCTGATTTTTAGAGGTCAAATCTCTAACGAGTGGACTATTAAAGAGCAATTCTATTTTGGCACAAGTCTCTCAACTTGTAAATTCGGTAGAAACTCAAATTTTAAATAATAAATTAAGTAGACAAACTACCATTGACAGTTTTCTTTTTTAAATATTTTACATGTAATATAAATATATACTTGTATATAATTTAATGATATATTTAGAGTTAAAATAATAACTTTTTACTAACTGCTATTTTAAACTGAATAACATATATGTATCTACCTATACGTGCGGAAGAAATTACATACATACAATTTTTTTAGAAAATTTAAGTTTACGATTTCATTTGCTCCCTTCAACGGACACCTCCTTTAGAATGATACTTTGGAACGACTGCTAGCTGTCCGGTCAAGAGGGAGAGTTCACTGTACCCTATTCAACTAAACATTCTCGGAAAAGACTTGACTGTTTACGAATAATTTGTAATAATATGCTGTATTGGTTCGTTCATCCAGGCACAATGTGTTATCGATAATAATTAGTAACCGGAGATAACAAAAGATACATTTATACTATCTAATACAGAAAGTTAACTATGACAATGAACCAATGCTCTTGGGAAATCCACAAAAACGATGGTAAATTAAAACACATATAGTGTAAACCTTTTAAAATCCGAAATAAAGGGGCGGATGGCGTTTCGGAAAAACAAAATTTATGTTAAAAATGTGAATTATATGTTAATTAAAAGTAAAAAATTAAATAAAATACACACTTTTAGACATATTTTAACAGACATATTAATCTTAAATTTAGGATTGTATATGATATTAAATAAATATTTAAAACAAATTGTTTTTTACCCAGCTCGAAAGTTTTCTAGTTTTCAATTTATTATACATCGATTGCTTATTTGAATTTTGTTGTGTTGAGTTTTGTAGGTACATTTTTTTCAATTTACTTTGATAACATGTGTAACCTGCATCTAAGTAGTCTTATTATGTTTATTACAGTTTTAGGCATTTTGTATGAATAATGACCGTTACGAGGCTCATAGTCCAGGAAACGAAGCTTAAAATAGGATAAAGCCTCGCAAATTTTTCAGTAAAGACCGATTTGCAGAAAAATTTGGAATTAAGCTCAACTTACCCTCTACTTTAAAATCTATATTGTGCCGACGGACGTTTTTTTTATTTTTTTCAGGGTGAAAGCTACCCATTATTTCCAATATCTATAAAAAGCTTAACAGAGTGAAATTTGGTTCAGATGAATTAAATAATGATTATCTGATACTCTAACTATAATTGTTGGCTATTTAGCCCTTTTAAACTCCATTTTTAAGAGTGAAAACTACCCCTAATTGTACAAATTTATAAAAAAGCTTAAGGAGGATAACATTTGGATCGGATCATTTAGGTAATAATAGTTTGATATTCTTAATATAATTTCTCGGCATTTCAACCCTTCAAAATTCATTTTTAAGGGTGAAAACTACCTCTTATTCCAAACTCTGCAAAAAAGTTTATAAACAGTGAAATTTGGTTAAGATGAATTGAATAATGAATTTTTGGTGCTCTAAGCATAATTTTTAACTATTCCAAGCCTTTGAAAATTCATTTGTAAGGGTTAAAAGTAGCCGCTTATTGCAAAAATATATAAAAAATCTTAAGATTTTGGTGTGAGTTACGTACGAGCCCCTTCCCATATCAGTTGGCCCTACGTTAGATTGATAAGAAAATTAAATTTTAGAGAACAAAAATAAAAGCGCAGCGTAAATTTTATAAGTTTTAATGTATTAAAATGTATTTTAACGTTTTTTGAATTTTCTAATTATAGAAAACATTTTATAACGTAATGAAAACTATTGATTAAACGGAATAATAATAAATTTAAAAAAATACATAGAACATGTAATATTAACAAAAAAAAATGTGTGAAAGTTTACCACTGAGTTACATTCCCTTTATTTTTAATGACATCACAATTCTTCGAGGCATAGTTTTTACCAAGTTCTGACAAAATTCTAATGTAAACGAATCCCATTTCTTGCAATTTTTCCTTCAATTCGTTGACGGAAATGACAGGATGTTTTCCCAAAGCTTTTTTCATTTCGCGCCACAAAGTCTCTATCGGAGACAAGTCGGGACTGTTAGAAACCCATTCCAGAAGTGGTATGCCATGGTCTTCGATCCATTTCAAACTCTTTTTTGAGGTATGCCAACCTGCGCCGTCCTGTTGGAAGACAAAATCTTCCGATAATGTTAAACGGTGTTTCATAATCAGTAAAAGATATTCTTCTAAAATATTCAAATATTTGTCCGTGTTTACAATCCCTCCGATAAAATGTAACTTTTCCACACATTTAGACGACATGCTGCCCCAGATCATGACAGATGCAGGAAATTTGACTTTTCTCTTCAGACAGTCGGGATGGAAAGCTTCATTTTTCCTGCGAATGACGCGACTCATACTGTACAGTCTAGCGTGACAATTGCAACATATTCACGATTTCCGAATTGGATTTTCCAGAATTAGAAAATCTAATTGAAATGATAAAGCAAAATCTAGGATATAAGGTTTTAATCAACATAAATTGTACATATAATGTTAACAAAAACAATAGAAATTAATATGGCAGTGACTTCTTTCAAACACTGACAGCATAAAGTTGCCTACAATATTAGAAGTCTACAGCCAAAGCAATACTAATGAGGTTAATATCACATCATTCTCCCACACTATAATCTTCCAAATACCGTGGTCAATGACGAATTCTTTCAGATCTTCTAGGTAGTGCTGAAGGAGGCGATAAGCTCTGTTCAGAACTCATTGGGGGTTCTTCAAGAAGTAATGAATCCGGTGGAAGGGGAGATGTAGATGTATCTGCCAGGGGCTGCATGTTTTGCGTGGTTGTATTGGATGAGGAATCATTAAGACTCGAATGTAACTCATGTGGGTCTTCTACGAACACTGATTCTTGACCTGGTATATCTAGTATTTCCCCTTCACCTCGTCCACACGGAGCCAGATGACGATTAGACACTGTGGTCTCCCGTCCGTCTTTCAGTTTAACAAAAGAGTATTCAGGATTTGCCTCTATTACCTCCACTTCCTCTACGATAGGCTGGTACTTGTTCTTCCGATCGAACCTTTTCATCAAGACATGCCCAGATTCTGCTAGCCATGACGGTATTGTATTCCCATTTGGAGATCGACGTGTGTGCACGAACATTCTTTCATGCGGCGTACAGTTAGTTGTGGTACACAACAGTGAACGAATGGAATGCAGCACGACAGGTAGGTATTGTTCCCAATTCTCAATAGGTGCTTCATGTGATTCACAGGCCAGTTGAATAGTTTTCCAGATAGTAGAATTCAACTTCACTTGACCATTTCCTTGAGGATTATAAGCAGTAGTTCTACTTGTTGCGATTCCTCTGGAGTTGAGAAACTCTTTGACTTCAGCTGACAGAAATTGAGTCCCCTATCCGAATGAATGTATGCAGGCATTCCAAACATCATGAATAAGTTATTTAAATTCTTGATTACTGTTTTGGCACTAATGTCACTGCATGGGAAAGCAAATGGGAATCTGGAATACGCATCTATTACCGTAAGAATATAACGATTATTGGTATTCGAAGGGACTGGCCCTTTAAAGTCAATAATAAGGCGTTCGAAGGGAGATGTGGCTTTTATAAGCTTTGGAAAAAGCCCCTCATTCTTAAAGTATCTCGGCTTAATTTTAGCACATACCCCACAGTCACGAGTCATAGTCTTGACTTCATTGAGAGAGAAAGGCAAATTCTTTGATTTTATCCAATGAAACATACGTGTTACCCCTGGATGACAAAGTGCAGTGTGAAGTGACTTGAGTTTTGATGCACCTGCCGCCGTGGTAGTAGCACAAGAGCAGATGCGCGATAAAGCATCCGCTGCTTGGTTGTCTTTTCCTGGTCGATACACAATGTCATATTTATAAGGTGCCAATTCAAGTCGCCATCATTGTATTTTCTCATTTTTAATCTTGCTGGAATGCTTCGTGTTGAACATAAATGTTACAGACTTTTGATCAGTAATGATTGTGAAAGGCTTTCCTATAAGAAAAAGCCGCCACTTCTTTAGAGATTCAACAATAGCATATGCTTCTTTCTCCACAGCAGAATGGTTCAGCTCACTAGAGTTAAGTGATCTTGAAAAGAAAGCAACGGGTCTGAAATCCTGACTCAAGGTAGCAGCAATTGAGTGTTCTGAAGCATCAGTTTCAACAACAAATGGCATATTTTCGTTGATAGCGTGAACAGATGACTTTGCAACTATAGATTTCAGATTTTCAAAACAAGATAAAGCATCTTCGTTCAATGGAAAATTGTTGACATGAGCTAATGTGTGGACCCTTTCGGAAAATTTGGGAATCCATTTTGAATAATGGGCAAACATACCTAATACCCTTCTGAGAGATGCAGTGTCATTCGGTGGAGGCATTTTTAATAAGGGTTGTAGTCTGCTAGCATCGGGCTTTATGACATGGTTTGGTCCTATAGTATAACCAAGTAAGTTTATTACTGTTTGATTGAATTTGCTCTTGGTTTTGTTTAGTGTCAAGCCATATTTGTCTGTGGCCTTCAGAAAGTTCTCAAGATTTTTGTCATGTTCTACCTTCGTCTTACCACAAACAGTTATATCATCAAGATAGGCATATATCCCTTCAAGGTTTTCTGTGCGTATGAGCCAGTCGATTGTTCTTTGGAAACTGGATACACCATTGGTAACACCAAACGGAATGCGACAAAATTGGTACAGTTTCCCAGCGGCTTCAAAAGCTGTGTACATCTTTTCATGTGGAAGTATTGGAACCTGATGGTATGCATTTTGGAAATCTATTGCACTAAAGACAGTGAATTGTGATACATTGGAAACCATTTCCTCGATATTTGGCAGTGAATAGGCATCAAGTTGAGTGAATCGATTAATTGTTTGAGAATAATCAATGACAAGCCGCTTCTTGTGAGTTTCGTTTTTGGTGATAAGCACTTGCGCTCTCCAAGTGGACTGACTTTCTTCAATAATGCCATCATTTAAAAGCTTCTTTACCTCATTTTTAATAAAAATCTGATCTTCAGCACTATGCCTGTGCGATTTTACTGAGATAGGTTTACAATTTGAAGTCAGGTTACAAAATAAAGGAACTGCAGGTACTGAGGCTTCAACTACACTACATACCTTGAATACTTCTTTAGGTCCTCCAAATTCAAACTCTAGACTTGAGTGGTTAGATAGAACATCATGACCAATTATAATATCAGCACAGAGATTTTTAACTATAAGTAAATTAATGTTGTCGTAGGAGTGGTCACCAATTTTAATATTTTGAGTAGTCACACCTTTAACTTCAGAGGTGTGTGATAATGAGGCCATAGAAACAGTCTGAATACAAGGCTTCCTAGGGAGTTTGCAAAGGTTAGCAAAGTCTTCATTAATAAAACTGACAGAGCTACCAGTATCTATAAGGGCATCAGCACGAAGACCTTTTATAGATGCAGGCACTATAGCTTTTTCAATGAAGCAGGAGTAGCAGCAATAATGCAGGCTGTGCAGTTTTCATAGCCTTCAAATACGTTGGCAGATGCACTAGTGCTCTTGGAGCGGCAAACCTTTGCAAAGTGTCCCTTTTTATTACAGGATTTGCAAATGGATTCTCGAGCAGGACAGTTCTTCCTTGAATGTATTGGCCCACCACAGAAAAAACATTTGTGTCCTGACCTAGAAGAGTTAGTAGAGTTGGTAGCAGCTGTCACAGTGACACATTCAGAATTTGTTGGAGAGCTCTGTGACTCAAATTGATAGTTACCAGGTAGCGCACTAAGTGTCGAATGTTGATTAAATTGAAATGATAAAGCAAAACCTAGGATATAAGGTTTTAATCAACATAAATTGTACATATAATGTTAACAAAAACAATAGAAATTAATATGGCAGTGACAGTGACTTCTTTCAAACACTGACAGCATAAAGTTGCCAACAATATTAGAAGTCTACAGCCAAAGCAATACTAAGGAGGTTAATATCACATCACTAATAATGATTGAACAAATTTTCTCATCGATAACTTTACTTTGACCCATTGCACAATCCACAAACGCTAAAAAGCTTTACAATACTATAAAATACATTTGGCATTAACTGACAATATTATTGTTTTGATGTTATTTTTCCATAGCTACCTCTGGATTTAACGTAATTATGAAAAAATCAACATATGTTGACACATGATACTATAACTAACAAGATAAGTCAACGCGCATGTTATTGCATCTCTCTCGCACACCTGTGACGTAAGCCCGAGACAACTTTAATGATGCCAAGTTAAATGCTCTATCTGTTGCTATCCTGTGTGCTTCAAAACGTAGTGAATGAGATTTTATTTATTCATTGATGTAGTAAAGACTTTGTATATTATATTGTTATATAAATTTTGTGGTGAAAACATACAGTTTACTGTGTTAATATCAACTAATTTATTTATCGTACGCAACTTCCTCTCGACTACCTGTAGCTACTTTATAAAGAAGACTAATTATTTGGTTGCCATAATGTATTGTGCAGTGGTGGGTTGTTTAAACAATTATAATAAAAAAAGTAAAACTTTTTCGAAGTGTCGTTTTTTTGTGTTTCCTAGAGACAAACAAATGCGTAAAGTATGGGTCTTCAATTGTTTTCAGCGAGACAAATTTAATGTAGAAACCGCGAGAATATGATAAAAACATTTTACAGAAGCTGACTATTGTTTAAAAGAAAAACTATTGAGATTGCCTAACAAACAGTGTAATATTACTACTAATAGTATAATTAATTATGAAATTATCACTGAAGAGATCTTTTCCTCGCTAAACCTTCCTAGTGGTGATACAGAAATTAACCCTGAAGATTTAATTGGCAGTCATCAAGATTTTATTAATTCGAATATAAAAGACCTGGAATGAGATGGATTGGAAAATTTAGCCGGTTTCATTGCATTTAAGTTACAAAAAAAATACTTGGATATATTCCGGACGCTAAAGATAAATCGTTTACTTGGGTAAACCACGTTTCTGAGGGTGGTTTACTCAAACCAACATTGGAATTTGTAACTAAATGTAGTGAACTGGAACATATTTTTCGTAGTTATAATGGCAACAAATTAAAAATAACTAAAAATTATTTAAAAAACCTAATAGAAGCTGCAAAACATGTAAATGTTAGCGAAGATGTAAAATTACATTTTTTATATGTAAAATGTATTTTAAAATACTAATTCTAAATAAAAATATTAAATATAATTAAAATATCCGCAGGAGAAAAATCACGAAGATTGTAAAATAAATGTCTAAATGATATTCATAAAGTCTGAAGTATGACCTGCTTTTCTTTATGTATTTCTTTAATTGATTTTACAAATTACTTATTAATTTTCAAACCACGTTTTTACAGAAAGTAACTTTATATTTATGACTTCTTAGTGCAAGATATGGCATCAAGGTATACGTACCGTTAACAATTTAAGTTTCGAAGTTGTTCATTACAATAATGAAACAATGTTGCCATATAAGTATATCCATATCGTTTAAGTCGATTAAAATTAGAATGGCAAGTGAGCATATCTTGTTTGTTATAGTATCATGATGTTGACATAAGTGAATGCATAGCCAGGCCACAGAATAATAAACAATCAGAATGCCCACTCTGCTTTGTCAAGATAAGTACGCGCATCTCGTTCGCGCAGACGGATTCAGCCATGTTTTAAACGGAACCAGTGCTGCTCAGTGAAATTTTATCTGTTGTGCATAAAAAAATTAACCCGGTTTAATTTATTTACGGCAACCATAGACATAATAATATGCACTATTTTATTCGTACTTGTAGTTGAAGAATAGATTAAATTATTTCAAATTTACTAAATTAATTATCTCTAAAAATTTAAATTGCACTTCTGTCGTAGCTTGTCACAAATTTCTCAATTCGAGTCTATATTTCCATTTAAAATATGGCTATCGCGTGCTTACAAACTTCAAAGGCGGCATCTGAGTGTGGGCATTCTGATTGTAATTTATTATGCGGCCAAGGTTTTGAGAATTATTTTTTATTGTTGAAAATAAATAAAAAAGCATAAGGGTAATATTTTTAATAAATATTAATAAAAATGCTATATTAATTAATATGGGAACTTCCATAGGTGGGCCAACTGATATGGGAAGGGGCTCTTAATGATAATCAAAACATAAAATTAATACAACCCTTTAATATATATATTTACAATTAAAATACAATTTCACATACAAATATTTGTTAATCATATAATATTTATAAATCAAATCTCACATATATTATACATGATTAAATTTCAAACTTCATTTTTGCCATTCGTGTCACTTCTTTCACCATCTTCTTCATCATCTTCTATTATTGGAGTACTATTACTGCAATTACATATCACCAAAACAACCAGAGCAAGTTGGGTTACCAAATCACCCCAGTTTTCTGCAGCTACATAAGGCACCGCCACCTTTCTTGCAGTGACAAAATATCATGTTTAACAATTCTTCAGGAGCAGGCTCTTTCACTTTTGATGGATGCGACGATCCGTCTTTTGAAAATCACCCCCAGTCAGTTGGCTGAATCTTGTAGTTTCCAAGCCACTGCTTGACCTGAAGGTAAGTCCTTTTTGAGTGCTCATCTAAAGCATCTACAGTAGGCACGAGTGATAACAACTTGACGGCGCTATTTTTCGTAGTAGCTTTGATGAATGACTCGTAGCGCATTCGCTCAAGTAAAACGTTCAAGTCTTTACTTTTTTTTTTAACTTCATTGAACTCTTTAGCAGTTCATATCATTTTATTTCAATAAAATTGCACAGTACCGGCTGTTAATTTTTTTCAGTTTCAGCAGTATTACTGTAGAATATTTCGGCCAGTTCTCTTAAATCTGACCTTTTTTTTTTTTCTATAAGATCAAAAAATTGTTGCAATGCAATGAATGCATGTGAAAAATGTTTGGGTAATCTACTTCAAAACTACACTATGTACACTACTATTTTACGTGTGTGGGTTGCAAAAATAACACACATTAGCAGGCGCCCGCCTGTATTGCATTCCTCGCAGATCCGTTATCGCCGGCCCTGATCAAATTGATGGAGCCCTGAGGTAGATTTCTACTTAGTTTTTTAGATCATAACCCATCTATTTGTTTATATTCAATAAAAACTTTTATTTCTGATTACTACGGTTTAAATATGTATTTACTGTAGATGTTATAGTAGGTTTCCGAAAATTGGAAAATTACGTTCATAAAATGTATTCCCAGTTTTCTAAAAACCAATAAATGAAATAAAAAAAAAAGATGTATAAAAAGGTTTACCATAATATTAGCCATTTTCTAATTCTTATATAACCGACGTATAAAAATTCATCAGTTCAATTGACTCTCCTAAACAAGATGTTGCAAAATATCTAACGCTGTTGCTAAAACCATCCATTGACCAATCTTAAATTTATGTAGCGATTCTATACACTAAATATTTTTTTTCATCACTGACGGTGTCCCCATTAACCAATCATCATCGTCATCATGCAACCTCTTCTGTCCACTGCTGGACATAGGTCTCTCCCATTTTTCGCCACTCTTCACGGTTCTGTGCTTAACCAATGCGCCGTTACAAATCTCAACTTATTTGTTTATATAATATTGGTTTAGTATTCCATTAATATTTAAATATTAAACAAATTAATCAGTTTGAACAAACTTTAAAGAGAGGTAAAAATAATTATACATTACCTCAACAATCTGTCTAAAATCTCCAGAAGCAGGAGTAGAACTCATAGCTAGAGCAGTCAGTCTTTCTGTGAGATATCTACAAGTTTTTAAAATTGCAAGGCAATGTGGTATCAGTCCCGTAGCATCATCAATCCATTGCTCATCGGTTAGATCTTCAACATTTGCACTTACTTCACCCAACTCTAGTTCTGAAGGCTCAGAATCAATTAGATGTTTTTCAGGCCTTAAAATGACAGGACATATTTATAAAATTATTAAAATAAATCCATTATATATATATATATATATATATATATATATAATTATATATCCAGAAGACGCCCTCTTAACCGACCGTCGGCTTAACCGACCGACCTTACTCCTTTTGGATGATACTATTTTTAGATTAGATTTTATGTATTTCCGTTCGCACCATACCGTACTACCACATGTACGTTAGCCACTGACGAGTTTAGTCGATGTCTCGCTGCCGTATTAGAGTCAAAGCATAGTTTGTTTTTGTGCAAGTTACAAACTTAACTATACATATGTACATACTGTTGTTGTGTACATAGTGAACTTTTCTTCGAAATGAGTGGAATTAAACGAAAACTTGTTGTAGTGTCAATGAAAAACAAGTTAAATGCTATAGAGCGGCTTGAAAAAGGTCATTTTGTAAAATCGATTAGTGACGAATTCGGTGTAGGAGTGACAACCGTAAAAGACTGGCGCCGAAACAGGAAAACCATTCAAGATTATTGCACTCAAATCGAGTCTGATAAAGTCCTCTTAACTAGGTGTACTTTAAAGAAACCAATTAATATGAATGTGTAGACGATGCATTATGGTTATGGTTTATGCAAGAGCGTAGTAAAGATACGCCTATAAATGGCCCGATTTTAAAAGAAAAGGCTGAGATACTACATGGTAAGTTTGATAATGGAGAAAATTTTTATGCAAGCGATGGCTGGTTGGCACATTGGCACGGTGTTCACTTTTTAAGCGTGTGCGGTGAAAAATTGTCAGCTGATCCAACTGCAGTAGACGAATGGAAAAATAAATTACAAGAATTAACTAAAAAGGAAGAATTACTGCCTGAACAGGTCTACAATATGGATGAGACTGGACTAAACTTTAAGCGATTGCCTGTAAAAACATTTGCTGCCAGTAATGAGAAATCAGCTGCTGGATTCAAAATGAACAAAGAGAGAGTTACTATTGCTGTTTGTTGTAATGCCTCTGGAACTCATCAAGATCTCCTGCTCGTAATCGGAAAGGCTAAGAGACCTCGAGAATTCACAAACTTTAACTTTTCTTCACTCCCACTATGCTATAAAAATCAAAGATCAGCCTGGATGGACGTGTATGTGTTTAAAGATTGGTTTATCAATGAATTTTGTCCTAGTGTAGCAAAATATTTAACAAGCTTAAAGTTACCAGTCAAGGCTATTTTGGTGTTGGTTAATACACCAACACATCCTGAAAACATTCAGAGTGAAAAGGAGCCTCGAATTAAATGTATTTTTCTTCCACCAAATGTAACAAGTATCATCCAACCAATGGATCAAGGAGTGATCGAATGTCTTAAGAGGCGCTATAGGAAAAAACTACTTTCAGAAATCCTGGCTAAAATGGAATTTTAGCTTAACAAAAGCCTAATCGATGCTTTGAAAGACATAAACATTAAAGACGTTATTTTGATGGTGCCCAAAGCTTTTAATGAAATTACAACATTCAACATTTGTAAAATCTTGGAGAAAAGCATGGTCTAACATAGAAAAAGTGATTGAATCCAGTTCTGATCCTGATGAAACCCCTTTGGAAGAGCCAGATGATATTGCATCTTTGATGAATGACTTGCAAAAATTCTCAGACTCGAATGATATTCAACTGCAGGATTGTCAAGAATGGATTGTTGGAGCTGATGATGACTTGACCAATGATAATTTGATAGATGAACAAATTGTACAGGCTGTTATGTACGAAGATCAATCAGACGCAGAGGTTAAAGATGAAGAAGGCAATACTGTTAGTCATGCTGATGTGAGAAATGCTTTACAACTGGCTTCACTGTACATTGAGCAACAAAATATGTCAACATCGGCAGATGTAATGTTCATTAAAAAGTGGCGTGACTATGCATTCAAGAAAAAAATGGAACATAAAAAACAAAAGAGAATCACAGACTTTTTCTAGTACATTTTACATTCATAATTATGTACATACATACACATGTATGTACTTATATACATATATGTACATTTTATACAAGTTTCATAATTGGTCATGTGAGTGATATTGTTAATTACATATATGTATGTACTAACTACTATTTTGTTTATAGATCATAAAATATATATATTTTTAATAGAGTAACATATGTAATGTCTTTCTGAGGGTGGTTTTAAAGATTTTCGGTTTAACTGACTTTTTGATTATCCGACCTATGGCCAGGTCCCGTCATGGTCAGTTAAGAGGGCATCTACTGTACTCATATGTAATGTACAATGACCAAAGATAAAAACGGTACTATGATATTGGACACAGAACAACAGCTAACTCAGTGGTAGGAGTATATCAAAGAATTTTCCATGATAATCATTCAGAAATAACTTCAAATTTTACAGGTCTAACTGATAAACATTTTTTGCAAAAATTAATATTTATTTATCAAAATTTTCTTCTTTAGCGGCGCTATCTTTGCTTTCAAAATAGGCTTCAGTTTCAGCGATATCTTCCCCATTCTAGCGATATCTCTTACCACTGAGCATTTTTTTATATCAGCAAAAAGGAGACGCTATATCAGCATCTTTTGCCACATGTTGGAATTGTGGCGAATTAGGCCATCTTTGTTGTAATTACCAGAAACACAACAGTCAGAAAACTCAACAAACTTTTTTTCAACAAAATGGATCTTGTGAAGTAAAGCGTCTGTACTCATTATTAAATAAGGTGTTTTGGTTGAGTTCACAGTTTGTACATTAATAAGTTATATTGATAAGAAACATCGTTTTTGATAGATATTCATGAAACAATAACCACTGCATAACTAGAAATAACAAGACAATATCACAGTATATTGCTTTAAGCATTCAACTGTGACAATATATTAGATTATCACCAGCATATCAGTACAACTTAGAACAAAAACTGGTGATATAATCACATAAGGCATTTGACAAAGTTAATTACTTTTTATTAATTGAAGAATTAAGAAATATTGCTAAAATATACATATTGCTAAATTGGATTAAAATTGGTAATTTTATATCTAGGTATTATTGTGCTACAAATTGACAGTATAGTAATGGTAATGAAACATAGATATATTATGAATAAAAATATGAAAATACGACTTACCTGACAGCAGCATCCTCAAAGAACATTGATTTGTAAAACATTTTTTGTTTTCTGCATATTACTACCAAAATTACAAATGCACTGACAAAAATGGCTGAAAGTACACCAAATGCAACAGCTGCCACCATTTCTGCATAGTCTGGTTTCATTTTCATATTGTTAACAGCAGCTGTTACTATCTGCTATTAATTTTAAAGAATAAAAATAAATATGCAACTATGTGTTACAACAGAAAGAGATAAAAAGATTTGGTTATATTAAATTATGAACTGTGCCATGTATCAAATTTCGTTCATAAATGTCTTACGTGTTATTTGGAATCCATAATTTTTAATGGAGATTGTTGGGGCACCAACAAATTTCAAATATTTAAAAGCAAGCAACAAGTGTATTGCAGAGTTTGTTGTGACGTTTAATTCTTGATTTTGTTTGGCAAACGTATTTCTTTATGTCAATGTCAAGATGCCAATCTAGGATATGTATATTCTGTGGTTTTTGTCAATTCACAGTTTGTTCATTAAAAAATTGTAATTAAACTGTTAATCAAAAATTTTAAATTATGTACTACAATTAAGATAAGATAATCTATGTCATAAATTAAAGTATTGGATGATTTTCACATTTGGTCCCATTGAAGATAGCTACAAAGGAGCTGTGAATTAAATTCACAAAACAAATTTTTGACGTTTGACTGTGTTGTCATGTCATTGTCATATAATGTATATGTTGTAGGCTTCAATTACAAATAGAGAAGCTTTCAAAAATACATTTTTATTATATTAATATATGAATTATGCAATTTTTTTATTTTTTTATCTACAACACGAACGAATAAATACTCGTTTCTTCTCATATTAATTGCAGTTAATTATTACATTTTTTTGACATTTGACTTTGATAAGCTAATAGATTTGGCAATCCTCAAACCACCAGTTGCCAGATTGTTACAGATGGTCACCAGATGTCTGTGGAAAGTACCTGAATACTATTCTTATTATTTGTTTAAAGAATTTCTTTTTTACTGTTAGTTTGTTAACGTTCTATTGGATTTTTATTAATTATAAATCACATGCTATTTCTCGATTAATTAAAAAAACATGGCAACACAGTCAAGCGCCAACATTTCGTTCCATGAACTTTAATTGACAGCTCAATTATAGCTATCTTCAATGGGACCAAATGTGAAAATCGTCCAAAGTATTTAATCTGGCATTTTTAATCTAAATATTTTATTAGAATTTTGTATTTTGTGAACGATTTCCGAAATGAAAATTGAAACGTCAATAAACTTATTTTGTAGTAGTAAACTGTGAGATAAAGTGGTAAATTATTGTATCGTCCGAATCGTATGCGTATCGCATGCCGTCTGAATGGGCTGTTAATAAATATATGACATGATATGAGAATATCATCTTTCTCTTTTCTTTTTATATTTAATACGCTTTTTTAACAATTTAATTGGAAGTCGAAAAGTTAAAAACAATATTGTTGTAATAAAATTATTGTGGTGTATTCCCAAAGAAATATATAATATTCTATGATTATCATAAATAGGATTCTACGTCATAAAGATGAAGAAGAAGCTGTCAATGTCATTTTCATTATTATTCCCGCCATTTTGACATTATAAATTGTTTTGTGTTTAATCTACAGATTATAATATTTTGCCGGTTTTGTACAAATTTAACATATTAATACACATATTTTGTTAAAATTATATTAATCAATATGTCAGAGGAGAACGAAAATAAATCAACTAACGAAGAAATGGATACTGAAAACGATTCTGTAACAGTAACATTAAATGATGTGTTGGAATTTGAAAACGAGCTGATCGAAAACACCGCTGCTGTTCTTGGGGCCGCAAATGATAAAACATGCTCCTATGTTGAGGTAAATTGCTAAATCACATTTATTAAGTATATATAAAATACTTTACAATCTCTTTGTTTAGTATTTGACGGCATATTTTTTAGCGAACCCGTCTTCAATTAATAAAATTTACATACATAATATTTTACTTTTTTTAAGGGTATTACATATATTTTTACATTAAATGCAACTTAACACAAACAGGTAAATCATAGGGTCCCCTACAAAATTAGACACTATTGACCAGGAAAGGGTCTATATGTCTATCCATACATGGGTACGTCATAAGATTTCATTTTTTATGTTGCTCTTGCTTCTACTATTGACCATGACCATCAAGATTGCTATTTAGCTATTAATTTTTGCATCATGTGATACAGTCAATTTCAACACAGACCAATTTGGATTCAGTTGGATTTAGACCAAATGTTTGATCATTCATCTGCTTACTATTTTAAAATAAAATATTTAACCCTTAGTCTCCTGACACGTACCATGGAATTCTGGTACCCTTATATCCCAAGCATAACATTTAATCATACTTGCCACATAAAATTGCACTCACAACAGTAGTTATCAGCTGATGTTTAAAACTTCTAATGTTCAAACTATTTTGTGTTAAATACACAATAAGATTTGTAGGTACTCGAAAAGATTGTCTGCAATAAACAACACTTTTAATTTATTGTAAAAATTTATAAGGCAGACTTTAAAGTACTGTTGGGAAGTAACTGTCTAAACGGCATGAGAGACTAAGGGTTAAACAAGAAATCTTGAGTACAATATTTTAAAAAAATATATGATAGCACTTGTTACAAGCTGCTACTATTCAGATTACATCTTCATAATGTCTCCCAATTCCTGTTACACTTAATCCAAGATTTCCTAAATAATAGTTTTAGCAAGCAATATATTCCTAAGTAATAGTCCAAAATTGAGCCATTTCCAATTCCTTTAACCTCAAACAGTGAATTTCGCAAGGTTCCCCCTCTTATACAATATATCCATGATCATTTCACTTCTTTTGGCAATGATGCTGCTTCATATGTCTTACAATCTAGTGATGAGAAATCAGTAATTCACATTCACAACAGTGAGCAGTGAACTCGCCAGAAGAGGAAGAGATGCAAATTACTTCAGTCCAGTGCCAGTTGTAAGAGTGCCAAAAAAGACACTGGAAACATTAAAAGTTGTTTATTATACAAATTTTGAGTGTTTACTGAGATTTGGTATTATCTTTTTTTGGAGGGGGGGGGGAGGTGTCTAGAGATGCTAAAATCTTTTTTTTTTACAGAAATCTTGTAGGATCAATTCAAGGTGTTTAATCTTTTATGAATGTATTGTATGTGTTTGTAAATACTAACCAAACTTATGCACGCTTTCAACTTTGACATTCAGAATGCATAACTGATTCTGAACCTTAAGTTCAATGTGATAAGGGATTTTTGACGACTATTATTTATGTTTAATTAATGTTTTTAGTGTTTTCCACATAAGTAGACTTATTTTTGTACCTATCGATTTTATCAAAATAATATTTTTCTGTTTTTGCTTTTAACATATTAACTATCACATTTTTTGCCCTTTTAAAACCCTACCATTTGGTATGTCTATCACGTATGTTCGCAGTTTTAAACACTTTGTATAATTTGTCCCTAATAGTTTCTTGCCTTTAAAACCTCCCATTTGACATTTCTATCACTTATATTCGCAGTTGTAAACTCTCTATATAATTTGTCCATAACTTTAATTTTACTATTAACCATTATGAAACAAAGACAGTACACCCCATAAAAGACTCAGCAACTCTCAGATATCTACCGAGACTTATCATGTATAGTTTCTTGTGGCATTCTTGATACATCTTGATCATTTAAAAATTCCAATAGGTCGAAGTACCACAAGGATGGTTTGCATGTCTTCTTCTAGAGTTCAAGAGACAACTAATGCCCTCACTTTTTTAAAATCTTTTATTAACTGATATAACTGAAAACCGAAACTCAAACAGTTTATTTTTTTTGTAACTGTGTTTTTATTTGCCATCATGTCTATTTCTTTGTATTTTATAAGTTTCTCATATGCGACATTTTGTTTTACAGTGATTCTAGTCTTTATTTTTCACTTGCCACAAACACAGAAAACTTTTATATATTTTAATGAGTTCCACAAAAATATTGTGGGTGCATTGCAACAAAAAGAAGGGAACTGGAGTGGAGCTAGTTGTGAACAGAGTCAAGATTGGATGTCTTGTCTGAACATGAGTTTATGTGTTTTGTTTTGTTCTATCAGATCTTGCAAAATGATGCTTCTCTCATCACTTTTTCATTCTGACATTGAATTTCATTTCGATTCGACAAGATATATGTGTTACTGTTTACGTGTCACATTTTATTGGATAAGATTTATCCTAAACCACAAAACATACATTAAGATGTAGCATAAAATACACCATTAACCTATAAAATACACAATTTGGAAGCTTTTTTAAAAGACAAAATTTTTGAATTTTATTTCAAATACTTACCCCTTAAATAGTAAGAAAACATGTTTCATAATTAATAACAAAAAAAAAACAACACTGAATTAATTTCGGAAAATGTGTAGAATTTCTTTCTACAGATCTGTATTAACTAAAAAATTTATCAGATACCTGAATTATTGAAAGTCCCAAACATAGTATTTTTTTATGTATTTCCCTGGTGTAGTTGTAGCAATCAAATACATATGTAGGGACCACCTGAAATAGGTAACATTACAGTATGAACTGCACACAAACAAAATTGTGTTTTGTCATACTAGTTTTTTGTATTAGTTTTCTGGAATTTAAATAGCTACTTAATCTTGGGTTCTTGTTATCTTGTACTTAAATATAATATTTTAAACAATTTTATGTACCTAAAAATTTTGTTTATCTCTTAGGGTTACATCAAGAGACAAGCTTTATACTCGTGTCTCACATGTATTCCTGAAGCTAAAGAAGATCCAGAGAGAGGAGCTGGAGTATGCTTGGCTTGCAGTTATCACTGTCATGATGGACATGAACTAGTTGAACTTTATACTAAGAGAAATTTCCGATGTGATTGTGGTAATAGTAAATTTAACAATGTTGTATGTAACTTATTTACTGATAAGAGCCTGGTAAATGATCTGAATGCTTACAATCAAAATTTTTCTGGGTTGTATTGTGTTTGTCACCGCCCTTTCCCTGATATGGAAGATCCAGTACCCGATGAGATGATACAATGCATTATCTGTGAAGATTGGTATCATACCAGACATTTAGGTACTGAAGTACCTTCGAATAATTTCGCAGGTAAGGCTTCAATAAAATATAAAGGTTAGTATAAAGTATTATTAAAAATAAAATAAATATAGATAGATAGATAGAGAGGATTCATCAGTTTTATCAAATGTGAGAACAGGGACCATCAGTATTCTATACAGTCTTATACAAGTTTTTTTGAGAGAGATGTTTCTTAGCTAAGAACTTTGACATACCATGCAATACCTGTTTGCAATTATGATGTGTTAGTATTGGGGTCAACTGATGACCCTAGACATGAACTCTTTGACTGCTTCGAATTTTTGGTCGTGGGTTAATAAGATCTGTGTCAACATTGCGAGCTCTCGTGTTTTGTTAGTCAGTATTAATTTGATTTATATATAATCCCATTCATTCTGCTGCTGTTACTCAGTTAGTATTTCCGTGGTTCTCGCCTTGGTTATGTTACAATGTTCATGTCATCAGCATATGCTAAAATTTAGACTGGTCTATTAAATATGGTCACCTTCTGTCTACATTAGTGTCTATAACGACTTTTTCCAAGTCTATGTAAAAAAGCTGACACGCCTGCGTCAGCTTTTTTATCATCGAAATGAATACTAAGAAAAAGAAAGTAGCAGACCAATGTTGCAGACACAAAAAAGGTTGTGGATGGAAGAGTTGTTAAAGGGCCTAGAAGAGAATAGTAAAGAAGGCTATAATAACTTTTTTCTTGGAATATTTTTCCAGTAGGCTGCGATAAGTTCAAGTTCATTCTTCCATTTTCGAACAAATTTCACTGTGCTCTTTTTGGTATACCACAGAATGGTACTGATCCGATAAAAGAGCATTACCTCCTTTTTTAGCAAGATTATTAGGAATCTCGTTTGTGCATTAAGCTTTCACGGCCATCGTTTAACTTGTTAAACTGTTTGTTCGGGCTGTTAGGCCGCTCTCTTCTGAGATTAGTTCTCGACGTTTCGCCAACACTAGGGGTTGACATCTTCTGGAGATGTTAGTACATATTTCGCTTGTAAGTTGAAAGTGACGCCGCGTTGTACTACGGAGGTCATATTTATATTTTTTACTCGCCTCCCCTCCACTGGTTTCGGCGTGAGGGGGCGTGTCGTCGTTTGTAGCTTTACTTTTTTCGTGATTTGCGGGAGGGTGTTTGTCGATTTTACTATCGGTATCCATGTTTTGTTAATTCTTAGTCCTTCTATCCGATTAAAATTATTTGGATGCATATATATTTCCACCGCTTCCCGATATAACCGTGGGTAGTACTGTGATGTTTTATCCAGCATCTGCATTTCTTCAAACAGTATCTGATGTTCTCCGCCTCCCAAAAGCGTATTCGGCAACGGCAGATTTGTCGATATGCCCTAAACGATAATGAACGATAATAAAAGCCATTCATTCTTCTTCTCGACATATCGCTGTTAGCTTTTGTTCGACTGTATATCGTTAATTTTTCTGTTATATCTTTCAAATCTTTGTATATTCTGTATATTCTGGCGTAACAACCAGGTTTCACTGCATACATTACATATTGTTAGATTACTGTACTTTATATTCTTATCTTAGTTTTTTTTAGATAGTAGTTAAAACACCAAGATTTTGCTAGAGTTGCTATTACCTAACAAGTCCTTGTAGAAACTTTGTCTCAGGACTAGCAATCTCCAGTGGAGTCTTACGTTGCCATGTTTTCTATTCCTGTTATAACTTAAACACCCTAGTTTATAAATTCAAATAATGTAACTCAAATTTAATTTAACAACATTTAAAGTGTACCCATGTATTTAGTGGCTCAAAACATGTACATTCAGATAACACTGATGATGGAATATTAAATCCGAAAACGTTCTGTGATATAGCATGATAGGGTGTGTTAACATCATACCTTTTATACAGGAATTTTTAAATAATTTTTTTTCAAGATTTTACTTTGTTCTTATCATCATCATCAGTAGCTCGACAACCCTTTCTGGGTCCTGGCTTGTTCTAGGATTTTCCGCCATTCTGTTCTGTTCCTTGCTTTGTTTTTCCAGTTGGTAATCTTAAGTGTTTTCAGATCTTGTTCCACTTGTTCCATGTATCTAAGTTTGGGTCTTCCCTTTGACCTTCTTCCTACTGGTGTTTGTCTCATAATATGTTTTGGTGTTTCAGTCTCCAACATTCGTTCAACATGGCCCATCCAGCGCAGACGTCCGATCTTTATGGATGTTATGATCTCGGGTTCGTTGTATGCTGTGTACAGTTCAAAGTTATATCTTCTGCGCCATATGTCATTTTCCTTTACCCCCTTATATATGTGTCTAAGGATTTTTCGTTCAAATGTGCCTAATAGGTTTTCATCGCTTTTCGATAGTGTCCATGTCTCTGATCCATATACAAGGACCGGTTTTATCAGGGTCTTGTATATTTTGCATTTGGTGTTTCTTGTGATGTTGTTAGATCTTAGATGTTTAATTAGTCCATTATATGTTTTATTAGCGATATGTATTCTTCTCTTAACTTCTTCACTGACATTGTTATCTGTGGTAACTAGTGAACCTAGGTATGTAAAATTTTTCACGCTTTCGATGTTATAGTCTCCTATATACTTTGTTCTTATGGCTTTACTTTATGTTACAATTTTTTTTATTCCCATTTTGTTATACATACAATGAAATGGAAATAGAGAATACTGAAAACAGTATTCGTTGTTTTCATTATTCTTCCTTTTTATCCTTTTATTTCTATAGGGATTCTGTTATTCCCATTTCGAAGTAATTATTGTTATATTCATTTATGTAAATCAAAACTTCTTGACTGTTGATTAGTTTGTTACGTTTTTTTTGTGTGTTCAGAGATTAAGTGAAGTACAACGTGGTTTAACTAATTTTATTTAACTCTAAAAAGTCACTTAATTACAAATATTACAAATTCTAATTAGATTAATAATTATTGCTTACAATTCGCAAACCAAACTAAATATTTGCATTTTCCAAATAATTAACTCAAATAATAGGGGTAGCCACCAAAATAGTTGTTTTCAAATAGTAAAAAATGTAATAATTTAGGAAACCAGTTTAGAGTACTTATAAAGTACATTTTCACAAAGTGTTTATTTAATTGATATATTTCTGATGTTCATATCACTTTTATGATTGGTTTAATTTAAGTTTTTTTTAGAAATGATTTGTGAAGCTTGTGTAACTAAACATGAATTCTTACTGAATTATGACAGCTACAGTATGGTTAAGCCTACTCGTGTTAGTGAAGAAACTAATGTAGATGTAACATCTGATACGACACAACCAAGTGATGAAATAAAGACAGATGAAGAACAAACAGAAAATGAAAATGCTGGTTATTGCAAAAAACCAAAACAGAAGTCACTAAAAGTCTGTGCTAAATTTTGGCCAAATGTAAGTAATATCTATGTATATGTGTCTATATTCCAAGTTTTTCTAAATTTATTTCCATTTTTGTTATGTTTTATCGCTAATTTGGCTCTAACCATTCGGTGATCGCTACTTACTGATGCCATATTTATTACTGTTACGTCCTGTATGATATCTGTTTTGTTACACAGTATGTAATCTATTTCGTTTCGAGTTTTTGCGTCTGGGGATAGCCACGTCCACTTTCCTTGAGGTTTTTTTTATAGAATGTGTTCATTGCATAGTATTTGTGGGCTTGTAAGAAGTTAACCAAGGTTTCTCCTCTCTCGTTTCTAACTCCAGAGCCGAATTGTCCTATATAGTTTTCGGTTTTTTCAAGTCATTGTCCGATCTTAGCATGGAAGTCTCCTATTATTATCGTATACACGCTGTGATAATTCGTTCTAGGTTCTGAAATTTTCTCATAAAATTCGTCTCCCTTCATCGGGATGTGCTGCGGTTGGAAAGTATACTTGAATCATTTTGAGGGAGATGTTCTCGTTTACATTAGCCTAATCATTGCAATTCTTTCAGATATTCCTACGAATTGCTCTACTTTATGTGCATATATCTTGGTAATGAGAAATCCTACGCCATCTAGGCTTTGTTCTTCTCGCCCTTTGTAATATAGGGCGTTACCGGACTCTAGTGTTATGCACTCTTCCCCTTTTCTTTTTACCTCTGCTAGACCAATTATGTCCCATTTTAAGTCATTGATGTCTTCTTTGAGTTCGTAGACTTTTTGGTCTACCCACCTGGCGACCCATTCCTTTTGTTTTAGATATCGCCATATTCCTGTTAGGAGGTTTTTTAGCCTTAAAACACCATGGTGTCTAGACGGGTTGGAGAGCGATATTATACAATCCCTAAAATCAAGGGATTGCCACTTTCGCCATCCACACCGTACCGAAGGTATTCTTCTCCGCCGTGGCTGCCGTTGTGGACTTCATCCGTGATTTGTAAAATATATTTTAATTTTAAAATCTTGTATTAAATTTACATCCAAACTATATACGTATTACAGTTTTGGTAAGCATAGCTTTCTTATCGCAGGCTACGGACGGAACTGTGGATCGCGCGCAGAGGTATGATAAAATAAAAACGACTGTAAGGAGAAATCGCGCGATCACACACCACGTGGAGTAGTAAAAGCAGGCACATGGCCATGCGTGTTTCTTAATACAATAAAATAAATTAAATTAAAAACCATGGCTCCGTGCGTGGACGATAAGAAAGCTATGCTCCCCTCCTCGGTCACTCCCGGAGTGCCTCATCCCGTTTGTATTTTGCCCATTTGTATAATTTCATTACAGGTGAATTGGCGTAAAGAACTTTGTACATGCGATGACTGTTTAAAAATGTACGAAAACGAGGACGTCGCTTTTCTACTAGATTCCGAAGATCCGGTACATTTATATGAAGAAAAAGGTAAAGCTAAAGCTCAAGAAGTAGTTGATGATCATGTTAAGCAACAAATGAATTCAATGAATCGCGTTCAACTTATAGACTGCATAGCCGGATACAACGACCTAAAAGAGAGACTGGGAGAGTACCTAAAAAAATTTGCGGAAAACAAGAAAATAGTTAGAGAAGAAGATATTCGAGAATTTTTTGATGAGATGAACGCTCGTAAAAAACAAAGAGTTGATCAAGTTGAAGTTTCCCATTTTTGCCGTTAATTTGTTTTACTTAATATGTATTATACAAAAGTTCCAGTGTATTATAGCAGTAGCTTACATAGTAATCAAAAATATTATCACTATTATGTACATTAATTACACTGCCCCACAAAAAAATGTTGAGAAAACCAATACAGTAACGAAATTATTTCAATAGCTTTAATTTTTACAATATACAATAGTTATGGCATGACGTCTCTGCATACAAACCAGCAGTAACCTGCAAGCATGGCTTCGTTCTAGCGACATTGTTACTTTTTTCGATTACTAAAATGTTATGATGGAATCTTTCTCGTATGTTCATCACACACAGCTCCACAACTAGGGGAAAAAAGTTGAGGTGGAAATGGATTAAGTGGATTTTAAAAGACATGTTACATCCAAATCGTTTGAATTTGTCCAGTAATACTTTCACTAAATTAGGATAGTTGTCATCTCTTTTGTTGCTTAAAAATCCACGAATAGCTCTTTTTAAGATTTCTTTGCCTTTCCAAGCTTTGTCAACTGCTTGATGCTTCATAAGTTGACGAATTTGTGGCTCTACAAAAATACCTACTTTAAATTAAGTCTAAATTTGCCTCTGAGATATTTAGAGGCACGCCCTTCTCGATTTATTCCTTTGACAACATTTTTCATCAATACCAGCTTAATATGTAAGGGTGGGAGTAAAATAACTTTTTGATTCATGGGACACTCAGTAACAATTCTTTTCGTTAAGGTTAAGGTTCTTTGAAGGGCAGTCTACTTTTATATAATTTCGTAGCTCTGCTGCCCCACATGCAGCAGTATTTTGTGTAGCAAAATCGTATTTCTAAGAGAACAACAATGACTTTCAGATCACCATATATTTTCCATTTATGTTCATCATATTTGAGTTAAAGAGTGTTTTCAAATCATATATCCCCCTCACGTGGGCTGCATAATCAATACACTAAGAAGAAAGGTGGTTGCTATAAGTTTAAAGGAGTCTATGAATAACCTCCATTCCGTTGGATCATGGTCCAAAATTTATTAAATAATTGACTTCTTTACAAACAATAAGATTGTTTATTTCTCAAAAAAGAGAGCAGATCCCGCTGTCTGCCTTCTCCTGTAACAAGTCAAGACCATGAATGAGTTCGCCAAGTTATGCTTACTGTTCTGCTAACTTAATCAGTCATAAGAGGGGGAGGATTTGGTTGCTTCTTCTTTTTCCGTTCAGATATTGAACTGACAACCCTGTTTTAATGGTTAAAGTAAAGCAGAAGTAGCTCAGTCATCAATATGATTTTTAGATTCTCGCCAAATTATTGGAACAGCAAAAATCGTAGATCGAATTTTTATTTTTTAACCAATCTGGTAATATAACTGAGCAAACTTTTCAACAAGTCTTCTGGTCCCCTAGTTAATGATAATGATAATAAGCAGTTATACCACAACGATATTTTCATCATGTATCTGTGATGAAAATGTTATTTCACCACATATATAACAAACTATTAAATGGATTGATACTTCCGTGGTAAGTACTCAAACACAGCGTTCTGAAACAAGAGATGTTGCCACTGCAGCATAAACTATATAAAAACTAAACTAAACACTGTTGTACAGTCACAATATCTTCTTGATCACACGAAAAGAGCTTAATAGCGAGGAATGTTTTCAATTTTTGAAAATGAAGGGAGCCAAATCTGGAGAATGGAGAGAAATCCCAGCACTTTAGTACAGATTTCTCAATTTATTATATTGCCAAAACATTTTTGTGAACAAGCGCATTGTCCTGCGGAAAATTATTTTTCTCGTTTAAGCCAGTTTTACTAGAAGTTGAAGTGGGTTTCGCTGCTGAAACTTTTTCGATAATTACTACATTGCGGTTATTGTTTATTCGTTCCTGATACATTCTTGTTCTATGAGAAACTATAAGGAATGGATGGTCACATTGGAAAATGCTAATGAAACCTGGGTTTCACCTTAAACACGGAGTTAAACTGCGGTTTCTGAGAGGACTTTGTCGGATAAGTAATTCCTGTTGCAATGATTCTTACGGTAGATGGTAAAAGTGACGTAATAATAATGTCAACGATCTCAACCTATACTTTCTCATTTTAGCATCATTCAGTGTCAGCACTGAATTATTGTCGTCCATCTTTCAAATTTCATTTAGTCACTTTCTATTTCATGCATCCAGCTGTAAGCTACTACACAAATCTCTATGTAGACTGCAACTTTTATGTATTACATTTGTTACGTATATAACAATAAACAATGAAATACTTTGCTTATTTGTACTTTTGAAGGTTTTTTGGTATTTAGTGTACTCTGTAGTTTAGATTTTTTATTGATATTTTATCTCACAGCAAAGTATTTCAGTGTTGCTTATAACTTAATTTGTTGTCGGTATAAAAAATGTGAAAATACAGTACATGATACATGTATTTTTTAGAATTTGGCATTGTAACGAAATAATTATTACTAAGCTATTTATTATTTGGATCTTATCTGTATATCTGAAATTGGTTGTATTTTTCCAAATCTTATTTAATACAGTAAAAGGTATCTGCTCTACATATAAACTTATTTGTGTAATAACCATTTCAAATATATTTTTTCAATGTCTGTTATTCTTTGTTATTTAAATATACATGGTGTCCCACACAAATTTATACCCTCCAAATTTCGTCAAAATAAATGTTATGTTTGGAGCAAAAATTCAGAAACGGGTGGATTTTTCTATCGAGGAGACCAATTCTATGCAAAAACTCATGGAAAGAATATAATTATAGTCCCAATTCTCAAACAACATAAACCCGCAGATTGTCCGGATTCATACAGAGGCATTTCGCTATCGTCATGTATCTTAAAAACATTAGAAATAATGATAAACAAAGATTAGAATTTTGGTTGGAGAAAAATTTCCTACACTCTACAACGCAATTTGGATTCAGGAAATCATACTCAACAATGGAAAACTTATCACACTTGATACGGGATGTCTATAACTCATTTTCTAAGAATAAATAAGTCGTGGCTACTATTGTAGACGTTTATTAATATTATATCACCAAATGAAGAAAAAAGGAATCCCAGATATACTGTGCTGGAAAATTTATAAACTACAGTAATAGAGTTTTGTATTCAAATTGACAACAAAATAGTGGGCCTCAGAATAACAAATATTGGGATACCCCAAGGAAGTATCCTAAGCCCAATGTATTATGCTAAGTATTTACACTTCGGATATAGGTAAAAGCATAGTAAATAGTAACCAAGGTAAAGTACTACAGTTTGCAGATGACATATGTATTTACGTAGACCAAGAGAAGGTAGAAAATGGTTGCAACATGATAAATGATGTACACAATTATTTACTTGATGACTTTTATTAGTTAAATTTAACAACTGTTAAAAAACCCAAGTTTGCACATTTTCCAGAAAACAAAAACTTCCAAAGTTAGTAAAAATTCTAAACTTACATTTTAAAGTTCAACCTAAAGTTAAGTATTTGGGGATGATACTAGATAGAAAAATGAGCTAGAAAGATCATATCGAATATGTTGTGACAATAGCTGAAAAAGGTTATAATGTATTACGAGTAATAAGTCACAACTTGGGGAGTAGATTCTAATATTTCATTAATAATGTACAGATGATTATATAAGATCAATTTTAGACTACGGATGCATATTTTACAACCAATCAGCCAAAACTCACCTAAAAAAAGTAGAAGTGTTATCAAATAAATGCCTTCGATTATGTATCGGAGCTCTAATAAGCACCCCGACATCTAATTTGAGTATAGAGTGCAATGAACCACTACTGCATATAAGAAAAAAACCTATGCGAAAAGTTTATAATTAAAACAACTGTGTCAAAAACTTTTTATACTTGATCTAACGAGTGAATACTGGCAGAAAAAACCTACTTTACTATTTGTTGAAACCCACAACTTGCGCCAATTTAAAAATAAATTATACACATCAAGAATATCACCCATATTTCAAATATATCTAAATAGTATTCCTAATATACAGCCAATTTACATGAGAGACTATTCGAGTTTCCCAGCGAATCTAAGGAACTCTATATTTAATACAGATATAGAAATACTATGTCCAAAATATCACCAAATTTATACAGATTCCTCAAAAATTTAACTCTAAAGTTGCTGCTGCTGTGTGGGACCCTAAAACACAATACAAAGAAGGAATATTTTTTAATCGATTGTATAATTTTAACTTCTCTCAGAAAGATATACACCTAGAAATTACCCAGATAGACTTACAGTAGAAATGATAGATCGTGTTATTGTAGACTCTATTCGCTAATTGTAGAATATTCGTTTGAAATTAGATTCATCAGAACTATAATAATATAATATTTTTTGCTTTTTTTACTTACATTTAATAATTTTCACAGCTTAATATGTCTATTTAAGGGAGATTATCATTACTCCCACTATCACTGCTGTTGTCGCCTGTTAACGTAATCACTGCGAATTCGATTATAGTCTCAACATAAAAATCTAACTCCCACATTCCTTTTTCGACCTTCCGTACATGGGAAATATCATTCTGCCATGCTAATGGTGTAACTTCATCAATAGCAGTATTTAGCAGACACTTCACATCTTCAATTTTAAGTTACATTATGACGTGGCACATAAAACCTTGTTTGTGCCCAAATTAGCTCAATCTGGTTTAATTCGCAATTTAAGCTATGGTGGAAGTCTTAAAAGAGTAACACCACGAGCACGGGCCATTCCATCCACTACTTAATCGATATGATTAGGGCGATGTTGTTTGATTAAACACATCAACTCTACCCTTACTGCACTATCATAGTACGGAATATTTTTTTCCGGAGCCATTGTTGTATTTCAGACTTTCCTGTTTGAAGTGGAAATTTGTTCACTCCGATGACTATGGTATGATGCATTGTCCTGTCCATAACGATGACGCACTTATCTTCAACACGTTGCAGAACGTATTGAAACCAATGTTCGAAACGACCTGCATTCATATCTTCATGGTTTTTTTTATAAAAAATTAAATCACTGTCTTTGGTTGTCAAGGAAGCATTAACACCTTAAGCGCCACCATACAATAAAAATTGTTGGTCCCTGGGACCATTTTTTTGTAATAGTCTCTGTTTGCTAAGGTATTTTATAATCTATTTGAATAATATTTTTGGGTATCTGTCTTTTTTTTTGTGAATTTTGAAAGACTTTTTGGTGGCCTAAGGTTTGTGCCACGCGGCTCAAAGAATTTATATTGCTTCTACGAGGCCATGTGGTACATACCTTATGCCATGCACTGCCTGGTATTCAAGGACAAAGTAACCGTCTCGAGCATCAAGAGACTCTTGCAAGCCAGTCTGTCGATAGCTCCTTAGTTGAACGGAGTTTTTGAGAATAGCAGTGTAGTAAAGTGAATGGAAGATTACGAAAAAGGGCAGAAACGCATTTTACAGTTGTGGGATGAGCTAATGTCGGATGAGGAAAGTTACTCTGTAATAATAGGTGATGTGTATTCGTCTGATGCTTACTCTCCTAGTTCGCAAGCTTCGAGTGACGCGGAAGATGAAAATAGCGATGTTAGTGCAGTTTTTGTCCCAAAATTATAAAAATAAATTATGTCAAGAAGTAAATGTTACAATGGATTCCGGAGCAAATCAAAGCTATTCAAGCAAATCAAATAGTTTATCTGCCTCTAGTGATGTTGGAGATTTGCCGATTAGCTCACAAACAGGGTCAGATAATATCCATTCAAATTTACAAAATGTAAGCAATGTTATTGAATATGTAATTTCCCAGTACAGAGCTGAAAGTGACCCAGAAAATAGAAGTAATCATCAAGATGACCTAATTGACTTGAATAACTTACAGTGGAACCCTGTTAACGGATAATCTTTTAAGCATTTTGACTTTGACGGAAAATACACAGGAGTTAGAGCTCAAATCTTTGAAGATTATATAATTAGGGATCCCTATAGTTTTTTTTAAGATACTTGTTTGTGACGAAGTGATTACACTTCGTCAGCAGTGTTTCGCCAAACACTGCTCTTGGCGAGCAGTGTTTGGCGAAAGAAGGACTGACACAAAAATCGCGCATCAAAAAGCGGACTCTAACTGATCATCTGGAAATGGAAAGTTTTATTGGTAACCTATTATGGATGGGCTTGTGTAAGTTGCCTACTATACGATCGTATTGGAAAAAATCATTATTATATCAAAATGAAATCAGCCGACTCATGTCGAGGAACCGTTTTGGGTTATTGCTAAGTAAGTGGCATTTTAGCGATAATAATAATGCTTTTGCAGACAACAGACTTCGCAAAATTACTCCCCTCCTTACAGTAATTTTAAAAAAGTGTTAACGCCTGGTAAAAAAATTGCATTGACGAGACCATGGTACCATTTCGTGGTAGAGTACGATTTATGCAATACATAAAAAATAAAAGGCACAAGTTCGGTATAAAACTGTACAAGTTTATTGTGGAGCGGATACCGAAAATGGCAGTCAAGCATCTTCAAATGTAGTGTTTGCTCTAATGGACGATCTTCTGGATTCTGGTAGAGAACTGTATACGGATAATTATTATACAAGTGTCTCCTTGGCAACCAAATTATTAGAACGAAAGACGCATCTTGTGGGCACCCTCCGTAGCAACCGAAAATATAATCCTAAAGAGGTGGTCCATAAAAAATTAAAACCAAAAGAAATATATGCCAGAGAAAGTGATTCCGAAATTATGGTCATGAAATGGCGTGACAAGAGGGATGTGCTTATGCTCAGTACCCTTAGAAATAATCCAAAAGAAGTCTTGCAAAGAGGTGGTGCAGTAGAAAACCCCGAAGCAATAATCAATTATAACGGAGCTAAATCTTACATTGACCTCTCTGACCATATAAAAGCATATTCTCACTGTCTTCGCAGAGGAATGGTACAGAAAGCTTGCCATCGAATTATTATTGGGGTCTGCAGTTGTAAACGTTTTTTTGGAAGGAAGTTACACATAAAAATTGTCCATAGCCGATTTCAAAGAAAAACTATGTTATTCATTGTTACGCATTGAAACAGATGATATAAATGAACATAAGCCCGAAGGTAACACCGAAAATCATGCTTTGGAACAAACTAATTCAAGATTGAGATGTGTTGTTTGCCACGAAAATTTGAAAAATTCTGACAGCCGAAAAGTTGCACCAAATAAAAGTGCGCGAAGTAAATGGCAATGTATGTTCTGTAAAAAACATTATTGTGTTGAATGCTTCTTTACTACACACCGAGCAAAAGCTGTATAAAACATGAAGTTCTATCTTCAATTTTTTTTATTGTATTTGCGTGGGTATAATGTAAATGTTAATTTGAGAACTACTACTTATGTTTAGAAGTATGTTTTCCGTTTGCTTTTGTTTTAGTCTGTAGGTATTTAAACATTTTTCAAGTAACTTTATTTTATATTTTTTGAATAAATATTACAAAAGGGAATATACAATGTATCATTAATTTGTATTTTTTCAAGTGACAAAAATATACTATATAGGTGTAATATTTTTTCGGACCAAAATCACTACTTGGCTTTCCGGGCCACATATTTTTAACTTCCATATAAATACTACACAAATGCGACACACCGTGTAAGCCACGATCTCCAAAATACCAGACTGCATTTAGGTATATTTATAATGAGGCAAGTGCAAGAGAAATCACAAGGTACTTTAGTGCTTCATATAAAACTGTATCATAAGCTTTTCTGAAGCAATGGAAACTGGAAAGTATATGCGTTTCTTTCTTATATTGATCTTTCAGCTGGAGTCTCTCTTAGAGTAAACATTTGCTCGACGGCTCCTGTTCCGCTTATAGACCCATATTGATACTGAACTATTATGTTTTCGCATTCCACGTCTCCACCACCTTGTAGCTTACTTTGAACCGAGCGATGGCACTATAGTTATCGCATTTTTTTTTCAGGGAATTGTAAATCGGCACAGCCACCTAAAGCTAAGGGTGGTTGTGAAACCGGTCGTACTGTGTCAGTTGGCTTATTGCACATTTTCCATTTCTTCTTGCTACCAATTCCAGCATTCTGGAACCCTGTACAGGTGCAGTGGATGGGTACCATGTTTTGGAGTCACTTGATATACCAGGTCTCCAGTGTTTCCGCCTCTGATACCGACGGCCAAAATTGAATTTCTTAAGTATGCAACCAACTTTACGGGATCAACTGAATTTTTGAATCCTATTGCTAATGTTGTATTTTAAGTTTTTTATTATAATTTAAAATATTGAATCATATATGAAAATCTTTATTACTCACATTGAGAAAATATGATATTCTGTATTGACACATTTAAATATTTTGAAATTTGATAGAATTGGCAACTCTGTACTAATGGACTGGCAACTGGCACTACTGCAGTACTGACTGACATGCTGACTGACTGTAATCAGACAACTATCAAATCAAATCTAACTGCCAAATAAATAATAATAGCAAAGAATATAGAAGCGTCTATATTCTTTGATAATAGTAAAACACAATGGAATTGGAACATTTACATAAAATAAAATACGAACAAATAGATATATATGAAGATCAACCGAAAGTTGATATTGCAGATTTGTTTAAAAACGATTCTGAGGACAATAAGTATTTTGAAGACACTCATGGGGATAACCACGTCCAAATCAAGAGTTCCAACCAGGTATATACAGAACAGCCCACTGATAATCTGAAATATGTCCCAAATGGTGCAGATTATCAGGCAATACTTACTGGCAGTGTGAAAAGTCACAACTTAATTGCAGAAGAAACTGAGAAAGGTAAGTCAATTAATTAGCTTATCTTATAATCCAAGAATTGTCATTAAAAAGTTATTTTTTACAGAATTTTACTTTTATAACTACCTATTATAGTATTGGAATTTACCATAAAAATAAAATTGTTCCAGTTCAAAATAAGTTTTGTTTCTGTTGTTAAAAACACAATTCTTTACATGTATTATTCACACGATTTTGAAAACTAATTAATTACAGAATCTTGAAATATATGAATGTTCAATTACATTAAAATTAGTGAGGTAATTAAAAATGGTAGATGGCAATAGTCAAATCAGAAAAGGATGAAATGAAGAGTAGCATAAAAGGTCATATTGCTAGTGCAGTTAAAAAAAAAAAAAAGAAAATGAGATTTAGTAAAAATGAAAGTGGATATAAATTGAACCTTAATCTGAATGCACTGTCAAATATTCTAGATCAGAAGGTTTCTGGCCAGTAGTATTATACCCACACAAATCTGAATAACAGCTTTAGAGGTGGGCTAAATATCACTACCCTGCGGTGTAACAGCTGTAATTAGAAAATAACAATCACTACCTGTGAATAACAACAAAATATACTGTGACTGTGATTTCGATCTTATTTTATGTCTGTAGTTATTGATTGCTAAAATGTGATATATTATGTTCTTGTCTCAGTCGCAAAGTTGTGAAATGAGAAACGTCTAACAGGATAACAAGGAACTAGATAAAGGTAGTCGGCGCATCGGCGGTATTCTGAAGTCTCTTTGTAATGATAAATGTAAAAGCAAAGATAATATCTGTACCCCGGAGGTAAAGGACACTATGCCCATTTTTATCAAAATTGGGATTATTTCTCTTTTAAATATAACTTTTCTGGCTCTACACAGAGATAAACCATACTATGTCCAGAGACAATTTTACGGCAAGTTACTGACTTTTTAATAAACACCAAGTCCACTTCCAGTCAGAGGTAAACAATACCATGTGGACTTGGTGTTGTTTACCTCTACTAAATGTGTGCACTGTTATTTACCAGTCGGGCATAGTGTTATGTACTCTGGTACCTGGTGTAATTGTCATGATTTAAAATAATTGTAACCATTTTATTGAGTTCGCAATAGTGTTAGATTGTTAAAAATTGTACAATACATCCATTGTTTAATAATTGCAAACTAGATCCGAACTCTCATGGGAAAAGAATACTACAATAATTACTGACATATAATATTCCTAATGAAACAACACCTACAAGTAAGCTATTGTTTAATAACACTGATTTAGTACTTCACTAACCTCAAATATTTAGTATTGTGTACTCTTTTGACAGATGGATCCTGAGTAGGATGATAATTTGTTTGGAGATGATGATGTGGATATTGATAAAACCTATGAGCCTCTAAGTGGTGAAAGCACAGAATCAGACGACAATGATGTGAGACTTATAGGTAAACCAGCAAAAACAAAGGTAAAAGAGAAATGAATTACTACTCCTTCGACTAGTGGGGCAATAACAAAAAATGTTCTTAAGGGCGATTTATCCCTAAGCAGTGATGCAGGTAATTCCAATTAACATAATAAAGTTACCATGAAATGCTCCAAATGATGAAATTTATCTTCTCATGTGTCGACAGCCAACCTACTCTTCGATCAAGAACAAGAGACACAAACTCTACCAAATCTAAAAATAATACACTACAATCTTACAGTAAAGACTCAGCGATTAAGGTCTGCAAGGTTATGTTTTTAAACACACTTTGTATATCTAATTTAGTGTAGTTGTGAATATGTTTAAAAAAAATCTAGCCAAGAAGTTTAATAAAAGCTGATCAAAGAGGTAGACACGCGCCAATCAATAAAACTCCTACCGAAACCATAAATAGTATACATCAACATATCAATTCCTTCCTAAAGTATGAGAGTCATTATTCCAAAGAAAGGAGCAAGAGAAATTATCTGGGTACAGAACTTACAATAGAAAAGATGTATAAACTGTACATTGATGAATGCAATGAAAGACATGTGGATCCAAAGCTGAGAGCAAAAAAGTTGTACGCAGATATTTTTATTAAATACTTCAAGTTGTTATTTAAACTACCCAAAATGGACACTTGTGGTCCATGCAGTACATTCACCTCTCAATTAAAAAGAGTCTTACTACAGATGAACTAACCAGTGTACAGGCTGATCATGATGCTAACCTAATTGAATCTAAAACTCGGTATAACTTAAAACAATTTAACTTTATAATGGCTATAGAGTCACCAAAACACAAAGTACTATCTGGTGATTTGCAAAAATCTTTGCCTTCACCACTAACAAACAGTTGTATTAGTTTCTACAAAAGGAAGCTTTGGACATTAAATTTTACATTATATGATGCCAGCGATTCTTCTGTACATGTACAATGTATGTGAGACTAATCAAAAGGGGCCCGTGGTGCAAATGAAATTGCCTCGTCAATTTTGAAATTGGCTGACAATACAATTCCAGGTAGTCAAGTAGAGGACATCACTCTTTGGACTGATAACTGCTATGGACAAAATAAAAATATAAGTATTACAATGTGCTAGTTTTTGGATACTTCATACATATCTTCAAATAATGACGATCACTTAAAAGTTTTTACTGAAAGAGCACACACACACATGGAAGCAGACAGTGTTCATGCTTTGATCGAGAGAAAAAGAAAAGAAACTTTCCAATTTGGCCATTTTAACACCATGGGACTGACAACAGCTAGTTAGGCAAACATCAGGTAAATACACAGTGCACATTAGATTTTTATTCTCATACATTTTAAAAATGTCACCAGTGCCTAATAGAAAAAATGTTTAACATATGCATACAACTATTTCGTTGCTCTGTTAAATTACAATCCCAGGTAAAAATCACAATGAATAAGAAATCATGATCACAGTAGTTATAACTGTGATTGCAGAATGACAGTTTAGCCCATCACTAAGCAGCTTGATTATCTCATTGCCACCAATGTTGATATCTCTTCTTCCTGAGTTTAGTTAGAAATGTTTTGAGACATCTACACAACAATAATATATTAATCTTGGTTAAATATAAGAAATATTTGAGTATTTACTGATTACAAATTTAAAAAATGTTAAAACTGCTCTCCTGAAAAAGTAAGAAAATGGACATAGTTTACCTCTGGGGTAGAGATATTATATCGCCATTGGAGAAATATGATTAGTGTAATATTAGTACATAAATAAATATTTGAAGAAAATGAAAAGGGTATTTAAAATTTCAGTTTATTGAGTTTGTGTAACTCGTCGTATTTGTTATTTAATAATTTTTATTCTCATACATTTTAAAAATGTCACCAGTGCCTAATAGAAAAAATGTTTAACATATAATGTTGATATCTCTTCTTCCTGAGTTTAGTTAGAAATGTTTCTACACAAATCAATAATTGGAAAAGATACAGCCCCGTTTTACTCCATATGATTTATCTCTAAAAAAATAATACTGTAACGAAATAGCCCATCTCCGATACGTCATAATTCTTAGAAGGAAAGATCTAGAGAACACAAGAATTGGCTTTTCAATACCGCCCGTCTTCGATGGTTCTTTCGATGAGACGAATTAGAGGTGGGATAACGCCAGAATATTCTAGAACATAGTAACTTTGTTATATATATGTAACGTTTTTAGGAGTGAGTTTAGTTGTTAAGATACTACCGAACTGTAAAGTTATAAATAAATATGTTCACATAAATTCGAACCGCTCGTTTTAGTTAATCTCGCTACAATACTAATGTATAAAGGCAATAATACTTAGAATCTCTGTCAGTTAATAATGATTTTGTGTATATTTTTGTGCTTTGTATTTGTCTCGTTATCTCATAGGCATTTTATAAAAACTACATGTGAACCATTAAACAAAATATTAAAACATTGGTGGAGAATTTAATACAAAAAATATTAGAAACAGTTATTTGGTATAGCCATATTTCAAAAAATAGGTTTGTCATTCTTATAGTTGCAATATTTTGAAAACTGTTTTAAAATAAAAACCCACTTTATTAATAAATTACTTAATTTGCTGAGCACAGATTAATAAACTGTTTTCCATAACCTAACCAATTAGTTATAAATAAAAAAATATTTAAATCGCAAGGAACATGTTTTGGTTCTTCCCCGATAGTTCAATAAAAAACGATCAGTCAGCTGAACATGTGTTTTTAGATGTTGAAAAAAAAAACTTTTTCAATAATTCAAATGCAAAATCCGTTCAATATGGTTTATTGAAAATAATCAGTTAAGGCTGTTTTATCGGTGCACCAAAACCTAGGGACAGTGTTTTCTCTGTTATTTACCGATAAAATGTCTCGAAATTTGGACACGTTATTCGAAATTATGTTGCCTTTAAACTGATGGTTTTACTTTTTTTATTTTTTTGAAATTTCTGTTGAAAAATTGGAATATACTGTTTAACGTTCTCTTATAACCAAACTTTTTACGCCCATCACTCGAAAGAGTTTTTTTTCTGTAATCGTTGATTTTTGTTTCACATTTCTGTGTCCAGTAATAATCGAGTAAAGCGTGTTCCAACTTTAAAGAAAATTGCTAAAAAGTACTGAAATCTAATAGTGAAACGTGTTACTCGTCATTGGGCTTAGTTTCATCGTTATCGCCTTCGTGACGTCAAATCTCATGAGCGTACGGTCAGTTAGTTCGTGTTAAAACTAATTTGAATGGAGAATAATGTATTTGTTGTCATTAAACTACCCGTCGGCCGGCGGCACTGAGTAAAGATGGTCTCGCGTAAGCAGTGTAGAAAAGTAAGTGATACGCCCATTTCAAATCGCAGTATGCTTGAACTGCTAAAACAGCCTTAATTCAACACATGATTATAAATACCAACGAAAAACATACTATTTGTGCTAATAGCTCTGAACAATTTTAACTGAGAAAACTACAAATATGTTTGTTACGGAGAATTAAAACATAAGTGCAGTTGCCGTGAGAGTAGGTGCAGTTGTCCACACCTTTAGTTAAGAAGTGACAGCAGATGAAAAAAGAAGTAATGAATGAAGTTAGAAACAGATTTAATGTTGAGCGTGAAAATAGTTTTGTAACCAGATTTTTGTAAGTTTCTTTTAATAACAATAAAGTCTACTAGTGTATCAGTTTTACGCAAGCGATTTATCCAAACAAGCGATTTACCCCAACATTTTTTGGTCCAACGAGACGAATAGTGAGAAAAACCAGTGCAAGCGATTAGAAACACGTGTAAATTAACCTCAACAAAGGTGAGTTTTTCCTTATAATTTCCATTTAATTTACCGTTACCATACATTTCCTATATTTCGAATTGAGTTTTATTTGAGTTGAACTAGTACTAAGATGAATTCTGAAATTAACAGATTAATAAGGGAAAGGGGCATATTAAAAGGTCAACTGTCTAGGCAGAGTAAGTTTTTCGAGAATCTTTCGGCGAATTTAGACGATAGAACCGCCAAAGAATTAGAAATAAGGTTAGACAAAGTCGAAGGTTTATACGCAGAATTTAATATTAAGCAAGAAGCAATAGAATTAACTGAAACGGCGGAATCTGAATTACAGGAGCACGAGGGCGAGAGGGAATGCTTTGAAAAATTATACTTTGCACTAATAAGTAATATGAAGTCAAAACTGGATAAATTTTATACTAGCAATAGTGCAGTCTCTTCAGGTTATAATTTATGCGATGCTCCGATTCAACAAAATCGCTCAAGACTGTCGATTTGCCCGCGATAAAATTGCTAAAATTCAGTGGCAGTTTTCAACAATGGATAGAGTTCAGAGATTCATTTAAAGCCTTAGTTGACGATAACAGTACATTGTCTAATATTCAAAAAATTTATTATTTACGATCATGTTTGAGTGATGAAGCATTAGGGATTATAGAATCAATTTCAGTTTCCGAGAATAATTATATAATAGCCTGGGATTTGTTAAAAGATAGGTATGATCAAACGAGTTTATTAATCCATAGTCATATAAAAGAATTATTTGAATATCCTGTTGTACAAAAAGAAAGTCATGTAAGTTTGAGATCATTTTATGATAGCTTCACTAAGAATTTGCGAGCATTGCAAGTTTTAGGAGAGAATGTAAACATGTGGGATAGGTTATTGATTTATTTGTTTACTAACAAGTTAGATAAATATACTCGTAGAGAATGGAAACTATTTAGAATTGAGGGCGATTTGCCGACAATGATTGATTTTAATAAATTTTTAAAACAAAGATGTGAATTATTAGAGAAGCTTGAAGTTTCAAATGTAGTTCATGATAATACAAAAGAAAAAGTTCAATTTAAAGGTTTTAATAACAAATTCAATAACAATAAGAGGAATGCATTTGTAAGTACTTATCAAGCGGGATCAGGTGCGGTAACTTGTTATTTTTGTAAAGGAAAACATACTATTTTTCGATGTGAACAGTTTTTAAACTTATCCTCAGCTATGCGGTTACCTGAGATTCATAAATTAAATCTATGTAAGAATTTTTTGAGACCAGGACATGACATTATGAGTTGTAGGCATTCAGGTTGTAAAGCTTGCGGAGGTCGACATAACAGTCTTCTACATGTCGATAGTTCTAGGGATACTAGGGCATCTAGCGATAACAAAAAGGAAAATAATAATCATAAACAATCTAGCGATAATTGTAGAACTATTAACAATGACAATCGAACATTACAAAGTACATGTGAAAATCATAACAATACACAAGTAAAAAGTAGTCATACTTGTTTTAACGAGAAAATTATGACATCACAAGTGCTTCTGTCAACAGCCTTGGTCAATATTAAAGACAGCCAAGGCAATGTACATGAGTGTAGGGCTCTGTTAGACAATGGATCACAAAGCAACTTTGTAACAAGGAGATTTTGTGAAAAATTAAATATAAGTATGGAGTCGGTTAATTTTAAAATAATAGGAGTAGGGCAAGCGATATCCAAGTTAAATAATCGAGTGAAGCTAAATATATCTTCTTGTACAAGCGATTTCAATTCAGTTATTGATTGTTTAGTGTTAGAAAATATTACCGACAAGCTACCTACCACCTCATTTAATAAAAACATTTTGAAAATATCAAACGATATTAAATTGGCTGACCATACTTACAATCGAGCGAGAGAAATTGATCTGTTAATAGGATCATCTGTATTTTGGGAAATATTACAATTGGACAGAATTCAATTAGAAGATAGCAAAGTTGTTCTACAAGAGACAAAATTAGGATGGATCTTGGGCGGCGTGATAAGCTCAACTTCTAGCCAGGTAGAAAAGCATGCTAGCAATTTTTCCAGCGAGTTGAGCCAGGAGCAGGCTATTGATAAAATATTGTTGAAATTCTGGGAAATAGAAGATGTTCATTCTAGTGTAAAAACGATTCTTTCAGAAGAAGAGCATATTGCGAAACTTATTTCAAAAATACATTCAAGCGATCAGCGGACAATAAATTCATTGTATCGATTCCATTTAAGGAAAATTTAACAGATCTAGGTGATTCACGTAAGAGTGCTTTACAAAGATATTTTTCACAAGAAAGTAGGCTCTTAAAAAATCCCGAGCTAAAACGCGATTATGATATGTTTATGCAAGAGTACTTACAATCGGGACATATGAGTGCGATTGATGAAGAAGGAGAGCAACAATTAGCTTACTATATGCCTCATCATGCAGTTGTTCGCGAAACAAGTAAAACTACACGTGTTCGAGTAGTATTTGATGCTTCATTGAAATCGGAATCCGGTCTGTCTCTTAATGAGGTACAATGTGTGGGACCGACCTTGCAAGATGATCTTTTTTCAGTAGTTCTCCGGTTTCGAAAGTATCGATTTGTTATGACTGCAGACATATCAAAGATGTATCGAATGATTCACGTATCTCCCGAACAACGTAAACTACAGAGAATATTTTGGAGACAAAACGCAGCCGATGACTTAAAATGTTATCAGCTGAACACAGTGACGTACGGTACGGCTTCAGCTCCGTATTTAGCTGTACGCTGTCTAACACAATTAGCAAGTGAACATGAAAAAAGTAATCCTAAAGCGAGTGAATCGATAAAAAGGTCTTTCTATATGGATGATTATCTAGAAGGAGCAGATAGTGAGCATGAATTACTGACTTTACAAGCACAAGTGACATCCATTTTAGCGAGTGCAGGATTTCAACTCAGAAAATGGCTGTGTAACAAAAGACGATTATTGACAAAATTCCAAGTAGATACAAGCTTGGAATCAAGTGTCTTAAATATAAACAATGGAGAGACGGACAAGACATTAGGGATATTATGGGACTCTGAATCTGATTCCATAAAATATTCCTTGCCAGTATTTAAAGCGTACCAAGCTATATTAGCACAGCTGGCACAGAGAACAATAAAGGATTTACAAATTAAGTTTGATAAGTGCTATTTTTATTCGGATTCACAGATAGCATTGTCGTGGATAAAAGGTCCAGCTAGTAAGTGGAAATTATTTGTAGCAAATCGTGTAAATGAAATTCAACAACTAACAGATGTGAGTGATTGGTATTATGTAGCGACTGATCAAAATCCCGCGGATCTCGTCTCTAGGGGTATGAGCGTTGATGAGATACTTATGTCAAATTTGTGGTGGAATGGTCCTGGTTGGCTAACTACAAATGATCTAAAAGAATTTATATCTAGTAAAATCCTAAATTTTGAAGGCTTACCAGAGCAAAAGGCTACTGCTCATCACTCAATATTAATTGATAATTTTAATTTGTTCACACGTTTTTCAAATTTGAATAAACTTATTCGAGTAACAGCGTATATTGCAAGATTTATATTCAATTGTCAATTAAGGCTAAAGGTGAAAGATTTATGCGATATGGAAAAAAGAGTGGGCTTATTTACTAGTAATGAATTAAGAGACGCACTCGACATATTAGTAACCTTGGCACAAAAGGAGTTTTTTCCTGAAGACTTTGAAAGATTAAGTAAGGGTTTAAGATTAAAACGCAATAGTACCTTATTATCTTTGAACCCATTTTTAGAGAATGGTATTATCCGAGTGGGTGGCCGGTTGCAGAAGTCAACCTACGAATACGATAAAAAATATCCAATAATTTTGTCACCTAAACATGTACTAACACGTTTAATTTTAAAATCTGAGCATCAACGATTGATGCATTGTGGGCCAACTATGTTGTTGGCTTCGATTCGAGAAAGGTTTTGGCCGATATCTGGACGTAATATTTGCAAGGGAATTGTCAGAAACTGTATCTCATACATTAGAGCAAAACCTATACCTGGTAATTACATTATGGGAGAATTACCAGCTACACGAATAACACAATATTTACCTTTCATTAATATAGGAACGGATTTCGCTGGTCCGTTTTTGTTAAAAGATCGATTGACTAGAGGTTCTAAATTAATAAAAAGCTATGTATGTATATTTGTATGTTTGTCGACAAAGGCTGTGCACCTAGAGGTTACATCTGATCTAACCACTGCTTGTTTTCTAGCTGCTTTTAGACTACAAAGTCTTAATAACTTTCTCAAAAATCAAGCGATATCGGAAGAATTCAATAGTTACTTCACCGAGCAAGGAATAGATTGGCATTTCATACCTTCCAGAGCGCCAAATTTCGGAGGGATCTGGGAAGCCGGGGTTAAGAGTTTTAAATTTCATTTTAAGAGGGTTGTGGGAGAAGCACATTTAAATCTAGAAGAATTTCACACAGTACTGGTTCAAGTCGAATCAATTCTTAATTCACGTCCTTTATGCCCTATAACATCCTCTCCTGATCAGTTAAATCCTTTGACTCCCGCTCACCTTCTTCTGGGAAGAAGTTTAGTTTCGCTGCCAGACAGAGATGTCAGTCAGATACCAGAAAATCGTCTCAAGCGTTTCGAGCGATTACAAAAAATTCTCTAGCATTTTTGGAGAAGATGGAAGAGAGAATATCTTGCTGAACTACAAATCAGAAGCAAGTGGAAACAACATTCCGAGAGAACCATCCAACCAGGAGATATTGTGCTAGTGATAGATGAACAGACTCCAACTCTAAGTTGGCCAATGGCTAAGATCGAACAAGTTCATCCAGGAACTGATGGAGTAGTGCGAGTGGTAACAGTCCGCATAAACAATAAAATGTTTAAACGACCCGTATCAAAACTTTGTATATTACCGACTGAAGCACAGGACATAGTTGAAAGTATTAACACGTTTCAAGGCGGCCGGTATGTTACGGAGAATTAAAACATAAGTGCAGTTGCCGTGAAAGTAGGTGCAGTTGTCCACACCTTTAGTTGAGAAGTGACAGCAGATGAAAAAAAGAAGAAATGAATGAAGTTAGAAACAGATTTAATGTTGAGCGTGAAAATAGTTTTGTAACGAGATTTTTGTAAGTTTCTTTTAATAACAATAAAGTCTACTAGTGTATCAGTTTTACGCGAGCGATTTATCCAAACAAGCGATTTACCCCAACAATGTTAAAAAATGAAACTTCTTTTCAAACAAGTCATAGAAATAGCACAAATTACATGTCTCAAATTTAACCGTGCTGAAAAATTATATAAATTAAAACTTTTTAAATTTGACTTGTGCTTAAAAAGATTATCTACAAAGAAATGTCTAATTTATCATAATCGCATACGCACAGGCGAAAGTCTTTATAAGTGAGAAATTTGTATGAATGATTTTAAAGTAAATTTTTTTAAACGAACATATGAAATTACATTCTAGAAAACAGCTTTTCAAATGCGAATTATATCCCAAGCAGTTCAAGCTTAATAGTGCATTAAACTTACATATGCGATTGAATATAGGTGAAAAGCCATTTAAGTGTAAAGTAAATGCTACATCTAATTGAAAAATTAACAAACTGTATGTTAACTCATATACTTTAACCCCACAAAATATTTTCATATTTATTTTTTAATATTATTAAAAATTATTAATTATGTTATAATATATATTTATATTTTTGTTTGTAATACTTTATAATCATTTATACTTATGTTGTCCATGTACCTAATATGCTAAATAAGTAATAATTAATTATGTTTTAGGTTTTCCTCCTTCAGTTGTTCAGAAAGGTAATATAGACAGGTATATATTGCAACATCCAACAGGCAAATCACTCCAACGCCAATATAAAAGTGCTAATAGTTCAACAAAAAAGTTTGTTGAAAATAATCAATTAATTCAAAATATGACTATACATACTGACGAAAAACAGATTATTGCTAAAAACAAAAACATAAAAACAAATTTGTCCAGTGAGAAGTCATTTACATGTAATGTATGTTCTATGAAATTTACTCTCAAAAGTAGCTTGAGAAAACATTTAGTTAGGCATGCTCAAGAAAATCCTTTTGAGTGTGATATTTGTCATAAAAGTTTCACCCAAAATTTCCAGTGTCTTGTACATAGACGTACACATATAAAAGAGAAATCCTTCAGATGTGGTATTTGCTTCAAGAACTTCAAGGGAGAATTAACCTTAAAGAGACATATGAAATTGCACACTGGAGCAAATTTTATAAAGTATCATTACAGATCCAAACAGTTTTCTCAAAAGAAGAGCAAAACCGAAGAAAATTTTTTGCAACATATCCCATACAATAATGGTTCTAGTATTTTAACAGAAACTGATCAATCTACTCAACAAGAATTCCATCATGATGAAGATAAGACTTTACAATCGATCATGTCTGAAAACAGTTCAAATATATCGACAGATAACAATAAATTAACATGTAGTACACTTTTAAATGATAAAGAAAACACTGTGAAACAAATCAAATTTGATAATCATCTTATAGAAAAAAGTATACAATATGGCTTTGCACATGGTACATTAAAAGATAAACCTTTTCAATGCAGAATTTGCTCTAAGCAGTTCTTATTAATAACCAGTCTAAAACGTCATATATGTAGGCATGCAGATTTAGCTAGATTTAAGAAACGCATACAGAAACGCACTGGAGAACAACCATTAAGATGTAATATATGTTTTATAAAATTCACGCTTAAAGATAGCCTAATAAATCATTTACTTAGGCACACTGGAGAAAAACCCTTCGAGTGTGATATTTGTTGTAAACAGTTTTTTCACAATTATCATTGTATTGTTCATAGACATACACATATAAGAGGGAAACCTTTAGAGAATAACTCACCTGATAGTTATTCTAATATGCCCATAGAAATCGATCAATCAATGAAAAATACGCCTTTAAATGCTGAAGAAAAATCTTTACAACATGTTACATTAGACCATTTTTCTAATATTTCAATAGTAAAATCGTTCCAATGCAAAATTTGTTTTAAACAGTTCTCAATACAAAGCAATTTAAACCGTCATACACTCACGCATTTAGGAATAAAACACTTTAAATGCACTATATGTTTAAAGAGATTTTCTACAAAAGACACACTAACAGACCATGAGCGCATACATTCTGGAGAAAAGCCCTATAAATGTGATTTGTGCCATAAGGAATTTATATCAAAGTCGCACTTCAACAAACATATGAGATTGCACACCGGCGAAAACCTTATAAAGTGTAATTATTGTCCCAAACAGTTTACATGTAACACACAACTTCAGAGGCACGTAGTAATACACACTGGAGAAAGACCATTTGAGTGTGGTGTTTGTTTCAAGAAGTTTGCAATGAAATCAACCCTGGACAAACATCTGCATACCCACACTGACCGTAATATGCTTTTTAAATGCATTATATGTTTAAAGAGATTTTCTACAAAAGGCACACTAACAGACCATGAGCGCATACATTCTGGAGAAAAACCTTATAAATGTGATGTGTGCCAAAAGGAATTTAGGTCAAAGTATCCCTTTAACAAACATATGAGATTACACACTGGTGAAAACCTTATAAAGTGTGATTATTGTCCCGAACAGTTTACATGTAACACACAACTTCAGAATCACGTAGTAAGACACACTGGAGAAAGACCATTTGAGTGTAGTGTTTGTTTCAAGAAGTTTGCAACCAAACCAATCCTGAACAAACATCTGCATACCCACACTGACAGTCATAAGCGCTTTCAGTGCAATATATGTTTAAAGAAATTTTCTACAAAAGACACACTAACAGACCATGAGCGCATACATTCTGGAGAAAAACCTTATAAATGTGATTTGTGCCAACATGAATTTAGATCAAAGAATCCGTTCAACAAACACATGAGATTGCACACTGGCGAAAAACTTATAAAGTGTGAATATTGTCCCAAACAGTTTACAGATAACACTGGATTTCAGGCACACGTAGTAACGCACACTGGAGAAAAACCATTTCAGTGTGTTATTTGTTTTAAACATTTCTCAAAAAAAAAAAATTTAACAAGTCATAGACTCACGCACTTTGGAATAAAACACTTTAAATGCATTATATGTTTAAAGGTATTTTCTACAAAAAGAACACTAACAGATCATGAGCGCATACATTCTGGAGAAAAACCCTATAAATGTGATTTGTGCCATAAGGAATTTATATCAAAGTCGCACTTCAACAAACATATGAGATTGCACACCGGCGAAAACCTTATAAAGTGTAATTATTGCCAAAAACAGTTTACATGTAACACACAACTTCAGAGGCACGTAGTAATACACACTGGAGAAAGACCATTTGAGTGTGGTGTTTGTTTCAAGAAGTTTGCAATGAAATCAACCCTGGACAAACATCTGCATACCCACACTGACCGTAATATGCTTTTTAAATGCATTATATGTTTAAAGAGATTTTCTACAAAAGGCACACTAACAGACCATGAGCGCATACATTCTGGAGAAAAACCTTATAAATGTGATGTGTGCCAAAAGGAATTTAGGTCAAAGTATCCCTTTAACAAACATATGAGATTACACACTGGTGAAAACCTTATAAAGTGTGATTATTGTCCCGAACAGTTTACATGTAACACACAACTTCAGAATCACGTAGTAAGACACACTGGAGAAAGACCATTTGAGTGTAGTGTTTGTTTCAAGAAGTTTGCAACCAAACCAATCCTGAACAAACATCTGCATACCCACACTGACAGTCATAAGCGCTTTCAGTGCAATATATGTTTAAAGAAATTTTCTACAAAAGACACACTAACAGACCATGAGCGCATACATTCTGGAGAAAAACCTTATAAATGTGATTTGTGCCAAAAGGAATTTAGATCAAAGAATCCGTTCAACAAACACATCAGATTGCACACCGGCGAAAAACTTATAAAGTGTGATTATTGTCCCAAACAGTTTACAGATAACACACAACTTCAGAGGCATGTAGTAATACACACTGGAGAAAGACCATTTGAGTGTGGTGTTTTAAACAGTTCTCAATACAAAAAAATTTAAAACGTCATAGACTCACGCACTTGAATAAAACACTTTAAATGCATTATATGTTTAAACATATTTTCTACAAAAAAAACACTAACGGATCATGCGCGTATATATTCTGGAGAAACACCCTATAAATGTGATTTGTGCCAAAAGGAATTTAGATCAAAGAATACCTTCAAGAAACATATGAGATTACACATCGGCGAAAACCTTATAAATTGCAATCAAATCAAGCCTGAACAAACATCTGTATACCCACACTGACCGTAATATGCTCTTTAAATGCATTATATGTTTCAAGAGATTTTCTACAAAAGACACACTAACAGACCATGAGCGCATACATTCTGGAGAAACACCCTATAAATGTGATTTGTGCCAAAAGGAATTTATATCAAATAATCCGTTCAACAAACACATGAGATTGCACACCGTCGAAAAACTTATAAAGTGTGAATATTGTCTTAAACAGTTTACAGATAACACTGGATTTCAGGCACACGTAGTAACGCACACTGGAGAAAAAACATTTCAGTTTGTTGTTTGTTTTAAGAAATTTACAAACAAATTAAACCTGAGCAAACATCTTAAACATTCCCAATCTTAAACATTCCCACACAAGAGAAAAACTAAGTCAGCCTTTTGAATGTGATATTTGTCATAAACGATTTAGTGACAATGACATATGTGTTGAACACAGACGTACACATAGTGTATAAAAACCTTAGTAATATTATAATTCCGCCAAAAAGTTTAAGTGAACATTGTATTTATTTTTTAATTTACATAATTGGAATGTTCAAAATGTACACCATTCCAAGGCAAACAAACTTCATAACGATTTTGCAGATTATCCAACATATTTATTGGGATTGGTTGCTGCATTTGTTGAAAAGAGGTTATTATCTTTTGTCGTACTTCTCCAATATCAGCTGGCGGAACTTCTGACTTAAATTACAGGTTCCTTCAGCTTAAACCAAATGTATGAGTCAGATCAGGTGAGTTAAGCTTCGGTTTTTTAGAACAGTGAGCGACGCATAACTCACAGTCAGTCAAACGCCGCGCACGTTCGTCAAAATTAAAGGAAGGGTTCTCTATGATAACGGTTTGTTAGGTAATGCTTACTTTCGCGCTCTGCAGAGCGATAGCAGTGTACGTTGATGGAATTTGCTCCTTGTATAACATGCTTTTGACGAAAACTGTTTGGAAATCAATATATGACCTCAACGCTTGCATTCGTATGTATTTTCGTAAGAATCATGTAATAGCAATTTAGAAATGTAAGATTACAGAACAGAGTGCAACAAATTTAAGTTTGGGATTGTGACGTAGTGTTTAGCGCCGGTGGGCGGAATCATTATGAAGTTTATAGTCAGTTACACTCAATAAAATAATCAGTAAAATATTAGAAATACTTTAATAAATAACAAATTCCTCAATACTTACAATTTATTAAATTATCACGAAGGAGAGGTTTCAACGTTACAAAAAAATAATTAAGTAGTTTATTTTAACTAATTAAATAATATATGTATTTATTATTTATCTAAACAAGAATGCCTTATTTATGATTCCTCGCATGATTCTAAGATCTCTATTCCTGAATTTGAATCACTATCTTCATCCTCAGCAAGACTTTCTTCGGATGAATCAGTTGGCACTCTACCTTTTACCAAATCCCATATTTTTTCGATAGGGTTTAACTCCGGATAATAGGGAGGCAAGCAAAGTACATTATGGGCTTGTATAATTTAGTGGTAGGTTAGTGTTTTTTGAAAAAGAATACTATTTTCCTGTAACCACTTTACCATAATATCCCTTCGCCTAGCAGACGTCACATTTTTTTCTATTAGCACATTATGATAGAATGCATTATTAACTTCCAGAACCGAATTGTATCATTGTATATTATTATGTTTATCAAAAAGTTTTTGCCGAACGACCTTTGCCTCGTTCTTAGTTTCATATACAGTCGTTAATAAGCTTTTTATGAATTTTTTCTCAACAATAGAATTTGATGTATTATGAAACTTTAAAAGTAATTATGGCTTACATTACTGTTATTATTATTAAAATTTATTTTTTAATTATAAACACGCACCTGATTTAAAAATTAACACAGCGTTAGGTACAAATCCAGTCTCTGCTCCAGTATGAACAATAATCTGCCTTTTGCCCTTAGAAATCGGTTTCTTTAAAGTTTTTCCACTTTGATCTGCCCATTGGTATGTGTTGCTATGTATATTTGTTTCGTCGGTATAAATTATGGATGTACCATGAGATTGAAATTGAATTAGCTGTTTTAAATATTCTATTCGTTTTAAACGAATATCATAACTTTCCATTAGGACACACCTATTGTCTTCGGTTATTCACCACCTACAATTTGTTCCAGATGATTTGAGGAGTATCTTTTCAAAAGTATGATGAATTAATTTTGTTCTTATCTTTTTAGGAACCACATTGTTAAATAACTGTTATTATTAATTGATCTAAACACACTAAATTACTTTATAATACACTAATTACTACTACCAAGCACTACTATTATATTAAGCACTAATCTAGAAAAAAATAATAAAATATCCAACAAAATCAAATCAAGAAGACAAGTCAAATACTCTCTGCGATACGTACTGATACGTCCGTACTACTCAGACTACGGCACTGCCAAGCAGCACACTGGTCGTTTCCATGGTAACACTAGTAAACACGATTCATTGCGCATCGTCGAGGTATGAGTCATATTCCTAAACTCAAGTTTGTTGCAGTATACTTATTTACTTTATATTTTTAAGCAGTCTTATTTGTTGTTCTTAAACACGTGTATTTTTATATTTTCTCTAAATAAAGAAAACTTATCTCAAAGGGATGCTTTTTCTGCAAGTTGATGTTGTTTTCTGTTGTATGATTTTTTTAATAATATCATCCCTGATAAATTGTAAGACAGTTCCAAATAAATTCCTGGAAAGTCTAAAATATTCTAGAAATTTTTCCTCGTTTTAAAACAATCTTCTTTCGGCTGTAATTTAAAAGCACCTTCTGTATTATAACATGAAAAAATTTCGTTTATATTTTTATTTCTTTTATTTAGATTTGACATTACCAACTCTTCTTCTTTCTCCTCTTCTTGAAGTAATAAAATTATTGCGTTAAGTTTGCGAGAATTCATTTTTCTAAAAGTACAACCTGTAAGAGAACAAACGTGAAACTAATTTCTAAACTTGTTTTGATTTGAGCGCGACAGAATATATGTATGCAAACTAATCTAACAAACCGACTCACCCAAAAATGGCGTAAGTTACTGTTCTAACAAACCTTAACTAAGCTGAGTACTCGATGTCTGTTCCACGTGAAATAATTCTGTTTTCAAAATGCTCGTGAAGTAGGGCTAGCGGCTAAGGAGTGTATAGTTGTATGGTGTGTTGCGCCATTCTGTTGAAACCATTGGATGGCAAATTTCTATGGAGTCAAATCCCTTCTCGTAATCTACCATAGCTAGAGTATGTTTCAACTGTCGTGGCGGAAATTTCTAGGAACAGTAAAGCCTCACCAAACAAAGCAGTGCCGTTCCAAAAAATATTTATAATTTAAATCAAATTGTTAAAGATAGGTACACACAATTTATTAAACAATGATATTAGATTATATTTTTGGTAATATTGTACTACATTTTAATACAAATTATTATAATATATCACATACATATATTGTCTGTATGCGAAACCATAGATAGGTATTATAGATTATAGTAATAATAAATATTAATTACAAAGATTGTTTTAACTTTAAAACCTTTATTATTTATATTATTACTCACTTAAACGTCACAAAGTTAAATAGAAGAATATATGAAATGATTGTAATAAACTAAAAAAATAATACATACATACAGGACAGTTTGGAAAACTTATATTGACATAGGTACATCGTAATGTTAAATTATATTATTCACTTTCATAATCAGATGCACTGTCGTCGTCACTAGAATTATTTAAATCAATCCTTAATTCTTTAGTTATTACTGTCGCAAGGTAACCAATCACGACAAAGATTGTTACTTTGCCGGCCAATCACAGCGCTATTAACTACGCTGTCATTGGCCTCTCGGCGGAAGATTGCTGCAAATTCTCAAACATTAAGTGTATAAAAGAGCAGCACATCTTCCGATCGGGATCCAGTCGTCATATACTACTAGCCCCGCTAGACCTTGTTGGCCTGGTGTTCTACTACGCTACTTTGAGTTTTATTATTTATCCAATAACCTGATATCGTCGAATACGAGAAGACTTCATCCAATTTAGAAGTTAAATTTACAGATCACGAGAACCGGCGTGTCGACTACGAACGCTCCCTGGCAGTAGAATATGACTTTTTGAAATAGAAAGACATTGGTCTTAGAACTATTTTAAATTGTGTCGAACTGACCACAGCGTTCTTTGGGACCTGTCACGGTAAAGAGTGAATAAAAGCCCCGACGGGGACTTATAATTGCTTTTCCGATAATGGTCGAGCTGCGATAGCGCTTAGTCACCAGAAACCTTATGCAAATAGTAACTATCGAAAATACTGTTAGCGAAAGGTAGTGCACGAAGCGACGGGCAGTAAGAAGAGTCGACACGGCCGGCATTCTTGTGCCTCTCTCGAGGAGAGGGAACTCGGCTACAGGAAGTGAGAAGGCCGGCATCTCTGTGGAACTTGAGACATACACCATGCATCAGAATTCTAACACACTGGATGATATGACGGAAATTTTAAAGAAACATGTCCACATTCTTGCAGCACTTTGTCAAATTTATATTGAATATGATCTTGTTTGTGTCGTTTGATGATTTCATACAATTGCGATTTTAACATTGACGTTATGGATGGGCTTGTGTAAGTTGCCTACTATACGATCGTATTGGAAAAAATCATTATTATATCAAAATGAAATCAACCGTCTCATGTCGAGGAACTGTTTTGGGTTATTGCTAAGTAAGTGGCATTTTAGCGATAATAATAATAATGCTTTTGCAGACAACAGACTTCGCAAAATTATACCCCTCCTTACAGTAATTTTAAAAAAGTGTTAACGCCTGGTAAAAAAAGTGCATTGACGAGACCATGGTACCATTTCGTAGTAGAGTACGATTTATGCAATACATAAAAAATAAAAGGCACAAGTTCGGTATAAAACTGTACAAGTTTATTGTGGAGCGGATACCGAAAATGGCGGTCAAGCATCTTCAAATGTAGTGTTTGCTCTAATGGACGATCTTCTGGATTCTGGTAGAGAACTGTATACGGATAATTATTATACAAGTGTCTCCTTTACAGTAATAGAGTTTTAAATCATGAATGTGTTGCTTGTGTGAGTCCATTTCAAAAGGTAAAAGAAATAATAAGTTAGACTTACTCACAATCAATTTAATTTAACTAATCGGACGACCGGTTTCGCTTTCTATAATATGCAAAGCATCTTCAGGTCACGATACAAAGTTAAAATGCTGAAAATAATAATCCCATATTAGGGTGTTGTCTAATAAAGATAAAAAACATAGGTAGGTGATATAAATTATATGAATTACAGTAACTATGCCAATATTACATGTCTGTGGTTTTATAAATGAATAAAAAATAAAATGTTTAAGCAGACAAGGTAAGACCCACAAATTGGTAACATCGTCTATTAAACTGTAATGAATTAATAAATAAACCAATAAATAAACATTACTTACATGCCGGTACTCTATTAATAATTAATTTATTTAATAATTAATTAAGTTATTTAAGTTTATTCTGGAGATATATTTATGAAATATACATTTCATAAATATATCTCCAGAATAAACTTAAATAACTTTAAAGAAATTAATGGTATAGAACATTACTTTCATAAAACAAACAATACATTCCACCTATCTCTACTTCATTGGATAAAATCTGTCTCCTCAAGAACTTCCCAGTTTACTGTTAAACAATTACAATAGTTGACCTGAGTTCTCCAATCAACAATCCAAGATAGTTTGAACCATGTTCTTTCAACCATCAATTAATAGAGTACCGGCATGTAAGTAATGTTTATTTATTGGTTTATTTATTAATTCATTCCAGTTTAATAGACGATGTTACCAATTTGTGGGTCTTACCTTGTCTGCTTAAACATTTTATTTTTTATTCATTTATAAAACCACAGACATGTAATATTGGCATAGTTACTGTAATTCATATAATTTATATCACCTACCTATGTTTTTTATCTTTATTAGACAACACCCTAATATGGGATTATTATTTTCAGCATTTTAACTTTGTATCGTGACCTGAAGATGCTTTGCATATTATAGAAAGCGAAACCGGTCGTCCGATTAGTTAAATTAAATTGATTGTGAGTAAGTCTAACTTATTATTTCTTTTACCTTTTAATAGAGTTTTGTATTCAAATTGACAACAAAATAGTGGGCCTCAGAATAACAAATATTGGGATACCCCAAGGAAGTATCCTAAGCCCAATGTATTATGCTAAGTATTTACACTTCGGATATAGGTAAAAGCATAGTAAATAGTAACCAAGGTAAAGTACTACAGTTTGCAGATGACATATGTATTTACGTAGACCAAGAGAAGGTAGAAAATGGTTGCAACATGATAAATGATGTACACAATTATTTACTTGATGACTTTTATTAGTTAAATTTAACAATATCTGTAAAAAAACCCAAGTTTGCACATTTTCCAGAAAACAAAAACTTCCAAAGTTAGTAAAAATTCTAAACTTACATTTTAAAGTTCAACCTAAAGTTAAGTATTTGGGGATGATACTAGATAGAAAAATGAGCTAGAAAGATCATATCGAATATGTTGTGACAATAGCTGAAAAAGGTTATAATGTATTACGAATAATAAGTCACAACTTGGGGAGTAGATTCTAATATTTCATTAATAATGTACAGATGATTATATAAGATCAATTTTAGACTACGGATGCATATTTTACAACCAATCAGCCAAAACTCACCTAAAAAAAGTAGAAGTGTTATCAAATAAATGCCTTCGATTATGTATCGGAGCTCTAATAAGCACCCCGACATCTAATTTGAGTATAGAGTGCAATGAACCACTACTGCATATAAGAAAAAAACCTATGCGAAAAGTTTATAATTAAAACAACTGTGTCAAAAACTTTTTATACTTGATCTAACGAGTGAATACTGGCAGAAAAAACCTACTTTACTATTTGTTGAAACCCACAACTTGCGCCAATTTAAAAATAAATTATACACATCAAGAATATCACCCATATTTCAAATATATCTAAATAGTATTCCTAATATACAGCCAATTTACATGAGAGACTATTCGAGTTTCCCAGCGAATCTAAGGAACTCTATATTTAATACAGATATAGAAATACTATGTCCAAAATATCACCAAATTTATACAGACTCCTCAAAAATTTAACTCTAAAGTTGCTGCTGCTGTGTGGGACCCTAAAACACAATACAAAGAAGGAATATTTTTTAATCGATTGTATATTTTTAACTTCTCTCAGAAAGATATACACCTAGAAATTACCCAGATAGACTTACAGTAGAAATGATAGATCGTGTTATTGTAGACTCTATTCGCTAATTGTAGAATATTCGCTTGCAATTAGATTCATCAGAACTGTAATAATATAATATTTTTTGCTTTTTTTACTTACATTTAATAATTTTCACAGCTTAATATGTCTATTTAAGGGAGATTATCATTACTCCCACTATCACTGCTGTTGTAGCCTGTTAACGTAATCACTGCGGATTCGATTATAGTCTCAACATAAAGATCTAACTCCCACATTCGTTTTTCGACCTTCCGTACATGGGAAATAGCATTCTGCCATGCTAATGGTGTAACTTCATCAATAGCAGTATTTAGCAGACACTTCACATCTTCAATTTTAAGTTACATTATGACGTGGCACATAAAACCTTGTTTGTGCCCAAATTAGCTCAATCTGGTTTAATTCGCAATTTAAGCTATGGTG